>NC_081405.1:171393378-171993378 GCF_030272615.1 Cryptomeria japonica
GTAAGTGGATATTGTGGGTCACAAATCCCACCGAGGTTTTTCACACACCGGGTTTCCTTGTTAAATCCTTGTGTCATGGTGTGTTTTTCATGTGGATGTTTTTAATTATGTTTATTGCATTATTTCTTGCATACTGGTACACTGTTATAATATGTTATGTATGTTTTAAGATAAGAAATTCTACTCATTTGTCAGATACTGATTCACCCCCCCCTCTCAGTATCTATGGGAATCCTAACAATTGGTATCAAAGCTTGGTCCTCTATTTTCAAAAGCCTAACAGCTTGAGGAAGATCTTGACACCGGTAAAGATGAAAAATCTGATTAAGCAACTTGAAGGAGCTCTCTCAGACTATGATACAAAAAAATTGAAAAATATCAAACTAGAAGATGATCTAAAGGCAGCTTAGGACATCATTCAGGCACTTCAAGAGAATCTTACTGTTGCAAGAAATAAGAGAAGAGAACTTTGTGAAAAAATGATGAAAAGGAATCACTTAATGATCAGATAAGCAAGCTGAAACTGGAGAACATGACAACAAAGAATGAGATGCAAGATATGACTATGAGATTTTGTAAAGAAATTGAGGATAGGAAGAAGAATAAAGAAGAATTGACCAGAAGACTAAGTGATGCAACAAATGAGAACACAAGACTTAGCTATGAAAATGATTTATTGAAGACAGATTTGATGCACACTCAGAATGACTCAAATGAACTGATGAGACAGAAAGAAGTCTTAGAAAGAGAACTAGAAATTGCAAATCAACATAAAGAAAAATTCAAGAAAAGCTCAGAGGAACTTGGCACCTTGCTGAAGAATCAAAAACCTAAAGGTGACACTTCTGGAATTGGCTTTGAAGTTGGTGAAAGCTCCGGTACTGCAAATACTCAGGATCACAGCAAACCGGTAAGACAACCTAATACTTTTAAATTCAATGGAAAATGCTTTAACTGTAATAAGCATGGTCATAGAGCAAATGAATGTAGATCTAGAAATTATCAGAATATCAACACACCCACCGGTCAATGTTCTAAATGCAACAAAGTTGGTCACAACTCTGAAAATTGCAGAATGAATGTGAGATGTTATGTTTGTGGAAGATTTGGACATTTATCTAATCAATGCAGAACACAAACCGGCATAGGTTATGGGAAAGCTATTTAGAAGAATAATGTAACTTGTTATTCATGTAACAAGATTGGGCATATTGCAAAATTTTGTAGAAGTAAAGGATCACCGACAGACAACAAAAGTTCTAGCTTGAAGGGTAAAGAAAAAATGTTGAAGAGGTTAAGCAAGAATTCTCAAAACAATGGATTAGAAAAGTTGATCTAAATATTGGGAATACTCCTCCATCGGTAGAACCACTCAATGCTTCACTGGCAGGACAAAGTGATGCTTCACCAGCAGGACAGAGCAGTGCTCCACCGACAGGAAGTTCTTCATCGAATTGAAGAAAGTTTTCTTGAGGGTTTGGCAATCTAATGACACGTGCTATTATTCCCTCGGTTAGAGATGAGAAGTTGGAAATTACTTTATTACTAACAGGCAATGTTAAGTAACTACTTAACCGGCATACATTTAATGTGGTAGATGGCAAAAAGACACTATAAATTTGAGGTTTTGGCTCCATTTCATTTCACCGAGATTTCAAACCTACGAAGAGCGCGAAGATTCCGAGCTAAGGCATTTTCAAGAAAGAGGCCAGAACACTTCAAGCAATCATCCATCCTAAAGGCAGTAAAAGGTATTTTATCATGACATCCACCTCTGCACTTGAATATATAGCAAACCCTACTATTGTTGAAGTTATAAAAAGACAGAGGCCCGTATTTCTATTAGTTCCCGAAGTAGCAAAGAAAGATGATACTTTAGGTGCTTTTTCTCAAATTCCTAAGGGAGTTGTTTATGTGAAGATCCCTGAATTTACATTCATTCAACATTGAGGAACTGGGAGATGAAGAGATTAAAACCATGTTTAAATCTGTCATATGTGATGAATCCAGTAATGTAAAAGATGAACATAAGATCATTGAAACCCTAGGATTTACAGAGATCCTTAGCATTCCTGAATTCCCCAAGGATGTGATTAGGATAGTCTTAAGCAGGGTACATGGTGATTTTTCTGGTTAGATGCAATTCACAAAATCACCAAGGAAGCTGTGAAAGCTGTCACAGGGTTACCGACCACTGGTAAAAGGCTAGACAAGACTAAAAAGTTCTCCAATGACCTAGTTATGAACCTAACTGGTGCCACATCCGACAAAACGTCATTAAGAGTCAATGATGTAAAAGATACTAATGTAAGATTTATCAGCATGATATTAGGATATAAAGCTACTCATGCAAATAGACTCAATTCAGTTTCAAGTTTATGCATTAAGAGTGCTTATGACATGGTCACATATAATGCAAAGATTGATGTATGTGAGTGGTTGAAGGACGAATTAATTGACAACTTAGGCAAGATTAAGAAGGACAAGAAAGGAACTTTTAAATTTGGAAATCTGCTAGTATGTCTGATGCTACATATAACCAAACAGGTTCCCGATATAGGCTACAAAGAACTTGGATATGATATACCGGTAGGTAAACAGCTAATAGAACTATTCAATAATATGGGAGAAGATAAGGAAAACAATATCCATGATTTCTTTCAAGCACTTAAGGCCAAAATGAAGAAAAGAATCAGATTATCACAAAAGATTGTTGACAAATATAAGGATGAAATATGCTTTGTAATCAAGAAGGATGAGATCTGGATGGAAGGAGTCATCCCTAGGACAGTTTGGGTAATAGAGATGGGCTACGCAACAGATGTTCATATAATTGAAACTTATGCTAAAGCACTTCTGGAAGCCCCTAAAGAACCTAAGGAAGAAGTATTTGGTAGTGCAGAAACTATTGAAAGCCAAATACAATCTAAGAAAAGAGTGAAAAAGGTTGAGGCAGTTGTAAGAAAAGGTTCTAGGCAAGCAAAGGAAATCAAGGATAAAATAATGGAACAAACCGGTATAACAGAGGATGAGTTAGCAGCTCCACAACCTGAAACTCACCTATCACCAGTAGGCACATTTTCAGAGAATGACATGCCTACAACTTTCAAAAGAGTTGTAAGGAAAAGAGATCCCTCACCGGCAACCACACCCTCACCTAGGAGGACAAGACAAAAACAACAAGCAGTGAGATCTTCGGTAAGAAAGGCTACACCAAAGAAGAAGAAACTGACACCCAAGAGGAAGAAGAGGACAAACAAGGACTTGGCTCCTCTTGACATACTCTTGAATGAAATTACAGAGGAAGGGAAATTGAAGAATATAGAGAAACTATATGACACTCTGAAAGCTGATGAAAAAGAACAAGTAGAAAACAGTGTTATATTGCATATGGATATGTATAAGAAATTTTTAATGGAAGTAGTAGATGAAGTACCAGATGAACTATTTAAGAGACTGGAAGCAAGGAGACAAGCAGTAGTAGAACTTGACAAGAAATTAAAGATAGAAAAGCCACTTGCTGTATACCCGGTGAATTCACCCAAAGAAATTGATGACTTAATTGCTGAAGCCAACCGGTCAGTATTTTCTACTGCACACTGGCACATTGCTTTAATGGTTGGAAGAGTTAATGAGGTGACTCAGGAGACAAAAAATACATGGGACATTTTCCTAGTGGAAAAAGAAAAACAAGTAGAATACATGAGCCACAAACCTATAAAGGTATATCAGAAAGAAAGAGACAAGGGTAAAGGTAAAGTTGGTGGACCACCCAGTATCAAGGTTAAAGACAACTTACCCCCACCTCCTTTGATTGCTGCACTAGTAACAACAACAGCTACAAAAGATCAACCGGCAATTGAAAGTATGGATGTAGAGGATGTCAATCATAATCCTAAAGTCTTATATACAGTGGATGTTGATACTCAAAAGATCAACATTGTGGTAGACAAAGATACAGCTGATAAGACTGAAATGGCTAGTGAGCCACCGGTAGCTGAGTAAACTGATAACACACAGGAGAAACTGATAGATGACAAAGAGCAACAAGTAGAAACTCAGACTCAGACTGAGACAATGCAACAAACAGAGAAACAAACAGAACAAAAGGCTCCTGAATAGGAACAACAACAGAAACAGGAACAGGTTCATAAGGAAACAGTGCCACCGACAACTGGAGAAATAGAAAAACCATTGCTTAAGGAAATGCAAACACAAACAAACCTACCGGAGGTCAATACGAACTTGGTTACTTCCACTGGCGGTACTTAGAATGTAGGTTCCTCATCATCAGGCTACAAATCAACTAATGTGACTGAAGTATTATTAGTTCCAATTAAAAAGATAATAGATTGTAGTTCACAAGCTTATAAGGCAATAGATGACACAATACCAATTTTGAAGGTAATTGCTCCTAATTGTAATATAGACAATAAAGATTCTTTAGGACAACTTGATACCTTGTGTAAATATATCACATAAAACATTGAGAAATTAAAGGAAGAGACATTGAAGGACAAATTGGAAATTGAAAAGCAAAGATTCTTTGATGAGCAGATAAAGAAGTATACCAGAGATTTTGACATACTTCTACCAGAACTGTGTAACTTATTGAAAGAGTACAAAACTCTGTACAAAGACACCTGTAAGACAAACTTTTTGACTGTAGATATAGATAAGAAGATGAGCAAGGTACAGGATGAAATCAATAAACTTGTAGATAATTTTGTTACTCACCTGATACATTATCAGTTTTTGAACAAAAGATAACAAATTTTGAGGAAGAATTACTTAAATTGGAAAGAGAAAAGGAGAGAATAGTGAATAAGGCAAAGCATTTGAGATTAAAACTGAGTCTAAGATTGGACTATCTAGCATCATTACAGAAGGAAATATCTGAGGCACCGATACAGGGACAGAAAACACCGACAGAGCATTAGCAACATCTCACCGGTACAGTTAAAAGAACAGAGACAACAATAAGAGATAATAAAAAGTTTATGGAGGGTATAAACTTGATTTTGGCGGATCTATTTCAAATTGTAACTACCCAGTTACAAGGTTGAAACTACAAACTCTACTGACATCTTGACAACCTTTGTCATTGATGCCAAAGGGGGAGTAGTGGGATGAGAAAATTAAACATCACATGAATCATATGCTCAGGGGGAGCACACACATTTTTGGTAACATTTTTTGGACTTCACATTTTTGGATACACTTTTGAAATTTCTCATGAGTGTTGCCATCAATGCCAAAGGGGGAGATTGTTGGCATATGCACACTCCAATGAGACATTGTAAGTGATTGAAGGTTTTGTCATTGATGGCAACCTTACAATCCTATGGCATCGGCAAGGCATTACACCGACATGATAGTTCACTAGCATCAACGATCAAACTCTACACCGACACTCAGGACACTGGCACCGGCACAAAGAAAGGAAGTATACCGGCACAGAGGCTGGCATGATTTTGTTATATTATATTTTGTTTATTATTGTAAAAACTTTGTAAGCCGACTTGGCATGTTGTAAAATGACTCTTATATATAAGAGAGATCATTGTAGACATTTTGTAAGTAAGTTAAGAAAGTGATGTAAGCGAAAGGGAAAAATAATAAGGCAGACCTATTATGCGAAATATAGGTTAAAAGGTTTATGTAAGAAGCAGAGTAGCAACCGGTACTGAATCAGGCATTATAGATGCTATTGTAAAGCAGTACAAGATATTGGATTTGTATAAATCCACATTGTAAGTCAGTGAGACTTCCCATTGAGCAGTGAGCTCTAGGCAATTGGCCTTCCTGCATGTGCAGGCCCCTCTTGTAAGTAATATTCTCTTATTGGCCAGTAAGTGGATATTGTGGGTCACAAATCCCACCGAGGTTTTTCCCACACCAGGTTTCCTCATTAAATCCTTGTGTCATGGTGTGTTTTTCATGTGGATGTTTTTAATTCTGTTTATTGCATTATTTCTTGCATACCGGTACACTATTATAATATGTTCTGCATGTTTTAAGATAAGAAATTCTACTCACCGGTTAGATACTGATTCACCCCCCCCTCTCAGTATCTATGGGAATCCTAACAACAATAACCTTGGGTATGAGTATTTGTGTCTATTGTCTTTGTTGCATGAAGAACTAGCTTTTCTAAATAATACTTATATGCTAAAAACACCATAATTAACATAATATACTATTAGGTTTTGAAAATAATTATTCAAAAACACATTAATTTTTTAAATATTATATATCAATTTTAGTACTTTATAATTACAATATTAACATATAATCTTATGTATCATATGAAAATGTCCACCAAAATGTTCTATAAAATAGGAAATAAAAATTGTAAATATGAACAATTACGGGTCTCATCATTGTGGCACATGGTAGTGCATACAACATTATAAAGGTACAAGTTCTTTGTATATGTATTGGTGGGCCCCACTTATTTTGTGAGTAAGTTAAGTCATAACTTAATTGAGGTTATATGGCATGCTCTTGAGGACTCCCATAAATAAAAACAACAAACCTTTCTCGAGATAGCATACATTGTTCAATATGTCATGGATAAATTCATTTGACAACTTGCAAGCCATATAACCATTGTAGCTTAGAAAGACTTCATCTTGCATCCCAACAACACAATTTTGGCATCCATAATTTCTTTGTGTCATCTTAAGGAGTTCTAGGGCACCATAATTGTATAAGTGAGTTCCCTCACTTCCAAAATTCAAATTCCTTGATACAATAAGGTTGAGCATTAATAGCCAACAACTATACATTGCCTAGATGAGAAAGTTTCACCTACTACTAGTATGATATTCTAATACTAGGTGGTGGATTCCATAAACCAAGTATTGAAGGTTGCACAACTACATCCAACCACGAACACAAACAATTAAGGTGCCAATATTTGTAGAATTGGCTTCATTCTACAAATTTTAAATTTTAAATATAATTTGGAGAAAAAATAAGTATAGGCTAGGTGGTATTGTCTATAAATCTTAGTTTGTGTGCCCATTTGGAACTAGATGACATTTTGCACAAATTGAGATTTTTAGCCTTATGTATAGGTTGATTTTTGTCTCTCTTTTTTGATATACAAGGAACCTCTATGCATGTTTCTAAAAATGTATGCATAGACCATTGTAATGATCAATGAAGTTGATAAGTAGGTCTTGTTTGAAATGATTCTCAACTTGTCTTTGTCCACCATAATGTTTATGTGTATATTTTCTCATTTGTTATTGCATTGCAATATATTAAGCTTTACTTTGATAATAGATATTGTATCTATTCAACCTTTTATTTTGCTTTATTTGCTTAGCCCTTTTTACCCTCTTTTAGCACAACACTTTAAGTTGGCCATTAAGATAGATAGGAAGTTAACCCTCCAATTGCAAAACTTGTCTTGTACAGACCATCCTAATTGCGCAAAAACACAATTGCTTGCAAGACTTTCCATTTTCTTAATCTTGCATATTGTATTGGTCCTTAAAAAAACTTTTAGATTAAATCAACAATGTTAAAGAAAAAAACAACAACATTAATTATAATAAGAACATAATCTTTAAGTGCCATAAAACCAATACTTATTGCATCAATTTAAAATGAATGAAATTTTTTAATGATGTCCACGAGACTAAACAGTTTATGAGACCGAAGATAGCATCCTTAATTAATCTTCAAATTCTTTTCGATGTCAAATCTTCTACTATTGATTTTGACTAGGAGGTTGACAATTTGGTCAATTCTATCTTTCTCAAATAACTGGTGCATGTTGTCAACCCTCAATCCATTTTCATACTAAGTGCAAATGTCCTTATAAGTCATGCACTCCATGATTGTCATTCTATTTCCACCACCCCTTTATTGCAGAATATGCAAGTTCTTTCCCCCCTTGTTTCCTTAGGTATCTTCTACCTACCAATCTCACACCTAAGGTGGTGTGATCCTATTCTCAATTGTCCAACTAGCATCCTTGCTTTCCCTTTAATAGCCCCTAAATATGTTTTTTCACCTTGGTCCTTTGCTAGGTTTGATGTAGTATACATTTTTTTGCCCAATCTACTTTGTCCACATGACAGATCAAATTTTTTTGATAACATAAATTTTTATTTCATGGTTGGTACTAGGGAACTCATGCAAATTGATGTCCCACTTGTTCATCCAATTGTTGTTTTGCTTCATCTAGGTTTTCTTCCTCTAGTTTAACGTCTCTTCCACAACCATTTTAGGCCAACAATGTTTATCCATGTTTTCAACCTTCTTTAAATAAGATATCAATTAGGTTAACGTCGATGCCTCCAATGGGAAAGTACTTGCTTCAACTAACAAAATTTCATATGGGACTGTGGTTTTAACTTTAAAATTGCTTCTTTTTTGATGTTTCTGGATGCTTTCTAATTGTTTCCAACTATAGCTAGACATACTGCTTCCCCACACTTCACAACCATAAATGACAACTAGTGTGACTAGTAAACCAAAAAGGGTTTTCTTGGTTTTCTAATCCCAAATTTTTGCTTTTTTGCATGTATTTTGAAGTAAGTATGAGGCTTTCCAATATCCATGTATCTTTTTTGTTCTACAAGTCTCCCAACTGAGCTTATAGTGAAAGTCAATCCCAAGATACTTGTATTCTTTCACTATTTCCAACGAGTTGCTTTCAAAAAGAAAGTTAATTTGTTGATCTTTTTCTTTTAATGAGAAAATCATGATTTTGGTCTTGGTGATGTTCATTTGCATCCCAACCTCTTGACAAAAGTGTTCTAAGGCTTTTAGATGTTCTCTTAACCCATGAGTTGTTTTTGAAATTAGGATAAGATCATCGACATATAAAAATAGTTTCACCACATAACCTGCCAACCGAACACCATCTCCTTTTGTCTTGCCTAACCATGCTTCTAACTTATCATTGTATAAACCAAAAAGTGTGGGAGATAGAGGGCAACCTTGCTTAACTCCAATATCGCTATACCTTCACTTCTTCTGATTTTAGCTCTAACCTTCTCATATAGTCTATGCACTACAACTCTATACACAACCGGGATGCCTAGTTCTTCCATTTTGTACCATAGTTTGTCTCTAAGTACCATGTCAAAAACTTTCTTAAAGTCCACAAAAAAACAATAAGCTTCCTCAACTTGAGTGTTCCAAATTTTTTCTAGCAAGAAGAAAGAGTACTTCTACAATAAAAATAAAAATAAATTCAATATATTGTTGCATATCTTTGATTCTTATTCCATTTTTTTTTCCAAAAGGACTTAGAGCAATATATATATGCTTATGATTAAGAGGAATGTCATAAATAATGACTAGATATGGAGGAATAAAGTAACCTAATTAATTGATGAAATAATTATGAGCCTTTTTTGTGAATCTTTCCCAACAAATGAGTTCAATGTCAAATTGTTAATATCTTGCTTGAATAGGTAGGGGAAGAGTACCAATAGTGGATCACGTTCCAATAACCAATCACTCCTTGTCCACCAACCCCCCAATTACTAATTTTAAAGGAGCCAAAAAAATGATAATGAAAAGCTCATTAATAAGTTTCACATGTACTAATAGCCAATCACTTTTTAGCTTTTTTGATCCATAGTTGGCCCATTTGTGTGCACAACTATTGGAACATTTGTCCACAAGTAGTGGCAATTTTGAGTGGAATAGACATGCAAAGTTAGCTATAACCACTACTGCTACACTTCCATATACAATTCATAAACTCTTTCAAAATCATAGTTTATCCTTACATTGGATTTATAAAATGATCGAATTTGATATACCATTTAAGATGTGTAGACATGCAAAATTGACTATAACCACTACTGACAGGCTTCCCTATTTCAAAATCGTAGTTCATCCTTACGTTGGGTTTATATTTAAATTGTGATATGGTGTCATGTCAACACATTTGAACATGGACATCACATTGTATCTTGCACCCGTAGGACTATACTAAGATCTTAGTTCTGTATCTAAATTCTGTGTGCATATTATAAGTTTTGCGGCAGTTCTCTACTGAATTTGCGAGGATGAATGGGAGCAGAAATTGTTACGTTAGCGTTCAGCGATTATTGCGTCATTTCTCCTCCGGTGTGGAATAATACTAACGCCTTCCCATATTCTATATTTTTTCAGAAACCTTGGAAGCTTGATATAATAATGTTTATAAAGCACGCAAATGACAGGGA
The DNA here is from genome assembly GCF_030272615.1 of Cryptomeria japonica. Lineage (NCBI taxonomy): Eukaryota > Viridiplantae > Streptophyta > Pinopsida > Cupressales > Cupressaceae > Cryptomeria > Cryptomeria japonica. The sequence continues at coordinate 171,403,581 of NC_081405.1, forward strand.
CACAGCCTCCCATTCGAGTGGGGTTAACGGAAAACACAGGTAGAGGAGTTTTCGCAATTCGGGAGATTCGAACCGGAGACCTCATACACACTGAGGACCCCTTCGTTGCTCATCCTTATCTCTCCACCGTGGATAAGGTAACTTATTCTTGGGGGTTTAAGTTGTCATGTTAAAAGTATTTAGAATTTTTTGTGTAGAAGACTCAGAAACAACACAATTTTTGTTAAGTTTTGAGTGGGTAAAATTTACCTCTGGCTTATAATAGAACTGGCTTAAAATAGAATAGAAGGTTTTAACATCCATCAGATCAAAGATAGTTTATGGGAGAGGAGACTTTGTCATTTTTACTTTTTGAAGTGTCTCTCAACCATCTACTCACTGAATAGATCTTGAAATGATGTTGATGCTAAATCACATGTATACTTGATTTGGATTTCATTGTCAGCTTTACATTCTCTCTTTGCATACTTCTTTTGGCCTTTTCCATCTACTTGTTTCACACTGGATTAACCAAGCAATGAGAACACTGGATTAACCAAGCAATGAGAATCTTTCCTTTGCAAGGAATATTGGCCTCTATATAGGCCTTTTGTTGATGGTCAGAAATGGGATTAATTTCCTCAAGGTAGTATTTCTTCTTCCTCTTTAATGTCTTTTCTCAAATAGACTTGTGAAACTTATCTAGAACAAATGTTTTTTGTTCTTTGCCATTATTGGGGCAAGCATTCAAGCGAATATGTCATTTGTTCATTCACTTGCAGTTTTGCTTCATTTATGACTTCTTTCTTTCAATCAAGACATCTTTAAAGACAACATAGGGCCAGCACTTTGCTTCCATTTGCCCAATTTTTTTAGATATCTTAAAAGACACACCATAACTATGGCTTCAAAAGGAATTGTACTTGTTTCAGCTAGAAGAATCTTACAGGGGATCAAGTTTTTAACTTGAATGTATTGTGATCATGTGTTCTTGGATTCTCTCTATTCACATTCATTCGGTGTTTGAAGTGTTGCTATCCCATATTTCACACCCATAGAGCACCACGAGAATTATTGATAGTCCAAATCGAGTTTGAATAATTTTGTAATCCTATAACTTTGCCTCTCTACAACTATTTTGAAGGGCAAAAAGTGCTTTCTACCTTCCCAAAGTTCTCTTCCTTTTACAAATTTCCTAAGTTTGTTGTTGAAGTCCATCCCAACTTGGTATATGTACCTCTTTACTTCCTCTAGAATACTTCCTTCAAAATAAAGCTGAATTGATTCTTTTTCTTTCTATTGGAGAAGATCACACTCTTCAAAATAAAGCTGAATTTATGCAATTAGAAATATGCTTGAATCTAAATATCCATACACTTATCGATCATGTGGAAGGAAGGAAGGGAGTGTAAGGGGGGGGGACGGTGAAAGATTACTCACTAGGTATTGCGCCTCGTAAGATGGTTAAGGACCATGAGGCCACCTCATGATGATGGTTAAGGACCGATTAAGGACCACAATAGTCCAAGGAGGATAAGTTTCAAACCTTGGGCCTAGGGTTGAGGGTCATGGGCATCCTATTGCAGCTCACGTACTATCTCCACATTGATCAATTGTTGAAGTGAACAAATCATAAGAGGTGAGAGGTTGACATGATGGAGGGGAATGGTGTAAAGCCGTCACCAGGTACACCACCTCATGATGATGGTTAAGGCCATAGAGGATAAGGTCCTGCTATTAGGCCTAGGGTAGAGGATACTTGGGGCACCTCATCATGTCTCCCAACACAATCCTCATTATGGTTGAGATTCCATGTAATCATTAAGACTTGTTGTGTGTGTGTGCATATATATATATCCTAACCCTAGAATTGGATGTATTTCATGAGTTATATCTACATTGTTGTCTAAAATGGTTGCAGGTTTCCAAAATAGAGTTATCTCATCTTATTCTTGAGTGAAGATTATATCTCTAACTATGTTTTTCCCTTGTTTCATTCTGGATTTGTGAATTCAGGGCAAAGTATAAGGTGATCCCAAAAGGGGACATTACAAACAACACATAAGTTGTCGCCTATTTAAAAGTGTTACAACATAAAATGATTTAGGACAAATTTAAATTAAAATTATTTTCCCTCACCTTACCCAATCTTACGAAAAATAAAATAATAGGCTTAGGTGCACTTGATTATCTTTGGATCGAAAAAGGGACATGACTTGAGGGTTGAATTTTTATTTAAATCTTTAAACTTGCACACATTATTATGTTGGCATTCTACACTCTTATGAGAATAGTTGATGTTGTCATTGATGGCAACCAACCAACTGGCATTCATCTGGCAACCAACCGGTAGATACCGGCACCGGCAATAGATTTCTACATACACCGGCAGGCACTTCACCGACATCGGCAACAATGCATACCGACACTCAAGCCGACATGGAATAAACTTTTGTTTATTGTTTTGTAATGTAATTATCCTTTGTAAAGCTGACATGGTATATTGTAAAAGACTCATATGTATGAGATCTTATAGGTCATTTTAGGTATGGAAATAGATGAGATACATAAGGCAATTTTGTATAAGGTGATATAGTTGACAGTGAAGGTTTTGGTTATTGTCTGAGCTTAAACTGGTACTGAACCTGGCATATGAGATGCTGTTTTGAGCAGTACATTGTATTGGATTTTGATAATCCATTTTGTAGTCAGTGTGACTCCTATTTTGTGATTGAGCAGTGAGCTCTAGGCAGTTGGCCTCCCTGCATGTGCAGACCCCTCATTGTAAGTAGTATTTATTCATTGGCCATTGAGTAAATATTGTGGGTCACAAATCCCACCGAGGTTTTTCCCACACCGGGTTTCCTTGTTAAATATCTTGTGTTATGGTGTGTTCTCTATGCTGTCTCTGTTATTCTTATTTGCTGCATTAATTCTTATTTACCGGTACACTGTTTTGGGATGCAAAGTTTAAATAAGTTTAAATATTTTGCTAATCGGTTAGACACTGATTCACCCCCCCCCCCCTCCCCCCTCAGTGTCATTGGGATTGTCATTGAATCTAACAATTGGTATCAGAGCTTGGTCCTCTATTTTCAAAAGCCTAACAGCTTGAGGAAGATTCTGACACCGGTACAGATGGAGAACTTAAGAAAACAGTTGGAAGGAGCTCTTGAAGATTTTGATGCAGAGAAATTGAAGAATATCAAACTTGAAGATGATCTGAGGATTGCACAGGAATTCATAAAAGGACTTAAGGAGAATTTTGCTATTGCACAAAATAAAAGAAAAGAACTTCATGAGAAGATGCAGAATGATGATGATGAAAAATAAACTCTTAGAGACATTGCAAACAAGTTGAGACAAGAAAACAGTAATATGAAGAATGAAATGCAAGATATGACTATGAGTTTATGTAAAGATATTGAAGACAGGAAGAAGAATGAAGAAGACTTGACTAGGAGACTTAATGATGCTGGAAATGAAAATCTGAGACTTAGTCATGAAAATCATATGTTAAAGACAGATCTGATTCACATGCAACATGATAAAACTGAGCTTATGAGACAAGTTGGAATTCTGGAAAATGAGTTGGCTACTGCAAATAAGAACAAAGACAAATTCAAGAAAAGTTCAGAAGAACTTGATGACATGTTGAAAAGTTAGAAGCCTAATGGAGATACAAATGGATTTGGATTTGAAGTTGGAGAAAGTTTCGGTACTGCAAACAATCAAGATCAGAACAAACCGGTAAGACAATCTAATGCTTATAAATTTAGTGGGAAATGTTTCAATTGCAATAAATATGGTCATAGAGCAAATTAGTGTAGATTTAGAAATAATCAGAATATGAACTCACCCACCAGTCAATGTTCCAAATGCAACAAAGCTGGTCATAATTGAGAGAAGTGCATAATGAATGTGAAATGCTATGTTTGTGGAAGATATGGACATTTATCTAATCAATGCAGATCACAAACTGGTCAAGGATATGGAAAGGCTATTTAGAGGAATAATGTGACTTGTTATGCTTGTAACAAGATTTGACATATTGCTAAATTCTATAGAAGCAAGAATGCACCGGCAAACAATATGAGATCTAGCTTGAAGGGAAAAGAGAAGGTAGAAGAAGTAAAGCAAGAATTTTCAAAACAGTGGATTAAGAAAAGAGATAAGAGAACTGATGAAATTATATCTTCACCGGTAGAACTGAGTAATCCTCCACCGGCAGGAGATTCTTCATCTAACTGAGGAATAATCCCTTGGGGGTATGTCAGCGAATTGAAAAACATGCATTCTACCCTTGGTTGATGGTGAGAAGATACATTTCTTCTTTACTGGCAGGTGTGTTAAGTTTTCACTTAACCGACGAGCATTTAATGATGTTTTAAAAAATATTTTGGCTATAAGTGTGTTAAGTTTTCACTTAACCAACAAGCATTTAATGATGTTTTAAAGAATATTTTGGCTATAAAGCACCGGGAAACCCTCATTTCAAACTCACTGAGCATTCAACTTTCTGTGAGCGCGAAATCGAGCAAAGGCATTCTAGGCAAATCAGAGAAGTGTTTTTCAAGCATTCAACAAACATCCGGACAAGAGGTATTTTTCATAATGGCTGCTTCATCTTCTGTTCCTGAATTTATTCTGAACCCTACCATTGTGGAGAATGTAAAACGCCCTAGGCCCATGTTCAAAATAATTCCCGAGATTGCGAAGCAAGACGACTCTGTAGGAGCTTTTTCAAAAATACCTAAGAGTGTAGCATTTGCAGAAGACCCTAGGATTTACATACATTGCAATATAGAAGACCTAGGATATGAGGAGTTAATGAAAATGTTTAACAAGGTCATTTGTGATGAACATGGATTTGTTAAACCCGAACATAAGATTGTGGAAACTTTAGGTTTTGTGGAGATACTGAATATCCCTCAATTTCCAGAGGAAGTGGTAAGGATTGTATTGAGTAGAGCACATGGAGAATTCTTATGGTTGGATTCTGTTTGTAAGATAACCCGACAAGCAATTAGGGCAGTTACTGGTTTACACTCAACCTGTAGTAGTTTTGATAAGACAAAGAAGATTCCCAACAAAATGGTGACAAGCCTAACTAGAGCAACATTTGACAATAGATCACTTAGAGTGAATGACATTAAGGACATCAATGAGATATGTAAGTATGGTCCTTGGATATAGAGCCACACATGCTAACAGACTCAATTCTGTTTCTAGTCTTTGTATTTATAGTGCACATGAAATGATAAACAACAATGCTAAGATAGATGTGTGTGAATGGTTAAAAGATGAGTTTATTGACAACCTGAAAAAGATTAAGGGAGACACAAAGGGTACTTTCCGCTTTGGAAACCCTCTGGTATGTTTGATGTTATATTTCACCAAAGAGATCCTCGGTACAGGACCCAAAGACTTTAGTTATGATACACCAGTAGGAAAACAACTACAGGAAGCTTTTACCGACATGGGAACTGATAGAGATAAAAACATAACAAACTACTTTAAATCTTTCCAATCTAAGATGAGAGCTAGGGAAAGGATCTCTCAGAGCATAGTTGAGAAATATGACAAGCAAACCTGTTTTGTCATTAAAAGAGATGAAACTTGGATGAAAGCAGTAAGCCCTAGAACTATTTGGGTTACTGAAATGGGTTATGAGGTTGATCTACATGTTTTGGAAACATATGCAAAAGCATTGCTTGAAGCACCTAGAGAACCATTAGAGGAAATTTTTGGAAGTGTTGAAACCATAGCTAGTAAAGTGTCAATGGAGAAAAATAAGAAGAAAAGAGACAAATTCATTAGGGATGCATCTAAGGAAGCACATAAAATCAAAGAAAATGTCATGATCCTTAGTGGCATATCGGCTAGTGAGCTTGAAGGACTTCAACTGGAGGCACATATTTCATTGGTTGACACATCTTCTGACAGTGACAGTGGGAAGGTTGCTGAGTTCAAAAGAGTGGAAAGGAAAAGGAAAGCCTCACCGATACCTTCTCCTACTTTGAAGAAAACAAGAACCTTAAGGAAGAAACAACAGGCAGTTAGGGAACCCAAGAAGAAGCTTACTCCAAAGAGAAAACAGACACCGGTTACCCCTTCATTGAATGATTTACTGAATGAAATAACAGAGGAAGGTAATTTATCTAATGTGAATAAATGGTATACTTCTTCAAATGATAGTGACAAAAAAATTATTGAAGAAAGCATTGTTCTTCACTTAGACATTTATAAGAAAGTTTTGATTGAAGTTGTTAATGAGCTACCAAATGATCTCTACATGAGACTAGAAGCTAAAAGGCTATCAGTGATGGAATTAGACAAGAAACTGAAAGTTGAAGCACTCTTGGCAGTCCACCTGGTTAACTCCAAGGAAGAAATAGATGAACTTATTTCCGAGGCTAACCGATCAGTATTTGCTAGTGGACACCGGCAAGTGAGCCTGATGGCTGGAAGAGTAAAGGAAATTGCAGATGAAACAACGAACAATTGGGATATATTCTTTGTAGAGAAAGAAAAACAAGAGGAAAAGAGCAGACCTAAGAAGATATTTAAGGTTTATCAAAAGGACAAAGTAAAGGAAAAATTGGTGGAGTTCCAAACATTAAGATTACTGACAATCTACCACTGCCACCTTTGGATACTGCACCGGTACACTCAGAAGATCCACCAGTTATTGACACTGAAGAAATAAGACATGATGATACTAATCCCAAGTCAGAAATACTTTTTACAATGAATGTGGATACACAAGAGGTAAACATTGTTGTGGATAAGGAAACCTCTGAAGTTAAGGCAGACAATGTTGACAATAGCAACATAGCAGAGGAACCGGTACAAACTGTTGAAACTGAGACATCAACACAAACAGAGCAACCAACACAGATTGAAAAACCTATTGAAGATAAAGATACTAGCACAGGGCCACTGGAGACTGAGAATCCGGCAGTTGGACTTTCAGAGAAACCGGAAGAGAAACAAACTGGGGTAGAGGTGCACACAGAGATAGAGAAACCGACAATCACATAAACATTGCAACAGTCTGAGAAACCTTTAAAAGTTGAGATGCAAACACAGATTGATCCACCAGAAGAAAATGCAAGCAAATTGGACACATCTGATGGAAGCAAAGAGGTAATAAAAATGATTGGTCAGACATCCGGCACATCTACAGGTGAATTCAGACCTACCAATGTTACAAAGGTACTTTTGGATTCAATTAAGAAGATAACGGATTGCAATGCATTGGCCTATAAGGCAATTGATAACACATTACCTATTCTTAAGTTGATTGTACCAAATTGCAACACAGATCACATTAAGGATTCTTTAGGTAAATTGGACACATTGTCCAAATTTATTGCTGATAATGTAATAACTATTGACAAGGTGAATGAGGACACAATTAAGGAGAGAGTTGAAAAAGAGAAAAACACATTATTTGAATACACTATAAAGAAATGTACAGATCATGTAAATACATTATTACTGGTACTTAACTCTACAATTCTAGAATATAAGGAGCTATATAGGGAAACATGCAAACCTCACCTTTTGACAAAAGACACAGATAAGGAGATCAAAAAAACACAAAAAAAAATTGATGACATAGCAGATAATATAATTGGTTCATCCGGACATATATCAGTTTTTGAGCAGGAAATGGTAGGTTTTGAGGAGAAATTAGAGAAACTTGAGAAAGAAAAGGCAAGGATAAGGTCAAATGCTCGGGAACTTAAAGATAAACTTGGTCCTAAGTTGGACAATCTGATTACTTAGAGAATTGAAATATTTAAGGCATTAATTCAAGGAGAGCGATCATCGGAGGAACGCATGCATTATCTCACTGGCATGATTCAACAGACTAAGGCAACTTTGAATGATAGCAAAAGGTTTATGCAGAGTCTAAATTTAATTTTGGCAGATATTTTTCAGATTGTAACCAATCGGTTACAAACTTTGAGGTGAAATTTTTGCACTCGTTTGACTATTTTTGACATCCTTTGTCATTGATGCCAAAGGGGGAGGAGTGGAGAGAAAAATACATGTACAAAGGAGATCACTTACTCAGGGGGAGCACATATTTTTGGAATCTTTTGGACTTCAGTTTTTGGAAATAGCTTTTGATTTTTCTTATGAGTGTTGCCATCAATGCCAAAGGGGGAGATTGTTGGCATTCTACACTCTTATGAGAATAGTTGATGTTGTCATTGATGGCAACCAACCAATTGGCAATCATCTGGCAACCAACCGGCAGATACCGGCACCGGCAATAGATTTCTACATACACCGACAGGCACTTCACCGACATCGGCAACAATGCATACCGACACTCAAGCCGACATGGAATAAACTTTTGTTTATTGTTTTGTAATGTAATTATCCTTTGTAAAGCCGACATGGTATATTGTAAAAGACTCATATATGTATGAGATCTTATAGGTCATATTAAGTATGGAAATAGATGAGATACATAAGGCAATTTTGTATAAGGTGATATAGTTGACAGCGAAGGTTTTGGTTATTGTCTGAGCTTAAACCGGTACGGAACCTGACATATGAGATGCTGTTTTGAGCAATACATTGTATTGGATTTTGATAATCTATTTTGTAGTCAGTGTGACTCCTATTTTGTGATTGAGCAGTGAGCTCTAGGCAGTTGGCCTCCCTGCACGTGCAGGCCCCTCATTGTAAGTAGTATTTATTCATTGGCCAGTGAGTAAATATTGGGGGTCACAAATCCCACTGAGGTTTTTCCCACACCGGGTTTCCTCGTTAAATATCTTGTGTTATGGTGTGTTCTCTATGCTGTCTCTGTTATTCTTATTTGCTGCATTAATTCTTATTTACCGGTACACCGTTTTGGGATGCAAAGTTTTAAATAAGTTTAAATATTCTGCTAACCGGTTAGACACTGATTCACCCCCCCCCCCCTTTCTCAGTTTCTTTGGGACTGTCATTGATTCTAACATATTATACATTATTGAAGTCTAAAAGGCCCTATCAATATGTTTAACTTGGTGTTTCCAGGTGTCTAACACTGGCTTTGAGGTCTGTCCATTGTTGCAAGGCAAGTAAGCACTAAGTGCCATCCACTTTTTAGGTCTAGAAATTTGACTAAACCTCTAATCCATTATGTATCTTGTGAATAGTAGAAGTGGAGATGTGAATACATTGATTGCTATGGAATAACTTATACAAAAGAGGAAGATAATATGAAATATGCTACAAATGCTTTATAATAGCTGAGAATAACAAGCCACTTCAAGGGGGCAAACCTCAAAATATATCTAATGAGAACACACTTCACAATTTGATTATGAAATAAGACTCACTACCTCCTATATATACCCTACTTATGCCTAGAATATCATCCAAGCCAAGATAAATATGACTATATAGGCCCAAAGCTGACCTAAATAACTAAATATAATAATGATAATATGGCTTAATTAGGAGTTAAGGTAGCCACAAGCGGACTACTCATAACCATATGTATTCTCTTGAATTAAGGGTGTAGCATGCCCCCCCTTTTCAGAGAAGCATTGTCCTTAATGCTAATCAAATGTGGATTCTTGTAAATGAACACTTCATCTTCCCATGTGGCATCTTCAATTGGTAGATTCTTCCACTAAAGGAGATATTCATTAATGTTCTAGTCCTTAGCTTGTTTGTACATGTTTGGAGAATGAACTCTGGTTCCAATATGATTCTTCCTTCTTCATCAAGCTTTGGTAATATTGTCTGTGTAGGGATTTTATTCCCAATTACTTTCTTCAAAAAGGAAACATGAAAAATTGGATGTATCTTGGTTGTTGGCAACAACCCGAGCTTGTAAGCAACACTATCTATCTTTTACATGATTTGGTATAGGCCATAATATATTGGTGACAACTTAGTATTCTTTGTTTGTTGCTTCAGTGATACTTGTAGATTGCAATCTCAAGAACACTCAATCCCAACTTCAAAACTTCTTTCACTATGATGTTGGTTCATTTTTGTGCTTCATTTGATTTTGTGCCATGGCCAAATTCTCCTTGATTCTTGAAAGTACTTGTTGATGAAGCATGTGGTGCTCCATAGCCTGAACTCTTGGTGACACCCTCAACGATGATGTGAGGGAAGGAGCCTAATATCCATAGAGTGCCATAAAAGTAGACATTTTTATGAGCTATGGAAGGAAGTGTTATACCACCATTTTGCTAGTGGTAGCCAAGCTACCCATTGAGATTGCTTATTTGAAGTGAAACGATGTAGATACCCTTCCAAACACTTATTAACAACCTTAGTTTTCTCATCAAATTGAGGATGTTATGAAGAACTATGGGCCAATTGAGTTCCCAAACATGAGAATAAATCTCATCAAAAGTCACTAGTAAAGCTAAGAACACAGTCACTAACAATAACCTTGGGTGTACCATGTAGCTTTTGTATATTCTCCAAAAATGCTTTTGCCATTGTATTAGCTGTAAAAGGATGCGATAATACAATAAAATGGGCATATTTAGTGAGGCGATCCACCACTCCTATGATGACATTCTTACCTTGATATCTTGGGATACCTATGATGAAATCCATGGAGACCTCTTCCCATTGTTGGCTAGGAATAACTAAGTGCTGCAAGAGACCCGGTGTCTTAACTATCTCCCCTCTATTTCTTTGACAAACCAAACATTCAACCACAATTCTTTGAGCATCTCCTTGTAGTCCTTCCCAAAAGAAGTCTTCTTTGACTCGATGATATGTCTTCAGAAATCTTGAATGACCACCTATCGGAGACTCATGAAGTTTTGTGAAAATCTTTTGTTTGAGAGTGGAATTCTTGCATAGGTATAATCACTCTTTATACCATAAAGCATCTCTCTTCCAACAAGACTTATTTGAACTACTTGGATTTGTTGAATGAGATTACTTGTAGCAACATTGTTTTTCCACTTCGCTTGAGGTTTTGCTACCAAATCTACTTGTAATATTGAAATGGCACACAATAAAGCTTCATCCTTTTCATCCTTCCTAGATAATGCATCCACCACAATATTTTCCTTGCCTTTCTTGTATATGATCTCAAAGTCATACCCCAACATCTTAGTGACCCATTTTTGTTGCTCTTCAAAAGATAATCTTTGCTCCAAAAAATATTTTAGACCATCATGATCTGTCTTAACTTTGAAGTGTCTTCCAATTAGATATGGTCCCTGTTGTTTTACTTCATGAAGAATAGCAAGCATTTCTTTCCCATAAATAGTTTTGAGTTGATTCTTACCCTTTAATTGACAACTCTCAAAAGCAATGGTCTTGCCCTCCTACATGAGAACTACTCCAGTACCATTACCCAAAGCAGCACATTCTACAATGAAATCCTTGGTGAAGTCTATAGTAGCAAGAACTGGAGTAGTGCACATAGCCTCCTTCAATTTCTCAATGCTGCATTAGCGAACTTGTTCCAATGAAAAGAATCCTTCTTCAAAAGACTATGAGTGGTGCTGCTATATGACCATAGTTTTTCACAAATCTTCTATAATATCTAGTCAACCTCAAGAAACCCCTCAATTTCTTTATGATTTTGGGAACAAACCATTCCACAATAGGTTGAATTTTGTTAGGATCCACCTTTACTCCATGTGAAACTATGTGTCCCAAGAACTCCACCTCTTTGAGACCAAAAGCACACTTGGAAGGCTTTGCATAGAGATGGTGATTTTGGAGGACTTGTAACTCTATATCAACATGATGTAAATGTTCTTCACATGTCTTGCTATAAATTAATATATCATCAAAGAACACTAATACAAACCGTTGTCACAAAAGCTCACACCCCTGCTAAGCTATCAACTCAGCAAGCTTGTAAAACATGGAAACAACCCCGAAGTGTGGGACCTTGCGCAAGGGGGTTGAATCTCCGGAGAAGGCCGACTTCCTTCTCAATCCAGGGGCAGGTGTTGAACCAACTCAACACTTCAAAACTTACTCCTAAGCCTATCCTAACAACTTGCAGAGGTAAAGGGAAGAGAGAAATGCTTGAAACAAAAGGAGGTGATGCACCAAGATAAGAGATTGTTCTTCTCCCCACCCGAAATGGCACAAGGAATCAACTGAAATACCTAAGAGATGCACAAACTTAAGTTTCATGAGTGACCCAAACACATGCATGGAGGTTAGAATTTGCTAAGTGTCAAGAGAGGAGAAGGATTCCCACAAGTCACACTCAGAATACAAGTTAACACAGCATATATGGAGAGAAGAGCCACAAAACATACACCCATGATGAAGGTAAGGAAACATACACAACATGCATAAGTTGAAGGAAGATAAGAATGTAATTTCAGTTCATTCAAAGGCCAAAGGCCAAACTTACAGTTGCAGAAATGCAATAATAATTACAAGTCTTCAAGAGAAGATAAAGAGCATAGGAAAGCTCAAGGCAGCAGGGAGAGAACCCTTTACAGTGAGTCTTAACAGCCTTTATATAGAAAAAAGGTTACAAGAGTGATCATGACCCCTGTATGTCAGTCTGGGAGTGCAGGGAAGTGCGTGCACTTGACTTGTACATGCAAGCAACCGAGCCATACCACAAAAGGCAACCCTGAGAAGGTGGATTGACTGACCTTCCAAAGTCAGAGTATGCAGTCATGAAACAAGTCACCAAGCATGGCCCCGTACCTACCTTGATGGAAATCTTGCCAAAAACATTAAATGCACCCCTGTGGCTCCACAAAAGAAAGTGCATAAGTCACCAAAACTGTCGGAGCATTTAAAGCCTTGAGTGTCGATCATGCCATCCGGAAGTGTTGCCAGCCGAAAAGAAGTTTGGAAGACTTCGGAGACCTGGGTCACCGAAGTTGGGGGAACTTCAGAGACCTGGGTCACTGAAGTTGGGAAGACTTAGGAACTTGGGAACTTGGGGGTTCCAGAGTTCCAGGGTTGAAGACTTAGGAACTTCGGAGACCTGGGTCACCGAAGTTGGGAAGACTAGCAACTTGGGAACTTCGGGGTTCTGGAGTTGAGGAATTAGGAACTTGGGAACCTGGGGGTTCCGGAGTTCCGGGGTAGAAGAACTAGGAACTTGGGAACCTGGGGGTTCCAGAGTTTCGGGGTTGAAGACTTAGGAACTTGGGAACCTGGGGGTTTGTTGTGCGTTGCACATGCTCCTTGTCGTCGACAGGGGCCCCTTCCCTTTTTGAGCCTTTCGTCTTCGCCCTGTTGAGTTTTGCGCAGAGTGTCTCACGTCCTTTCGAGGGAGGCCGCGACTGGTCCGTGAAGTGATGATGTTGAAAGAAGAGAAGCCAGTCATTCCATTAGGCTAGTCTAGCCCTTGGACACGAATTCCAAAAGATTATTCAAAATTGTGAAATCGCCTTGAATGGGCGTAAGATGATAGAGGTTGGCGAAGCCCGCCAAGCAAAGGACAGCGCGTCTGAAGGTCGCACGAGGACCCAAACTTGCCGTTTTTCGGATAAGAGTGATGAGATAAATTGCATGAGGTTTGTTTTTACGGAGTTTACAAGATTTGAACGAATGACGATTTTCGCCAGCCGGAGGAGGAGTGAATTTCGTTTCAAAATGCCAAAGTTGACAAACTCGCCCAAGTGCCCAAGCTCGCACTTCTTGAGGAAAAGTTTAAAATCGCCCAGGGGGCCGAAATTTCAAAAGTTCAAAAGTTGGCAAAATGGGCCAAAGGTCCGAAAAATGCTTTAAGTTGCCAAAAAACCTCCCAGGTCCGAATTTCACTTTAAGTTGCCTAATTTTGGACCCTGGGGCCGAAATTTTAAAAATGCCTTGAGTTTGCAAAATTGGTCTAAGGTCCGAAAAACACTTTAAGTTGGCAAAAACCCAAAAAGGTCCAAAAACCACTTAAAGTTGCCAAAAACCTCAAAAGGTCCGAAATTCGTAAAAAACTGGCAAAAGCGTTCAAAGGTTCGAAATTTCACTTAAGTTGGCAAAATCGCCCAAAGGGCTGAATTTCGGACCCTGAAATTAAAATTTCAAAAAGTTTAAAGTTGCCGAAATCGCCTTATGGGCCAAATTTCAAACCCTAAGGGCAAAATGGGAGAATTCGTAAAACTGGCAAAAACGTTCAAAGATCCGAAGTTTGTGTGAAAATCGCCAAAATGTCTGAAAAGTCCGAAAAGATAAAGCGCCGAAGTTCTCCAAGGTAAAAACGCAGTTTAGGTTTCAAAATCCTCCATTCCACCGAAGTCGCGAGCTAGAGGATAGACACGAAGAAGCAAGGGTCAATTTTGGCGAAAACTCCAAATGGTCCGAAGTTCGCCATCAATATCAAAATCGCGACGCATAGGGCAAAAATGAGGAATTCGAAATTGGTAAAATCCTCCATTCCTCCTAAGATCACAACGTAGAAAGTGCAATAAACCTCATAACGCAAAGGCATCCGAAGTTTGCGATTTGGGAGACGAAGTGTGAAGTTTAAAAGTCTGTAAACACCCCCCCCCATACCACCGAAGTTCGTGTGAGGGAGGATGGCATAGGGTTTTGAAGGGGGAGCCAGAAAGCATAATTTGCATCCAAGGTAAAACGCTGACATAAACCCTTCCAAGCGTCCAAGTTCAAATTGTCATTTCGCCTAAAGGTAAAATTGCCTAGTTTAAAACTCGACATTGCAAATTCTTTTCCAACCACAATCGCGAAAATTTGAATTAGAGAGATAACCGTTGGAATTCAAAATTTGCAGAACTATCCATTCGTTCTTGCACAGCAAATCGGGCAGTTTCTCGCCATCCATTTTCACCAGGTAAGTACGCTCTACCTCTCTTGATCGTCTGAAATATTTATAAATTGGATGCATGCCTGTGCAAAAGTGATTAAAATGCTTAAATCTTCAAATTTGCATCTTTTTTCCGATTATTAAAACGTCATGCAAAGCAATCAAAATTAGGATTCGCTCCTAAGGATCAGCTAGGAATTGCATTTTCAAACTTAGGAGAATTTTTCGAGCTTTGTCCCATTTGAAAATTAATCCAGAAAATGCTTAAGTAGAAATTCGCAATCAAAAGCTTCGTGAATAAATGTTTTGCTCAATCAAGCTCTCAGCTAGCAATATTTCGCTGTTTCCAATCCAAATTTTGAATTAATCCTTGAATGCTGGCATATTCTCTAACCCGCCTTACTTCTTTTATATCGCCCCATAATCCGCGTCCGGCTGTGCAGGATAAATGCCTAAATCAGCGGTGGAATCATCAAAAACGCCCGCTACAGCCGAGACATCGCGAGCATCCAAATCAGATATCCCACGCAAAGTCAAAAGGATGAAGTACCAGTATCAAAGAGGGGGATTGAGGGAGTCAAAAGTTCAAAGCGTCTGGGACAGTGTTGGTGATACCGACCTAGGCCATATTCTTGTCCCAGACTTCAGGAATCGGGTCTTCTCCCCTAACGCATATGGCAAGCCCAGACAGATGGTGGAAAGCGGCATCGCCCAAGCGGTGGGATTTCCTCCAGCAGTACAAAACTATGAGTTAGTGGTAGAAACTGCTCGACATTATCAGCTAGGTTCCAGATTGGTGCTCCTCGAGAATATGACCCTCGCCAACTTCACTCCTGAGGCCATTGGTGACGCATTCGACATTCCCTTCCCAAACAATCCCGCGGCCACGACTATAGACGAAGCACAGGGGGCATATGATATGAATCCGACGAGATGCAGAACACTGATCAACGAAGAGTGGTACAAGGAGAGAAGGCCTCCAAGCGCCAGAATTGGGAAAAAGACCCCAAGAAGTGACTTTCACAATGAGCATGGGGATATGGTCACATTACTCAGCAGGGTTATGGGACTTCCTAAATCCAACTACTTTGAAGAGTGGATGTTTTATTTCACAGAGCAAGTCTTCGCTGGGAAGTCTGAGTTTGACTGGGCCCAGATTATAAGCGACAACATCCACACTCAGCTAATTGAGCTCGAGAGCAAAAAGTACTTCACTATGACCTCCTACTTGGTCTACATGTTCGCCAAGAACCAACCACTGCCAGGTTTGATAATGAAAGGTGAAATTGGGAATGGGCCTGGTCAGGTGAAGGTATATGATTGTTACCCACAGCTTCACTATCAGGATATAGCTCAGAGAGAAAAGAACAGCCCAACTTATGCAATTGGACAGTATGAGCGCATCAATGATGCCTTCACAATGCGCCTGGTCAGGCTAATGCAGGGAGGATTACACATAAGGCTTTCAGAGCAAGCTACTATCCTGGTATAGAGATACGGAGCCTGGTTCATCCAGTTCCCAAGGTTCTCCTATATCCGAATAGCGGGCTTTGATGGTGCCCCTCTCCGACTTCCACGGTACCCAACCGACAAGATAGTTCTTATGGAGGTCGCAAGGCAGTCACGTCCGACCGGTATCTTACTTAGAGATAGCAAGCAGGCTGGATTCGCGTTCCCCGTGATTATAGGCAACCAGGATGTCCATCTGAAGACCCCCACCCTAGCAGAGGAATCCTTCGCAGAGATGGCTTCCTATGGCCTACAAGAGCATTTTCCAAGGAAATGCTTTGATCACGATAATCTGGCAAAGAGAGCCTATGGCAGGCGGTACAGAGCAAAGGAATCAGTTGAAGATTATTGGAAAAACTGCTCTGATGACTATGAGGTCCGGAGGCGTGAATATTCGAGGTTGAGTGTGCAGCAAATGCGACTCTTTGAATACCGCCGGGTCCCGGATCAACTCACAGATTCAGGGAATTGTCTGCAAGTCCGGGAATTTGAGGCAGTGAGGCATCTTCTGCCAGGCATTGATTGGTCGCAGGACCCTATCACTGATTTTGAGGCAATCATGGCAGCCCCAACAAGATATACAGACCTATGGTTGCATCAACGGATTGAAAGACTAATTCATGAGGGAGTCCAGTTCACCTACCACTTAATGGGCAGCCTCGATTTTCAGTCCTCCGAAGATGAGGGAACTTCCAGTGCACCCAGAGAAGAAATTGAGAAACCTGAAAAGAGAAAGAAGGCTAAGGCTTGCAGAGGTACTCGGACGTCCAAGAGAACAAGAAGGGAAAAGATTCCTATAAGAAGACCAGAGGTCACTTTATCGTCAAAGGACCCCAGTTTGTCCGACAATGTAGTAGAATTGGATTATATACCTGCTCCTCCTTCCCAGAGTGACATCGATGCATTTGGAGCTGATGATCCTCTCGCATCCGACATGCTAGAAGCCGAGCTAATAGCTATTGAACCAGCCGAGCCGGGTAACCAAATTGAGGAAGGAGAAATTCCATCCATCCAGGAGATCAAAGTGCATGAACCCACCCAACAGAGTTGCCATGAACTGCTGCTCCATAACACTGCCAAAGATGACTCTACCGTTGAAGGAGAGCAAAAGACAGAGGAGACCCGCGAGCTTGAAAAGACTCAAGAGCTACCATCACACGAAGGCATCAGACAATTGTTCAGCGAAGTAGGAGAAAACTCTGCTGCAAGCAAAGAGTTTGACACCTCCTCCACCCCTCCGGTAACAGAACAACTGCGAATTTGCGATGAGTCGGCTGAAAACATCAAAGAACAGAATGCAAACTCAACCATATCATCAACCCAGACAGTACCTCAAGAATGGTTGATTGCTAGAGCTCAGCGCAAGGCCGCCACCAAACCACCTATTGATTTGGAGGACATCTTCTCACGCATGGACCAAGCTAAAGCTAAGGGGAAGAAAAGGCCCAAGGCATATTCTAGAATGACGAAAGATGATCAAAGGAACCGCACTCTTCACATTGCCACCTATTGACGTGTATTTTGTACACAATCATACACAGAATAAAATACCCAAGGGTACCTTATCCTCTCTTGAATAAAGCCTCTGATTGTTGAAGATGTCGCGAAGAAGGATCAATCAGGGTGACTCCAAGGTTCTGTAATGTAGGGTCTCTACGTGTGGATAAGCACCAGTGGTCGTTGTGAATGCTGTTTCATCAAGGGGCCTTATGTTTCCGTTCAGGAACAGTTTTTCCTAAAACTAACAAGTTCTCAAAAAGATCAAAAGGTAGGGTTTGCAAGAGATGAATCCTAATCTAATCCTAAGAATGACTCAATGTAGGCTCGACTTGGTAAGATCCGACCAATTTCAGTATTGCCAAAGAATTACAACTCTACTGAGATTGATGCGATCTTCTAAGGTGATTATTGATTTTCAAATCATCAAGAATCATAGACACTACCATGAAGGTACATGTCAATAGTTCAATAATGACTGAAGTTTTAAGCAATCCAAATATCTCCAGTTGACCACACAAGGCGTCCTTACAATCAGTAAGAAGCTAGTGGTTTGGAATGTGAATCTCACCAAAGATCAAGCTCAACACTTAGTCCTTCAACTTTAAATACTACTTCGATCAAGAATGATTCAAGAAAGTAAGCAACCATGAAAGTAGCCACAAGAATTGCAATAAAACACCATAACTTCAATATCTTATTGATCTCAAAGCCAAAATAGACAACAATTGCTTGAAATTCTTTCTTCAAAACTCAATCTTGCTACAAAATAACTTTCTTCTCTCCAAAAGCTCTAATTCTACTATGCTATTCTCTATCTATCTTTCTATTTTCTAATGAAAATGAATGAGGGTATATATAGCATCCTCAATTACAATGAACGGCCCAGATCAAAAGAAGATCAATGGCTGAGATTTTGACACCTAAACCCTAATTAGGGTTTTATTACAAAAAGTTCCCCTTTTATTGAACAATATTAAATGCATAGCCAAATATTTAATTGGCACAAAAATCTAGGAAACATAGACCAATGATAATTAAGGTGCCACATCATCTATAACAACCTCTCTTCTAGAACCTTGTTCCCTTTCCAATGCTCCTTCTTAGCGTATGCAGTGAATCTGGATACGATTCCTTCAATCTCAGCAATAGGAATCTCTGGAAGATTCCTCATTCGTTCCTCCAAGTGGATGACTTGATCAAAAGACTTGAGAAGAGATGCATCCCATCTAGGCTCGAGTTCCTTGATTTTCTCAATCAGGAGCATAGTGGCAAACATTTGATCTCTTTGCTCATCGGTGATAACATTCTCATCTTTGCAAAAGATGACCTTGACCTTCTCCTCCAACTCTTGAAGATTCACATCTGTCTCATCTTGAATCCTCCTGCCAAGAATAGAACATAACACCTCAAACACCTTGTCCTGAATCGGATGGATGACCTCCTCAACTTGATTACATTTCGTACTAATGTCTTCGAAAAGAACTTCCTTCATCTGAAGTAGAGTTGACCACTGAAGCAAATTATGAGCTCTTCCATCCATTATCTTTTCTTGTGCTAAGATCTTCCTTGGTGTTTGCCTGATTACTTGTAGAACAGGAATGATAACATCTCTAGTGTGGGCAAAGGCGGCTACTGTTATCATTAGGTTATGAATGATCTCAAGGACCTGGATAGCTCGATGGGTGGTCTGCATCATTCTTGTTGCGAACTCAATAGCAACGGTATGGGATTTATCAATCCAAGAGCTCATAAGCTGGACCAAGCTCTTAACTCTTTCTGCCTCGCCAACTGATTCAAGGGGAAGTGCTTGCATAGGAGATACTGCTGGATCCTGACGTCCCAAAGGCTGATTGAGATGGCTAAAGTAGCCTCTCCAAGCACCGACCTCTCGCTCAAGCTTTCTATTCTTTTCCATTTCTTCTCTAAGCTTGTCTTTAAGTGCCTCAAATGAATCAGTGGCCTCATCTAGTGTCTGCTCGGCTGTGAGTGGACCAAGCTCAAATGTTTCTACATCATACTCTTCTGCAAGGATTTCACCTTCATATTTGTCTACTGCTGGTGTAGCTATCTGCAACTTCCTGGACCCTGTCTCATCTCTGATCATCTTGGATATCTTGGTGGCCTTCCTTCTCTCTGTCACTTCCTGAGAATTTCCAACAAGGCTTTCTAAATCCATTACATTATCTTCATCTTCGATCACAATCACCCTCGTTAGCCTCTCCTTTAACCAGTCTGGAATGGCAGACCTTGTCTCTCTAACTTGTATTTCTTTAGGCACTGATCCCTCTTCTCGGAGAGGAGATGTCACTTCATCATCATTCTTGTCTTCATGTAGCTCATTGACTTGGGGAGATTGACTTGATGAACGTTGAGGTGCCTGCCTTTCTTCATGCTTATCATTCTGAACCATTGATTCCATAGATTCCTCAACTTCAAGTACCCTCCTCTCTTGTCCTTGACTTGTCCTTTTTTCATGTTGGGAAGATGTTCTAGATGAGTGACCTCGATGGGCCTCTTGCTTCTTCTTGGAGGGTTCCCTTTTCTCAGGTCTTTCTTTCCTCTTCGCGCTTCTAGGATGAGGATTGCCTTCACTCACGCATCTAGGGTGAGGACTGTCTTCATTTGTGCTCCTAGGATGAGGATTGCCTTCGCTTGTGCTTGCTCCTCCTTCCCCTGGCCTTTCCTCCAAAGTAAAAGTCATCGATGTGTTCTGTTCTCTCAACTTTTGATGTTGTATATCCACCCATTTGCGAGTACAAGACAAAATCGGAGCCATCAAAGTCCTCAAGTCTGTAATCTCAGGTTCATTCCAATCTATTTTCACTGTTTTGTCCTCTCGGTCATAAGACGATTGGAGATGTCTGCCACTGTCCTGGGCTTGATCGGCCACTCTGTAAACTTTGCATTTCCGGATGAGATCTAAAGGTAATCTGGAATGCATCTTTCTTTTCACCTCTAAATCACTTGAGAGATTCATCAAAAAGTCCTCTATCTGAAATTCATGCTTGTACTTTCTACCAACTGTTTCTTCTACATATCCATAAGGATCAAAATTCTCTCTCAAGGCAAAGGATGAAAATGAATATAAGGCTAACTCCTTCTCTGCATCATCCATGGCTAGAGCATTAGGACATACCTCAACTGAATTCCCTAGTATGATAGGCACAGGAATTCCATTTCCATGCCTGTGTCTGAATGCCTTTGCATAAGCCGCCAACTGCCTAGTCACCTCCAGTAACACTATTCTGTCTGTCGGATATCTTGGCAACATATATGGTGGTGAAGGACACCCATGAACTCTAATATATGTAAACTTCTGAAATTGGATAAACCAAGCACCATACCTCTTTACAAGCTCCTGTGCATCTTGAGATATCCGATTGTGAATCCCACCCTGCAATGTCCTGGTGATGTTCATCGTGAAGGTATCATTAACTAACTTGTAGTTACTTCCAGGTGGATGATGCAAATGAACATAAGATTCACAAACTCTGACTTCCCCCGGTCCTCTTCCGATCACTCCTCTGTGAGGTAGTCCTGCATATTCAAAACTCCTGATCAAGGCATATATGATGTACGAGCTCATGTGGAAGGATTTGGTAGCCTTCAGTCTTCTTAACTGCACGTCCAAGCAATGGCTAATAATTCTAGCCCAATGAATTGTTCCTTTTCCTTGAACTATCACTTGGATGAAGTAGAACATCCACTTCTCAAAATAGAAGGCTTGAGGAGCCCCTGTAACTCGATTGAGTAAGGTTATCAAATCTCTGTACTCCTCCTGGAAGTCGATCCTATGTGGTGTGTTTGGAACTTTGCTCAGGCGAGGACGACTCTTGAGTAACCAATTCTTATTGATGATGCTTAAGCAAGTGTCTGGATCATCTTCGTACATGGATCTAGCTCCTTCCAAGCTTTTGTAAATCATATCTTTATGCTCTGGTAGATGGAGAGCTTCACTGATAGCCTCCTCTGAAAGGTAAGCCAAAGTGTTTCCTTCCTTGGACACGATTGATCTGGATTGCGGGTCATAATGGCAGGCACACTCGATCATCAGCTCAGGACACTGGACTGCTGGAGGGAAGCCAGCCGCCTTGATAATGCCACTTTCAATTACTCTCCTTGCGACAGGTGATGGCTTTCCGATGTAAGGGACCTCTCGAAACTTCTTCACACTGAAGTTTCCCAAGTTGGTATCTCCAATGTTGCTCCATTTGGACATGATCTTGGTCTCCAATTCTTCATTCCTTTGATCTTCCTTCATGAGGGCTGGACGACTAGTGGATGCTCCTGTCTTCGGGGTCGCCATCTTGTCACCTACACAACATTTCATAATGAGCGATATACTTTGCAACGTAGAAATATAGACTGGATTTAAGTTTTAAATTTAGGAAACTTCATGATAAATCTTTGAATTATCATTTCCTAAATATAACTATGCAATTGGAAATTCAAAATTTCAAAATTTGAACAAGGGGGATCTCGCCATACCTCTTCTTGAAAACTAACTCTAAAAAAGATGCAAAATTAAGAAATTCGCTAGGTAAAATGAAGATCGAAGTCTTCTAGCAAATGCGCCTCCTTTATCAACTTCACCACCTTTTAGTTTTCAACGCCTTGAGGAAGATTCGCTCCAACTCTATCCTCCAACAAAGTTCGCACTGCTTCCTTGGTTAGATTTCGCACTCTTCCTTGGTTCTCCAAATCGCACTTGGATAGATGATTAAATGATGGATTAAAATGCTCCAAAATACCTCTCTTATATAGGCGCTCACTATTGCAATTGCCCATAGGCCGACTTGGAAAATAGGCCAAGGAATAAATAAAATTTAAATAAAAGGAGAGGCCGACTTTGGCAAAAACATTAAAAAAGACACCTTAAGCGCTTTGAATTTTAATTTAATAATAATTAATTTTAAATGCCTTTGCAATTAAAATTTTGATTTTTTAAAAGGCTTAAATTAATTATTAAATGATGTGCGCCCTTATTAAATGTCAATTTAATTTTTTTTTAAAGATTTTGGAGTTTTAGCGAAATTTAGCATTTAATGTGTCTTTAGAGGACATTGGCCCCTAGGCATGGTAAAATATTGGTATGTGAGAACCTCGCCTTGGTCCCTGGGAGAGGGACAGGAGCGCCCCTTCATTTTTGACCTTGTATTTCTTGCTTTTTACATTCAAAGTCTTATCTTGGACGTCCAAAATGGCATTTTCGTTTGGAACCTTGAGTTTGATTTATTCCATCTTGGGAAGGAGTGCACCTTAAAACACTTTCGCCTTGGTCCCTTGGTGAGGGATAGGAGCAATCTTACTTTTGTCCTTTGTCCTTGTCTTTCCGATTGCCAATTCATGTTGCAGGGCGATCAATTATCTTCATTCGTCCTTTCAATGCATGCTTCACTCGCCCTCTCAAGACAAAATGAGCTCTTCCAAGGATTTTCGCCCTGGTCCCTTGGTGAGGGACAGGAGCGCCCTACCATTTATCTTTGGACTTCATTTTCCAAATCGCCAATTCATGATGTGAGGTAGGCAATGATCATCATCTCTCGTTCTATGCATGTTTTGCTTGCTTTCTCAAGGCAAAATTGACCTTCTTAGGATTTTCGCCCTGGTCCTCCAGTGAAGGACAGGAGCGAATTTTGCATTTGTGCTTAAGATAGTCGATATTTAGGGTTGGTTTCTTGTTCATCGTCCTTCGAAAGACGTTTTTGACTTTTGCATATCCTTGCCTTGACGTGGTTTTGGAAGGGAATGGTTGATTCTATGAAAATCGCCTTGGTCCTTGAGTGAAGGACAAGAGCGCCATTTAGTTCTTGGTACAAACCCTTGATCGTGTCGTCTTTAAATCACTTTCTGAACGTAGAATATCACTCCGCCTTCCATCTTGAATCTTTGAAACGAAAGTGGCATTCTAAAATTAGGCATACTTGAAGATTTCGCTCTGGTCCCTTGGTGAGGGACAGGAGCGCCCTAGCCATTTTTCATCCAGTTTTGTGGTCTTTGCAACTTTGTTCTCCCTTGAAGCTTTTCAAATATCATCGCCATCTTGTGCCTTGGCCTGGATTCATCCAAATTTGGAGGGAAAGGCTTGATGATGTGTTTTTCGCCCTGGTCCCTTGGAGAGGGACAGGAGCGTCTTGGCCATCATGGGCTCACTTATGTTTTGCAAACTTTCAAAATTATCTTCAATGGATCGATTATGCCTTCCTTTACTCCTCTCAAACGAAAAACTTGCTTTTCCTTTGCCAAAAACTTGTCTTGTGAGAAAATCGCTCTGGTCCCTTGGAGAGGGACAGGAGCTTCCTTTGAAAATCGCTCTGGTCCCTGGGTGAGGGACAGGAGCGCCTACTGCAACTTGGATTGATTTTCCCCATTGTGGCCCATTCAAGTTATATTCAACGAGCAAAACATACTTCCTTTGTCCTCCTCAAATCGCGAAATCACTTAAATCTTGCAAGGATAAGGCAAATTTGGAGTTCAAGCTCCGGTCCTTCAGTGAGGGACAGGAGCGCCTTTATATTTTTAGGCCCAAAGTTCAACCTTTCATTGCCAACGACTAAGTCTGGATACTCCATTATGCTCGCTTCATCTTTCCTTGCATTCTGGATGCTTCAGTTTGATCAACCAAGACCAAAAATGATCTAAATAAGTCATTTCGCCTTGGTCCTTCAGTGAAGGACAGGAGCGATTTTGCCTTAAACCTTAAAAACTTGTCATTTTTGAGTCTTCGAAATCTTCAAAATCTTCAATTAGCGTCCGATCATATCCCCTGGCGACCCTGCACAAAACGATTAAAACAAGTCAATAACCAAGATGCACCAAATATCATTTTCGCCTTGGTCCTTGGGAGAGGGACAGGAGCGATTTTACCTCCATAAGCCAAAATATCCAAAATTTAGGTCTTCAGTCACTTCACAAGGCATAATTAGGTCATTTCCAAGGCCAGGAATCAGTTATCAAGCCATCAAAAATTTGGCCAAAAATTACCCAGACAAAAAAAAATGCACAATTCCATCATTAAAATGCTAACACTTAGACAAAATTTGAATTTGCCCTCAAAACCCCTGACTGGACCTAACCTGAGACCTATCCAACCTTCCTGATAGGCTCATCCTATTTCAAAATTTGCAACTCTTGGAAGGATGCTCAATAACCTTCAAAAACCTGACTAGACTCGGCCTGAAAATATCCAATAGAAACCCCTAAGGCGTAACCCTAGTCTAGACAACTCATTCACTTAATCAAAACCCTAAGAGCAGAGAGAAGAACAGGCGAAACAAAAGCAAAAAGAGGGGGTCCCCATTCTAATGGGGCGATGTGTGAAATGGTCACAACACCACCCCGCCTGTAGACAAAGCCAACAAATCAGATTACACTGGCAGATTATAGCATCACGACTGTCCCCATCGGACGAGCCACTAAGGAACAGAAAAAGGAGGAATTCAAGGATTTAGTACAGAACATGCTCAGGCAACTTGAAGAGATAACAGCTGAAAAGGACATGTATCGAGCTCGTGCTGAGCAGGTCGAGGGATACATCGATCAACTCTTGAGACCATTACACAATGCTTCCGAATCCCACATTCCCTCGACAGCATTGGCACAGAGGACCACAACAGAATTTAAAGGAGTACGAGACACTGCAAGGGCCGTCAAGGAATGGATACAAGGCATCAAAGGGAGGGGAGAACGAATCCTCGAAGAAGTAAAAGAGATGGCTCACCATCAAGAGACCACCCTGGTCCGACTATTAGAGGTAAAGAGGGAATCCCTTAGAACGCATGAAGTGGCTGCCACTACCCTTCCCCTCATGAGAGCTCTCTTCTGGAACCATGCACAGATTCCTACATTACCCACCATCCTAGATCCTCATAACATCAACACTCTTAAGAAATGGTACTGGACTATCACCATGAAGAATGACACAAGAGAAATCATTGATAAAGAACACGATGCGTGCGAGACACTTCTGAACACCATGCAAGAACTCGGCAAAATGATCCTTCGATCAATGGTCTTGGGATGGCAAAATGCCCCATCCGATAAAGTGATACAACCAGACTGGGAAGAAAGACTAGGGACGGATAGGATCACCTATTCCGTTAAGGACCTAAGTTTTGTTGGTCAATTCCAGTCAGACATGTTGTGCTTCGAGCGGAATCGTTCTAGCTGGAAGGATGGTTTGGAGCACGTGGACCAATATCTCGAGGGCATGCAATATAAAATTCGTCATCCTCCTATGCCTCCCTTCAATCTACTATTCCAATTATGCATCAGGTTCCAGGAGTATGTTCGTGAGGAGCGTGCGGCAGGTCGTGATCTTTGGCAGGAATATTTGCATAGTGAAGATGAGTTCTTAGAAAAGGAATCTACAAATGGAAAAGAGAAAGTGCTTTTTCCTTTTAAATCTTGAAAATGCACTTTTTGGCCAAAAGGTCATGTTTGACTTCCAAGTCAACTAAAATGTAAAACTTTATGAATGCACCTTTTTGGATTAGTTCTGGATTTGTTCTAATTACCTTTTTGGGTAGTTATTACTCCCTTTGGGGTGGTTGTTGATATTTGCCTCCCATTTATGGGTATGGGCAGCCATGTTTTATGGATGAATCTGGACCACTTGTTTAGATTAGATCTTGGCCATTCATCCATTTTTGAAGCCTATTTAAGGGACTGGTTTTCCCTCATTTTGTAGGAAGTTCTTGGATTGTTGCGAAAGCTCTGATGAAATTTACAGGATTCAATGCAAAGTTAAGATTGTTTTCAAGTTTCCTTGTGAGTGCATGGTCTCCTTCATTAATTTAGAATTTTTCAGTTATGCTTCTTTCTTTCATATAGCATTTTTTAAGTAGACATCTAATAGAATCCTCGCTGTTCATACCATTAGGGAATGGCTGATTGTCTTTCCTTCTGCATGGTTAATCTGAACCTTTCACATGCTTAGTTTGGTTATTAAATGCTCACTGAATGAATGTAAAAGTTCTAATGTTGTATTTGATAGCATGAAAATTTTACTTTCCTTTGAAGATCGCACTAGATTGATGCAAGTATTGTGCTTAAATCGCTGGTAATGCTTAATTTAGTTATTTGGAGGTGTCCGTCTGTTTACTGAATCTGCTATCTTAGTTAAAATTTATATTTTTATGTATCTCTCTCTCCCTATGCTTCCTTTTTTTCCCTTTTTTATCAAGAGAATCCGTAGTCCTTTTGAAGACAATATCAACCCAACTCGAACCATTTGATAAACAAGACCATTAAAGTTTTGGGGAACTCATCCAGCAATCGCCTATCTCATCGTAAGTCCCCCTTGTGTTTCCAACAAAAAACACATCAAACCACTGAGCAATCCCGCAGTCAAGAACGAAACCTTGAGGTCGTCCCCTTTGATCAAACGTAAGAAATAGCATTAGGGATTTTCTTATCTCAAGAGAGGATAGGATACTCAGCGAGTTCATTCTATTTTGCGTTGGCCGTATGGAGTTTGCAGCAATGCGATTTTAGACCTGTCAACAGGGTTCCAGAGTTCCGGGGTTGAGGAATTAGGAACTTGGGAACCTGGGGGTTCCGGAGTTTTGGGGTTGAAGACTTAGGAACTTGGGGGTTCTGGAGTTCCGGGGTTGAGGAATTAGGAATTTGGGAACCTGGGGGTTCCGGAGTTCCGGGATTGAAGACTTAGGAACTTCGAAGACCTGGGTCACCAAAGCTGGGGGAACTTCGGAGACTTGGGTCGCCATAGTTGGGGGAACTTTGGAGACCTGGGTCACCGAAGTTGGCAAGACTTAGCTACTTGGGAACTTTGGGGTTCCGGAGTTCTGGGGCAAGAGAACAAGAGACCAAGGAAGGGAAATTCGGAACCTCGAGGTTCCTGAGTTCTGGGAAAGAGAGAGGAAGAGAAGGCTTGGGAAAGGAACTTCCGACAAGACAACACTTCATACTTTATGATTCCATCGTGTTCTCTTGGATCAAACTGGGGCAGCACTGGTCCATGGAACATATCTCTGATCAGTTCTCGCTGATGGACCAAGGGTGTCATAAAAATGACAACACAAACTTCCTCATAAATTTCTTAAAGATTGCGTTTATCAAACTTTGAAATGTAGATGGTGCATTAGTAAGACCAACCAACATCACCAAAAACTCATAATGACCCTCATGAGTCCTAAATGCTGTCTTGGGAATATTTTCTTCTTTATTTCGAATTTGGTGATAGCCTAATCTAAGATCTAACTTTGTGAAAAACATAGCTCCATTCAATTCATCTAATAAATCATCAATGAGTGGAATAGGAAACTTGTCTTTGATGGTGTACATGTTGAGCACTCTCTAATCTGGGTACACGTGCCATGCTCCATTCTTCTTACGCACCATTACCAGTAGTGAGAAGTAAGCACTTTGGCTATGACTAATAATTCCTGCTTCTAGCATCTCTTCAACAATCTTTTCAATATCACTTTTTTGTATATATGAGTACGTATAAGGCTTGATGTTGGGTGGTTGGATGCCTGGCATTAGTTGTATGGCACGATCATGATCCCTCTTAGGCGGAAGTCCCTTAGGCATCTCTCCAAAGACCATTGAATGACAATATGTAATTGCTTGTAAATCAGGATGGGTAGAGGCATTCAATTGATAGGCTTCCAATGAAAATAATCAGGCCACAAATCCATCAACTTCTTTCTTAAGCAACTTTTGCATTCGATGAACTTATCATTTGTGGGGATTTTGCATGTAATCCTCTTAGCTCTGCCATCTTTCCTTTTGATTGAAATCTCATGAATAGTTCTTGAAAGTTCATCTTAGTTGTTCCCAAAGTAGTAAGTCGTCGTACTTTCAAAATAATATCTGGTGCACCCATAGAGATAACATACATTGGGTAATCAAGATGATAATCTCCCATGGATAATTTAATGCTGTGGCATTCTCTAGAACAACTAATAGTACCATCATCTGCAATCAAGACCTAAAAATCTGGAGTTGGATATATAAACAATCTAGACGAGTAGCCAACTTTTTGTTGATGAAATTATGAGTACTACCCAATGATGGTATGATGAAAGAATAAGTATTTGGTAGATTACTAAGAGGGGGGGGGGGTGAATCAGTAAATAGAAAAACTGATACAAACTTCCCAAACTCAAACTCAAACATACAAAGTAAACTTATCAATGAAATGCCACTGTCAAGATCAATACTCATAAGAATACCGGTTGACTATTACAACAACTTAACTGTAAACAACATTTAACTTGTAAACATCCAAATGCTTTATCATATGCCAATGCTTCATTTCTCAATGCTTCCGGTTATCATGCCTTATCAGAAATAGTTAAGTAGTTAATCAAATCAACCATAAGATCATAACTATAATGTCCCCTTCTCAGGCGTGATGTTTCAGTTGACCAATGGCCTATTTCGGAGACCCGTAGGCTACTAAATGGGTGAAATTAGGGTTTCCAGTTTTGGAGGTTGTTGTTGCTCGTGAATTAGAGTTTGGATCGCGGATTCTTTCTGGGTTTTCAGAGGGCTTCGCAGTGGTATGTCCGGCTTTGCGTTCCGAGCACTTTTTGGAATTTTCTATTTTTAGTAAATTCTATTTCTGGCAGTGGTCCTAATTATTTCGGCATAGTTGGTTCTCTTCTTCAGTTGGTTCAGTTGGCTTCATCACTTTTGGCCTTGGGATGTTTTTGGAGAGATAAGTTCATTTCGTTTAAATAATGTTATGTTTTAATGTTATATTTTAAAGTTAACCCCTTGGCCTAGCTTCATCACTTCAAGTTGTTTTAAAAGGTGGTCTTCAAGGGTGGACGTATTGTGGAACGGATTTAATATTTCCTAAGGTCTAAAATCTTGCTTATGAAAAGGGGTGCCAACTTTATGAAGAGAAGTGAATTAAAATAAAGGTTAATTAAAGCTTTTAAAAGTGGCGCCATCTCTTGGAGGAAAATTCAAATGTGAAATTAGGGCGCACTTTCTAGAAGCCTCTAGAGATTCCTTGTTAAGCTTATAAATGGAGGCGTCTTCCCTTCATTTTGGGATCTGATGTCTATTGAAGTGTTACTCTGCCGGAATGATAGTGGGGTTGCTTCGAGGAATGAATGCCTCCTAGCCTTGGCATTGCTTCTTGCTTGAAAGATAGCAACTAGTGGTGATTTAGTGTAGTTTTGAGAGTTTGTAGTGAGGATTGCATTGTAGCTTGATGTGTGCTGGAAGTTCAGTTATTTGCATTTCATTTCATTTTCGGGAGTCGCGGTTAGCAGGGCAAATTCGTAGTTTCACTCATATAATTCAAAATTAAAACATATTCATTCTGGGTATTGCATATTTCCTCTTGTTTTGGCTGGGTGCTCCTTTGTGCAAATTTGCAGATTCTAATATGAAGTGTTTTATTTTATAGAGAAGAATCGCCATTCTTGCCTGGCGTCACTGCTGGGAGTTGCTTTGGGGTTCATGTTAAATAATCTGTTGGGTTAATGTCTGATTTCTTGGTATTGGTTTGTTCGCCTCCTTCATAGGAAGCCATTGCTTTTGGTTTTGGGTCATTCGGACTAGTATTGAGAGAGTAATGAGCATTTTAGTGATTCCATGTGTTGCTGATTAAGCATTTCCAGTGCAGGTCTGTCGTAAATCAGAATATTAAGATTGATCCTTGAGTAGAATTTCTTGGACTTATCATTTTTGTTAAGCCCGGGAGAGTCTTCTATATTGTTGCAGCATTGTATAGTCTTAATCTTATGATCTTGGCAAGCATTCACTATCATATTGTAAGCTGAACAGTAGTACTAGCAGCATTTCTTCTCATCTTCATTTCATGCTTGTTATTTACATTTAATTCCATTTCTAAGTTCTTAGCATCTCTGCCATATGGTAGCTCCATTCCCACCCTGGGTTTGAAAGCACATGCTTGGTGTCGAGTTTTCCTTCCAGTAGCTGTAATTGTAAAGATCCTTTGACCATATGTTAGTCTATCTTGGGCACATTCTTGGTTAGAGTTGCTTTCAGCATGCACTAAGATCCTCTGACCATATGTTAGTCCATTTTGGGCACATTCTTGGTTAGAGTTACTTTCAGAATGCTTTAAGACCCTCTGACCATATGCTCACGCCTTGCCCAACCCAGGATCCTGGTGTACATTCTTGGTTAGAGTTGTATTCCGCATCGTTTTGGTTTAAGTGCTAACCCTAACGGATGTGTGTTGCATTACTTTTTGTAATTGAAAAATTGAAAAAATTGGTCTGGGATATTTCAGTGGTATCAGAGCTTCACATCCTGCCATCCTGTGAAACAAACCTTCTATGAGTGACAGAGAAAGAAGATACTTAGCAAGGGAAGATAAGAAGGCTGCAAGTCAGTTTTAGTTTCAGTGGTATCAGGTTCCTAAAGGTTAGACAACATCAGAGGTTTTGAGGGCTCATTGGGAGTCTTCTCCGGAAACAGAAATGGGGGGCAGTGAGAGGCCAGTGGGTGGTACTGAGAGGTTTACAAGCAGTCGGGATGAAAGTGGAAAAGGAAGGGAAAGAACACCAAGTCCGGGAAGGAGGTTCGAGAGGAAGATGGATGCATTAATGGATATGGTATCTCTCATGATGGGGAAAATGGGTCAGAGTTCTAATTCACAGAACAATCAAGGGCACACCGGAGAACACAGCGGCTCTAACCAGCATAATGAACATGCTGCTCCGCATACCTCAAATAGAACAAACATTTCTTCCAGGCCTTTTAAACCCACCTTCTTGGCACCAGTAAACCCTCAACCTGATCCGGGAGAGAATGCATCATTTGTGGAACAATTGAGACTTGATCGTGCTGAGTATGAGTCTCTTCCTGATGAAATCAAGTTAGACATGTCTTACAATGATTTCGTGGACCATAAAAGGAAGAATAAAGGACATGGGAGACATCGTGAACATAGGGAAGCAACAGTACAGAGGGATTTGCATCAAGCAATCAACAAGGTTATGCTTCCACATTTTGACGGGAGTGACAGTAGTTCAGCTAGAGCTTGGATACAAAAGTTAGACAACTATCTAGCTCTTAGACCCATGACAAAAGAGGAGGCAATCAAGTTTGCTACGCTTCATTTAGATGGGGTAGTACACGAATGGTGGTACCATGGTCTAGTCACCTTGGGGCATCGGTCGATCACTACCTATGATGAGTTCACCAATAGGCTCACAGAGAGATTCTAGAAAAAGGATCTAGAAGTGCATTTCAGAGAATTGGCACAACTTAGACAACATGGCACAGTCGATGCTTACATAGCTGAATTTCAGAGGCTTTCGGTAATGGTCACGGGAATCACCTAGAGGCGGTTGGTGATCCTATTCAGTGAAGGGCTTATGGAAGCACTCAAGGGTTGGATTAAAGCTTTCGAGCCACCCTCCTTACAAGAGGCAATGAAAAAAGCAAGAAATATGGAGTGGGCTGCTCCTAAGGCAAAAATTCAATCCAAGCCATTATTTCACAAAAAGGATAAAGGAAAGGGACCTCACCATAAGGAGTTCAAACAGCATAACACTCATGTCACAAGGCTGGATCTAGAGACACTTAACGAACTCCGAAGAAAGGGGTTATGTTTCCGGTGTAGAGAAAAATGGTCCCAAGATCATATTTGCCCAAAGGGAGTCAAAATTCATCAAATTGAATACTATTCAGTTGGAGAAAGCGATTCTGATTCTTTAGACCAGCAATCAGATTGTGATGACAGAGAAGTGGAAAGAGTTCCCGAAGAATCTGAAGGTGAAAAAGGAAGTGGGGGTACCTTGGCTCAACTTTCGAGCTTTCAAAAAAATGAATCCTTCAAGGTTCGAGGGATGATTAAGGGGCAGCGAATAGTTGCTTTGATTGATACTGGAGCAACGCATAACTTCATTGATGAAGTGTTGGTGGCAAAGAAAGGACTGCAAACTGCAAACAGAAGATTTTGAAGGCTTCAAGGTTATGGTTGCTGATGGGTTTCACATTTCTTGCACCAAGAAGATCCCAAATATGTCTATGAAATTGGGCAACTACGAAGTCAAGGATGACTTCTATGTAGTCAACATTGGAGATACGGATGCTGTCCTAGGCATTCAATGGCTGCGTTCACTTGGAGAGATCTCCCTAAATCTACAAACCATGGAGCTCAAGTTTCAATCCGATGGGAAGAAGGTGGTGTTAAGAGGAATGTCTAACGGCGGACCTCGGATTGTGTCATTCAAGCGAATGGCAAAGTTGATTCGGCATGATCAAGTTGAGTGGGCTGCGGAATGTATGATTCTCCCAGCTAGTCCGGTTGAAACAAAGAGGGACTACCCTCCTGATATCCAGTCCTTACTCACCAGGAAGATTAAAGTGTTTGCTGATTTACCTCCTGGGCCACCTCCCGAACGAGGCTCAGAGCATGTCATAGAGCTCAAGGAAGGGGCTAAACTAGTGATCACAACTCCATATCGGTACCCTAAGAAGCAAAAGGATGAGATTGAGAAAAACATTAAGGAACTCTTGGAGATGGGCTTCATTCATCCAAGTAAGAGTCCTTTTGCTTCAGCAGTCGTCCTTGTGAAGAAGAAGGATGGTACCATTCGCATGTGTGTGGATTATCGTGCTTTGAATCAAAGCACCATAAAAAATCGATACCCCATTCCAAGGATAGATGAGCTCATAGATGAGCTACACAGAGCCAAGTTCTTCTCAAAGATTGATCTGAGGTTGGGCTACTACCAAATTCGGATGAGAGGGTTTGATGTTGAGAAGACAGCATTTAGATGTCACTATGGTCACTTCGAGTTTTTAGTCATGCCATTTGGGTTGACTAATGCTCCTGCTGCCTTCCAGTCTTGTATGAACAGAGTCTTTCAGAAGCAGTTGAGGAACTTCGTGTTAATCTTTTTTGATGACATTCTGATCTACAGCAGGACATGGGAAGAACACCTCAAGCACTTAGAGGAAGTGCTTAGCATCCTTGAATCAGAAAGTCTGTTTGCCAAAGAATCCAAATGTGAATTTGGAATGAAGGAGCTACTTTACCTTGGTCACATAATCAGTGCTGATGGAGTGAAGGTTGATCCCGAAAAGATCAAGGCAATAGTTGATTGGCCACCCCCAGAGAACATGACTCATTTCAAAGGGTTCTTGGGTCTTTGTGGTTTTTACAGAAGATTTGTGAAGGGCTATTCACAAAACGTTGCTCCTCTTACTGAACTCACGAAAAAGGGAGCTTTTTGTTGGACATAAAAGGCTCAAACTACTTTTGATAAGTTTAAGCCCTTCGAGCTACAGTGTGATGCATCTGGAGAAGGTGTTGGGGCTGCTTTGATGCAAGACAAGCATCCCATTGTGTTTGAGAGCAGAAAATTAAGAGGTGTTGAAAGGACCTACTGCATCTATGACAAGGAAATGCTTGCAATCATGCATGCATTAGCTAAGTTCAGACAGTATTTGGTGGGGAGCAAATTTGTGGTCAAGACTGATCACAATAGTCTCAAGCACTTCATGCATCAGAAGGATTTGAACGAGAGACAACAAAAGTGGGTGAGTAAGCTTCAAGCTTACGATTTTGACATTGAGTATGTCAAAGGGAAAAACAATATTGTGGCTGATGCTCTATCTAGGAGACCTCATCTGAGTTCATTGTGTGAGCTTACTGCTGATTGGAAGGACATGTTGCTCGCTGATTATGCCAAAAATCAGTTGGCAATCAACATCATTGAAGGTACTTTTCATGACGAAAGGTACAAGGTGGGTGACTGGCTGATACACTACAAGGGTAGAATCTTTGTGGTGGCTGATTCTAAGCTTAGAAAAAAGATTTTGATGACATTCCATGACATTCCACTTGCTGGTCATCAGGGTTTCTTCAAGACATATAGGCAGATTCGGGAAAGATTTGCTTGGAAAGGGTTGAAAGGGGAAGTTCAACGCTACATCCAGGAATGTCCTACTTGTCAGATGAACAAGAATGAGCACACTCTACTTGCTGGTCTGCTGCAACCTCTTCCCATTCCCAACCAAAAATGGGAAAGCATATCAATGGACTTCATCACTGGATTGCCAAAGGTCCAAGGCAAAGATTGTATCTATGTTGTAGTGGACAGATTGACAAAGTTTGCTCACTTCTTTGCCATCACGAGCTCTTTTTCAGTAGCTCAAGTTGCAGATTTGTTTTTTCATGAGGTGTTTAGATTGCATGGATTGCCGAAAAACATTGTGAGTAATAGGGACAGAAAGTTCCTAAGCACCTTTTGGCAAGAAGTCTTCAGGATGAGTGGTACGGTGCTTACTCCAAGCACTAGTTATCACCCCCAAACCGATGGACAAACAGAGATAGTGAACAAGTGGTTGGAAGGCTATTTGAGAAACTATGTTTCAGAGCAGCAAAGAGCATGGGTGAAATGGCTCCACATAGGCGAGTATTGTCACAATTCTTCCTTTCACATGTCAATAAGGATGTCTCCCTTCATGGCTCTCTATGGTTATGAGGCTCCTAGCTTTGTTGATTTGGTGTTTGGTGATAGCAAAGCCCCTCAAGCCAAGGATTTGTTGCAGCAAAGTCAAGACATCTTGAAATCCTTGAAGAACAACTTGCAGATTGCTCAGAATCAGCAAAAGATGTATGCTGATCAATGACACGTTGAGCGCTCTTTTGAGGTTGGAGATATGGTTTATCTTCGACTACAACCATACAGACAGTCTACTCTCAAGAAGAGTGGAGCTGAGAAGCTCAAGCCTCGTTTCTATGGGCCATTCCAAGTCATCAGAAAGGTTGGAGTAGTAGCTTATGAGTTGGAGCTACCTTCGAGTAGTAAAGTGCACAATGTCTTCCACGTGTCTCGCCTCAAGAAGGCACTTGGACATAATGTTATTGCTTCTTCACAATTACCACCTTTGGACGAAGAAGGGCAGTTGATTTTGATTCCGGAAGAGATTACTGATTCCAGAGAGCGTTCTTTGAGAAGAAGAACAATCAAGGAATACTTGGTGAGGTGGAAGAATTTGCCCTTGGAGGATGCAACTTGGGAGAATGAGGAGATTTTGTAGCATCCAAACTTGCAATTGCTTGAGGACAAGCAATCTTGGGGAGGGCGGACTGTAATGTCCCCTTCTCAGGCATGATGTTTCAGTTGACTGATGGCCTATTTCGGAGACCCGTAGGCTACTCAATGTGTGAAATTAGGGTTTCCAGTTTTGGAGGTTGTTGTTGCTCGTGAATTAGAGTTTGGATCGCGGATTCTTTCTGGGTTTTCAGAGGGCTTCGCAGTGGTATGTCCGGCTTTGCATTCCGAGCACTTTTTGGAATTTACTATTTTTAGTAAATTCTATTTCTGGCAGTGGTCCTGATTATTTCGACACAGTTGGTTCTCTTCTTCTGTTGGTTCAGTTGGCTTCGTCACTTTTGGCCTTGGGATGTTTTTGGAGAGATAAGTTCATTTCGTTTAAATAATGTTATGTTTTAATGTTATATTTTAAAGTGAACCCCTTGGCCTAGCTTCATCACTTCAAGTTGTTTTAAAAGGTGGTCTTCAAGGGTGGACGTATTGTGGAACGGATTTAATATTTCCTAAGGTCTAAAATCTTGCTTATGAAAAGGGGTGCCAACTTTATGAAGAGAAGTGAATTAAAATAAAGGTTAATTAAAGCTTTTAAAAGTGGCGCCATCTCTTGGAGGAAAATTCAAATGTGAAATTAGGGCGCACTTTCTAGAAGCCTCTAGAGATTCCTTGTTAAGCTTATAAATGGAGGCGTCTTCCCTTCATTTTGGGATCTGATGTCTATTGAAGTGTTACTCTGCCGGAATGATAGTGGGGTTGCTTCGAGGAATGAATGCCTCCTAGCCTTGGCATTGCTTCTTGCTTGAAAGATAGCAACTAGTGGTGATTTAGTGTAGTTGTGAGAGTTTGTAGTGAGGATTGCATTGTAGCTTGATGTGTGCTAGAAGTTCAGTTATTTGTATTTCATTTCATTTTCGGGAGTCGCAGTTAGCAGGGCAGATTTGTAGTTTCACTCATATAATTCAAAATAAAAACATATTCATTTTGGGTATCGCATATTTCCTCTTGTTTTGGCTGGGTGCTCCTTTGTGCAAATTTGCAGATTCTAATATGAAGTGTTTTATTTTATAGAGAAGAATCGCAATTCTTGCCTGGCGTCACTGCTGGGAATTGCCTTGGGGTTCGTGTTAAATAATCTGTTGGGTTAATGTCTGATTTCTTGGTATTGGTTTGTTCGCCTCCTTCATAGGAAGCCATTGCTTTTGGTTTTGGGTCATTCGGACTAGTATTGAGAGAGTAATGAGCATTTTAGTGATTCCATGTGTTGCTGATTAAGCATTTCCAGTGTAGGTCTGTCGTAAATCAGAATATTAAGATTGATCTTTGAGTAGAATTTCTTGGACTTATCATTTTTGTTAAGCTCGGGAGAGTCTTCTATATTGTTGCAGCATTGTATAGTCTTAATCTTATGATCTTGGCAAGCATTCACTATCATATTGTAAGCTGAACAGTAGTACTGGCAGCATTTCTTCTCATTTTCATTTTACGCTTGTTATTTACATTTAATTCCATTTCTAAGTTCTTAGCATCTCCTCCATATGG
This sequence comes from Cryptomeria japonica, assembly GCF_030272615.1. Lineage (NCBI taxonomy): Eukaryota > Viridiplantae > Streptophyta > Pinopsida > Cupressales > Cupressaceae > Cryptomeria > Cryptomeria japonica. Next base: position 171,440,868 of record NC_081405.1, read on the forward strand.
TAGCTCTATTCCCACGCTGGGTTTGAAAGCACATGCTTGGTGTCGAGTTTTCCTTCCAGCAGTTGTAATTGTAAAGATCCTCTGACCATATGTTAGTCCATCTTGGGCACATTCTTGGTTAGAGTTGCTTTCAACATGCACTAAGATCCTCTGACCATATGTTAGTCCATTTTGGGCACATTCTTGGTTAGAGTTACTTTCAGAATTCTTTAAGACCCTCTGACCATATGCTCACGCCTTGCCCAACCCAGGATCTTGTTGTACATTCTTGGTTAGAGTTGTATTCCGCATTGTTTTGGTTTAAGTGCTAACCCTAACGGATGTGTGTTGCATTACTTTTTGTAATTGAAAAATTGAAAAAATTGGTCTGGGATATTTCAATAACCACAAAAACATTCACCACATGACACAAGTATTTATACGTGGAAAACCCAAATAGGTAAAAACCACAGTGAGATGGGACTCACAAGATAATAACTGAACTCTTCTGAAGTTCGCCCTTTTAGGAGCCAAGCCTGTTAAAGCTTTTACAAAAGTCCTGTTAAGAACTGATCCTGTTAGGAATCACCCGATTAAGGTATTGACTACAAATGCCTTGTTAGAAGCAAATACCCTGTAAGGAGTAACCTCAGTAAAGGATTTGAAAATCCAATCTAATGGACCACGTTGTTAGAGTATTTAATAAGTAACCAAGCTTGTTAGAGCTTACTCGGTTAGAAGATTTCAATTCTGTAGTAATTGTTAGAAAACAACAGGAGTTTCTTGATTTGTCTAAATAACACTACACTTGCTTTATTAGATCCATTTAAGCTTCTATCTGCCTTTACTCAAATTGCAGACTCATTCTCTGGTTTGGCAACCACAAACTCAATTGATTTCTGCCAACTCCTACCAACACCAAACAAAACAACTTCATCGACCTTAAATACAAATCAATTAGGTCGGTAATACAACAAAAATCTAATCCTCTGATTGAGATTACAAACAAGTTGGTACAAGCATGACCGTTGGATTTCATAGCAATCTCTACACATCAATCAAGAAAACCTCAACCGCTCCTTGATTACCGCTTGATCGAGCTCAGTAACTCATCACGCGCTTTGCATTAGATGTAATACACTTTGCTCATTCCCACGCCAAAACAATTGACCTTGTCTTCATACAATGACCTTACGTGTCACCATCATTACCGCTCAACATTAGATCATAAACCAACATAACCAATTCAACAACCTTAATCGGTTAGGGTTGAACAAAAACAATTGGTAGGGTTTACCGGTTACATAACATAGAAAGGGTTCAGCCTTTTACTCCGGTTATCGGTTCAACTCACAAACTTACATACCGGTTTACAATATTCTTCACAAAGCTCTTTCTACTGGTTACAAGACAATATCAACAATAACAACAATATCATTACCGGTTCAATTGACATCAATGACAACATAACATATCATTAATGCAATCTTCATGCAAATGCCAACACCCAAGTCAATCAACATTGTTACTTTATGTTTCTTTAAGAAACCTACTACCTTGAGAGTTTGTGGGGTGCTATAACTTGAGAGGGCATGACATGAAATGATCGGTTCGTAACCATTTGATTTCTCATTTGACTCCCTATCACCATTTGATATCGGTTCCTCCTCTTCTTCCTCACTTGGACCTTTAATGTAGAACAATTTCTTTTTAGTGCATTTATGTCCTCGACTGTATTTGCTATCATAGTTGAAACATAATCCTTTTGCTCTCTTCTCAATTTGTTGTGGAGTCAACCTAGTGGGTTGAGGCAATGACTGTGTAGGAGAGCTCTTTTATTATATGTTTTTGGACCTTTGTCGCATACTAGCAAAAAAGTTCTCTTCAACTTGTCTTGCCATAGGTGTTGCTTGTGACACATCTTGTGGTTGGAAAAAACACACCTCATATTTTATGTGGTCCTTTAAACATTCAAGAAATAATTCCTTCAAATTTTCTTCTATAACATTCTCCACTCTTAGAGAAAGGGCTCAAACTTATTGAGCATATTCTTTGACTGAACTTGTTTGCGTTAATTTAGTGAGTTGGTAGAAGTAGCTGTCCATAATGGGCAGCAAGTTCCTCTTGACAAATTGGCCATGCGACCACACAACTCTTCTTTCTTTTCTCATCACATAACCAATGATACCAAATAAATTGGTCTGGTTCTAAGTATAATGAAGCCATAGCCACCTTTTGTTGAGTTGGAACATGGTGAAGATCAAAGAATTGCCCCATTTGGCAAAGCCAATTGGTTGGATACTTGTCATCAAATTTTCTCATATCCAACTTGGGTATGAATTTCCTAGGAATATGATTATTAAAGGGCCATTCCTTCTTGAGATCTGCCCATAAAATTCATGTCCAATAAAAAAATTATCTTCCATCTTATTAGGTGAATCTTCTCCCTTATACTTCATCCCTTGAATAAGGATTTCCAACTGTAGACACCTAAAAATTACCTTAATTAAATAAATATTTAATTTTTAATTAATTATTTTACCATAATCGCTTCTATTAATTAAATAAATATTTTTTTGTTATTTAATTAATTCATTAGCCTCTTCCACTATTAATTAAATAAATTTTCTATTTATTTAATTAATTCACTAAGCCTCTTCTTTTTAATTTAAATAAATATTTATTAATCCCATCTCCTCTCCTAAATTAAGTAATTTTATTTATCTAATTTATCTAGTCCTTTCCTCTATTAATTAAATAAATTCTTTTATTTATTTAATTAATTCATTACATTTTTCCTATTTAAATCTCAGTCCTCCAACTTGTTTACATGGATCATAATCTAAAATCGTAGGCATGTGACAAGTGCCAATCGTCTCTTCATTCACTTGTGCTTTCTTCAAAGTCAACCCACTGCTTAATCTCATCCCTCCCGTTATCACAAAAGCTTGCACCCTTGCTGAGCTATCTACTCAGCAACCTCGTGAAACCTGGAAACAACCCCGAAGTGTGGGACCTTGTGCAAGGGGGTTGAGTCTCCGGAGAAGGTCGACTTCCTTCTCAATCCAAGTGCAGGTGTTGAACCAACTCAACACTCCAAATCTTACTTCTAAACCTATCCTAACAGCTTGCAGAGGAAAAGGGAAGAGAGAAATGCTTAAATTAAAAGGAGGTGATGCACCAAGATAAGAGATGTTTCTCTCCCCACCCATAATGGCACAAAGAATCAACTGGAATACCCAAGAGATGCACAAACTTCAGTTGCATGAGTGACCCCAATGCATGTATGGAGGTTAGAATTTGCTAAATGTCAAAGGGGAGAAGATTTCCCACAAGTCACACTCAGAAATGAATTAACACAACATATATGAGAGAAGACCCACAAATCATACACCTATGATGAAGGTAAGGAAACATACACAACATGCATAAGTTGAAGGAAGGCAAGAATGGTAATTTCAATTCATTCAAAGGCCAATGGCCACACTTATAGTTGCAAAAATGCAAGATAAATACAAGAGAAGTGAAAGGGCGTAGAATAGCTCAAGCCAATAGGGAGAGAAGCCTTTACAATGAGGCATAACAACCTTATATAGAAAATGGTTGCATAAGAGAGATCATGACCCTTGTGTGTGCAGGGAAATGTCAGTCAGGGAATGCAAGGAAGTGCATGCACATGACATTGTGTACATGTAAGCAACCTGATCATACCTTGAAAACGCAATCCTAAGAAGAAAGGTACTTCTAGAAGGTGGATTGACTGACATTCCAAAGTCATAGCATTCAGGCATGACACAAGTAACCACAATAAGCATGGCCTTGTACCTCTCTTGATAGAAATCCTGCAAAAATCCTTAAATGCACCCCTGTAGCTCCACAAAAGAAGGTGCACAAGTCACAAGAGTCGTCGGAGCATTTAAAGCTTTGAGTGTTGATCACACCATCTGGAAGTGTTGCAAGCCGGAAGGAAGTCGGAAGACTTCGGAAACTCGGGTTCTCGAAGTGGGGAAGACTAAGGAAGGAACTTCGAAACCTCGGGGTTCTGGAGTTCAGAAGAACTGGAGAGAAGGCAAGAAAGGAACTTCGGAATCTCAAGGTTCTCGAGTTCTGGGGAACTGAAAAAAGGCAAGGAGGGAACTTCGAAACCACGGTGTTCCGGAGTTCTGGGAGAGAGGAAGGGAAGCAAAGCAAAGGAACTTCGGAACCTCGGGGTTCCGGAGTTCCGGGGAACAGAAGAAGAGACAAGGAAAGGAAAAGGCCAAGAGGGAACTTCGGAACCATGGGGTTCTGGAGTGTCGGGGAAGGGAAGGAGAGGCAGCAAGGAACTTTAGAACCTCGGGGTTCCGGAGTTCTGAGAAAAGAAAAGGGCAAGGGAAAGGAACTTCGGAACCTCGGGGTTCCGGAGTTCTGGGGAACTGGAAAAAGGGGCTAAGGAAGGAACTTCAGAACCTCGGGGTTCCGGGGAACTAGAGAGAAAAGGAAGCAAAAGAAGGAACTTCAGAACCTCAGGGTTTCGGAGTTCCGGGGAAGAGAGAAAAGGCTGAGGAAGGAACTTCCTCCAGACAAGACAACACTTCACACCTCATAATTCCACTGCTTTTCTCTCAGCGTTGGTCCATGGAACATATCTCTGATCGGTTCTCACTGATGGACCAAGGGTGTCATAAAATGACAACACCTCCATTTCAAATTAACCTTTTAAGCCTATTTACCCTTATCTCTTACCTTTTTCACTGCTTAATCTCCTCCCTTCATCTTTATCTACCCTTCAATCTTGTTGGTTCTCTTTCATCTATGAGATCTTGGCTATTCGCAATTTAACCTCTTAGCCTAAACCCGCCATTTTTAGGATGATCTCTATAAAAGAGGCTCCTTCCTCTCTTACATCACACACAACTTGAGCATACCTATACTTTGCCAAAATTATCCTAGAGCCATACATCATCACAACCACATCTTCTTTGAACTCTTGTGCAAGTGCATGCAAATCTGAGAGCAAACATCATCAATTCAAGATTATGGAGGATAGGAGAGCGATGGAGACAAGCCTCTCTTGTATTTGAAGGTATATTTTGTTTCTTTCATGTTATTTGCATGCATGTGTAGTTCTCTATTGATTGTTTGTTGAATCATTTTATAGATCTAGGGTTAGTGGTTGGATCTTTAGGGTTTACAAATAGGTACAAATTCAACATACACACCAACTTCTTTGATAAGTCATTCATGTCCTTCACTAACAAGTTTATATCACTCACCTCCTTCCTTATTGATGCAATTTCACCCTTGACTTTGTTTATTTCCTCATTATGGGTGATATCCTCAATTTCGACATCCTCTCTTTTTGGGGATTTCCCAAGTGTGGTGGCATTCTTTTTGCCTTTTGTTGTTGGACCCATAATGATGGGAAATAATAATTTGACATTCAATCACACATGAAATCTAGATAACTTGGTATTATCTTTCCTAACTTACTAGGATCAAAATAACACATCTCTAGAAAAAATCTTCATGAAATTAGCATAATTGCAGCCTTGAGAGTGAAGTTATTGCAAACCCTAATTTTGCAACAAGTCAATTATCTTTGCTCCATTATCTTCGAAATTTGGACTGTAGACTCTTCAATGACCTCAAAAACCCTTTAAAAATTAGGAAGAAATTCTCTCAGATCTGGGAGATATGTGCTTTACAAAAACTTTGGGCAGAAACCCCAATTCTGCAATAAATCGCTCAATTCTACTCCAGTTCTGTGAAAATTGGACTGAACATGCTTCATTATGTTCCTAAAAACCCTCCAAAACAAAAAAAAAAATTCACCCAAATTTGAAAGATATACGATTTCAAAAATCACCTCCAAAATTGAAGAAAATGACTACCCTTCATGGTGCCAAGATCATGCTCTGATACCAATTGTTATGGAATAACTTGTACAAAAGAGGAAGATATTATGCTGCAAATGCTTTATAATAGCTGAGAATAACAAGCCATTTCGAGGGGGCGAACCTCCAAATATCTCTAATGAGAACACACTTCACAAGCTGATGATGAAATAAGACTCACTACCTCCTATATATACCCTACCTATGCCTAGGATATCACCGAAGCCAACCTAAATATGACTATATAGGCTCAAGGCCGACCTAAATAACTAAATAGCAATATAATAATGATAACATGGCTTAATTAGGAGTTAAGGTGGCCATAAGCCGACTACTCATAACCATATGTATACTCTAGGATTAAGGGCATAGCATTGATTGAGGAATTTAACAACTTTGTATAAGAATAATATGGTCTTTTGTTCGTTTGATTTGTTATGTCTTATTTTAATCTTCTTTTATTTTTTCTATTGATGAATCCTAGAGAAGGTGCTGATAGTGCTTATGTATGTGGGTTAGTGGTGCTGCAAGTGGATTATTGGCTCTGGATAATTTATATATTATTGGAATTGCATGAACCATGATTGAAATTGAAATATTTACAGTTAAATTGTTGTCTTCATTACAAAGGGATTAATAGTCCTTCCTATTTTTGGATCTAGATTCCTCAATTCCAAGCAGTTTCTTCTGTAATTATTTGGAATAAAAATCTTGAGCTCTTATTATATATTTAATCTTCCCATATTAATAGCATTACTTTAAAGGTCTCGAGTCTCTTATTTGTTACTTTTTAGTTCATAATGTTTGATTGACCTCATCTTTGTCTGTCTTGCCGAGTTGCTGAAAATTGATGTCTGATTTTTCTTTTATGATGTCGCTTCCCCAAACATGTGCTTTTGTTTAGCTCTCATGGATCAATGTCAGATCAAGTTGATTGTTTCTCAGCTGATATAGAACTTTGTGGTATACATTTTTTATACAACATAATTACATAGCTTCTACAATTTTTTTACTTGATCTTTTATTTGCAAGTTGTCATGCATCTTCACGATGCACAAAGTTGTGTCCACTAAAGGCTTACATTCAAAGATTCATAAAGTATTCTCAGGAGTAGTCAAATGTAAGAAACCTAGTCATATCTCATGTACAAATTCTACAGAAATTCAGGCAATCATTAATGAAGCTAAGAGCATCTTATGTATGAATCCAGTTGATATTATTGTTCTATAGAAATAAAATTACTATTGAGAGAATCTAATTTACAATCCCAAGATTGAAGGATACTCAAATTAATTATGTGCATCGCACCATATAGTATCCATGAAACATAAATTATAATGTTTCTTCTTTTCATCTGAATTATAGTGAAGTGCATTAATGACACATAAGCATTGTATAAATGAGAATGTCCAAATGGAGCTGAAAGAACTGAGACATTTTTATGGTCCCTAAAGAAATTTAAAATAAATTATAGTCCACTTCAATAATTTTCAGATTGTTGTTTTATGTTTCTTATATACTTCTGGTATATAAAAGTTATTTTCTATTGATATGACAGTTGTTGATGCTTTCACGTGCTAAAAACCCATTTGGCACAGTTGTTTAGGGTTCAATTAATATTAGATCTTTGCAAAATATTTCCAATCATACTAGGTGTGCTACTATTGCTTGCGGAGGCTCAAGAGTTTTGCAAACTCACACTGGGAGAAAGCGAAGTCACCTGCAAACACTTTACAAGATGGTCAAAATGAGGTTCACTTTTGTAGCAATCAATGCACAGAGAAAGCAAAGGTCAGCTTGTTTCCAAAAGTGCCATGATTATATCGTTATGCATTTCTTTTCCTTTTCTTGAATGTTTAACTTTTGAAATATGCAACAGGCCATATGGATTACAAAAATCCATGCATTCTGATTTTATTGTAGTATGTCTCTCAGAAGATAATAAATGAGAAAGACATACTAACATTATAACGAAAAATGAATTAGGACCTAATGCAAGGAATCGATTGAAATGCTAGCTATGAACTTTTTAATGATACTAATATTATCTTTGTGTGTGTGCATCTCTATGTTAGTACATGGTAAAGTCAAGGTTCGCATTGCACAACACCTGTAAAGAGGCGATTCCAATATATTTAAATGGTGTAGTATTTGTTTTACAGTCAATATGTGACCTCCCTGCATTACATTTTTATGGCAGCAACATTGCTATGGTTACGTGGAAACATTCTCGTAGTAAAATAAGTTGTACTTCCTCTATATATTATTCCATTTGTGTTTCTTCATGTAAAACCAACACCATTGCAAGTTTAATAACACATGACTCTAGAAATATAATGTGAGATTTTCTTACCATTGAAGAAATTACAGGTCTTACTCAGAGTTTAGAAACCACTCAAAGCTGTTTTAGCATTTCATAGAAATCATTTTAATATGTATTTGCATCCTCAAACATATAATAAGAAATTTCGCAATTTAAGTGACATGGGTAGGTGCATAAGAGGCAGGATTAAAATGAAAGAGAATGTTCAAATTTTGTTATGTTAAACTGCAAACACTATGTTCAGCTCATTCCCTTTGGCATGACGTGGCCTCGTTCAGGCAACATGGATCTGCTATTTACTAACTGCCTCCCTGATGTTAGGGGAAGTGCTTTGATTCCTTTTAGGCTATCTCAGTGTGGCTTTCCAACCTTGGATGTGTTGTGACCATTTCACACATCGCCCCATCAAGATGAGGACCCCCCCTTTTTTTCAGGTTCTAGTCTCCTAGTCTTGTCTCTCCCCATCGCAGGTGAAATGAGTAAGTTCATAGGGTCTATATTTTATGTGAGTCAGTCATGAGTTCAACCAAAGAGTCTAAAGAGTCCCTAAGTTCTCGAGATTAAGGCAAAGGCTTCGAGTGCTTCTCATGAGGAGTGAAATTCACCTTAAATACCCTTGACTGAGGACTAAGTTGATTCCAAGAGCTTTATCTTGCAAGTTTGAATGGAGAGATTGAAATAAAGTAATGAGCAAGCACGTGGTATACAATTTCAAATTACTTTATCTCCAAGCCCCCCCAAAACCTTAACTTCATGTCCGAGCTTAAGAGAGCACACTTCGGGATTTGCTAGAGGAGAGCGAACTTCAAGAATTAAGCTATTTGAGCGAACTTCATGTTGAGAGGTAGGAGAGCAAATTTTCCCTTGAGAGCCTTGTTTGAGTATATGTGGGAATATGAGTTTGAGCGTTTGAATGGGATAACCTAAGGAATGAATCAATATGCAACAAAAGGATTGAAATGCACTTCATCTCCAAGTCCTCATGAGTGCACTTCACAAAATGGAAGACATGAGCGAACTTAATGTTTGAGCGGAGATGAGCGAACTTCACAATTCGAGATAGATGAGCGAATTTCACCTTTAGCAACATTGAAGTGAACTTTACAAGCTATGGAAAGAGTGGTTTCTGGAGCAAGATCAAAAGACGAAGTTCAAGAGTCGCTTCATGTGATGGATGATAGGATCTAACTTCATGGGCTTGGTGAGAGAAGCAAACTTCATAAATCAGCCCACATGAGCGAACTTCTCAAATCAGCCCACATGAGTGAACTTCACAAATGAAGCCACATGAGTGAAGTTCATGTTTGGAAGGAGATGAGCGAAGATGGAAGAAGAGGAGTGAAGGAGGTTTGATAGCATTTACTTTGAGTTGATTTGATTTGGAGCGAATTTTATAAACTCAACAAGATGAGTGAACTTCAAAATTCAAGGTACATGAGTGAATATCAAGGATCAAGCTACATGAGCGAACTTCATGTTTGGAGCTATATGAGCGAACTTCAAAATTCAGCATACATGAGTGAACTTCATATTTAGAGGATGAGTGAACTTCAAGAATGAAGGTATATGAGTGAACTTCAAGATTCAAGGGAGATGAGCAAATTTTCTTAATGTTTTAATGCACTAATCAAACATTGTTTTAGCGCCCTCGAAATTAATTCAAAATTCAAATAAAAAGAGGTAAGTCGGCCAGCTTGAGATAATTTGTTGTTTTAATTTAATTAAACAAGTCAGCCTATATGGGAAAAGACACAACCTTTCCCTAATCGCCTATAAGAGGGAGAGCAAACATTCATTTCAAACATCAATCGAAATAAACTCATCTCTCTAATTAGTGAACTTCAGGAGCAGATCAGCAAATTTTAGCAGCAAGATAGCGAATTCAATCATCCTCAACAGCGAATTTACCCCAAAGGAGCAGCAATTTCATCCTCACAAGGGCGAATTTTAGCAGATTGAAGGGTGAATTTCATCCTTCAATAGCAAAGATTAAAAGCGAATTTAGGAAGACAGCGAACCCTTGGGTATCAACAGTCATATCATTGATCAGATTTTGAGGATAAATCACCAGATATTAGAAGTAAGTGCATCGTTTGGACTGATACAAAATCAGTTACAGGTCTGATTAAGGTTAGAAAGTGATTTTGTCTAGGCAAATTAGACTTCCCTAATTCATCGAGAGCAAACATTCATTTCAAACATCAATCGAAATAAACTCATCTCTCTAATTAGTGAACTTCAGGAGCAGATCAGCAAATTTTAGCAGCAAGATAGCGAATTCAATCATCCTCAACAGCGAATTTACCCCAAAGGAGCAGCGATTTCATCCTCACAAGGGCGAATTTTAGTAGATTGAAGGGTGAATTTCATCCTTCAATAGCAAAGATAAAAAGCGAATTTAGGAAGACAGCGAACCCTTGGGTATCAACAGTCATATCATTGATCAGATTTTGAGGATAAATCACCAGATATTAGAAGTAAGTGCATCGTTTGGACTGATACAAAATCAGTTACAGGTCTGATTAAGGTTAGAAAGTGATTTTGTCTAGGCAAATTAGACTTCCCTAATTCATCTAAAGGAGCGAATCAGTCTTATCTAGCAATTAATTTCACATTTATTAAGATGCAAGATTGATTTGGACTAATTTCATAACTAGCTTATTGAGTGAATAGGCTTCATTACATCAATATTTCACCACCACCCTAACTTACATCTCTCACAGGTGAAAGATGGCGGCTCCCAAACCAAACAAAACCATGACTCCTCATGCACTAATTAAGGAAGACTCGAAGAGCAGGGCATTCGAAAGTAGGATCACTTCACATTGGAGCAAAATAGGAGACACCAATCTCGGGAAGTTCGACACCAAGAAGTTTCGGCAACCATCCTACACAAGTGAACCTACCGCTACAACCAAGAAGATGATTGAAAGTGGGATCATAAATGCAGCTGGCTTTCCTCCTGCAGTGCAATGCTACGAACTAATTGTGGAGTGTGTCCAACATTATGACTCTCCCTCAAGAAGGATAGTGGCGAAAGATGGAATAGTGCTCACATATCTCTCGGAGACAGCAATCAGCGAAGCATTCCATCTACTAGAGCCTAAGGACATGGTCTACATAAGTATGGAGGGAGCTAAATCTGCCTACGACGATGATCCAGATGCTTATTCAAAGATCATCGACAAATTTTGGTTGAAGAGTAGAGGTGGTAGAAGTAGATGGCCCGACAGACTACATAGGGTGGACTTCAAAGATGAATTTAGAGACTTCATCACCCTGCTTCATCGATTAGTTGGTGCACCTGAGGCTTCTTATTTTGAAGACTGGATGCTCTATTTTATAGAGACTGTCACTCATGGCAAGGATACAATCAATTGGGTGAGGCTCATCATCAACAATATTGATCTATAGTTAAGGAGATTGATGCGCACTAGAACATTCTATATGAGCTCCTATGTCATATACTCCCTTGCAAGAAATTTCGCGTATCCAGGACTTATGTATAAGGGCGTAGTTGGAAGGAGACCTGGAGAGATAAAAGTGCATGAGTGTTATACACAGCTTAATCATCCACCTAAACAACATTATAGGAGAGTGAACAATGCATTCACTATGCATATCACGAGGACGCTTCAAGGTGGACTACGACAAAGACTCTCTCCAAAGGCACAAGCATTGGTACAACAACATGGTGCATGGTTCATTCAATTCCCGAAGTTCACCTATATCAGAGTACAAGGATGTCCTGTTCCTCCCTACATGTTGCCGCACTACCCGATAGATAGAGTGGTGCTACTTGAGGTGGTGAGACAATTGGCGGCATATGTCAAGGCATATAGGCATAAGCATGGAACCAATGTTTCTTTTCCCATTACAATTGGAGACTCTATTGAGGTATGCCCTTCCATTCATGTAGCTAAAGATGCTGAGAAGGAATTAGCAGTCCATTCATTCAAGCCATTCACTCCCAGAGATTGCTTCGATCCATATGTTAATGTAAAAGGAATTTTGGGGAAGTTGTATGGACACCAATGGTAGTTAGAGGACTATTGGATGAACGTTCAAGATGATGTGGAAGTGAAGAAGAAGATGTATTCTAGGCTACCTCTCGATTTCATCAGGAAATGCAAGTTGTTTCATGTTGCCGATCAAGTTCAAGATAGTGGCAAATATCTCCAATCAGCCTACGCCAAAGAAGACAAAGAGATCAAATTCAAGTGGGTTGATGTGGAGGTTGTTGATTTGAAGGAATTAATGAAACTAGTTTTGGAATACACTCACATATGGATAGACATACATCACTGGAAGTTGAAAGAGTAGAACATAGCAATAACATTCCACTCAGAAGAAAGAGCAGATGGTGAAGATGAAGCAAGCGCAAGTGGGAGTGATCCTCAACCATCTCACTCAAAAAGATTGAAGAGAAAGGAAGATCGTGGAGAAAAAGAGCCCTCAAGGAAGAAGCATAAATCAAGTTCAAGTCATCCTTCCTCCAGCCATGAAGAAGAATTGAATAAGGGAGAAAGACATGAAGAACAAAGGATAGAGAAACAGTTGAGTCAAGGAGCGAACAAATCAATGGAATCCACAGTTCACAATGACAAAGGTAAAGAAAAATCCTCACAAGGACAAGAAGATCTCACTCATCACATTCAAGAGATTGAAAGAAATGAAGAAGAGGATAATGATGAGACTACTTCACCGCTTAGAGATGAGCAAATGCATGAGGAAACACAAATTCAAGAAGGAAGATCCTCCATTCCTGAATGGCTTAAGGAAAGACTAGCCCAAGAAGTGATAGTAGTTGATGAAGAACCAACATACGCCATAGCCACCCTTCTAAGCCAAACTCGAGAAGTCATCGAGAAGAGGAAAGCTACAAAGATGTCCAAGGTGATTAGAGATGATTTGGGATCAAGGAAGTTGCAAGTAGCTACTCCAAGGGTTGACAAGTATGAAGGTGAAATCACAACAGATGAGTATAATATGGAGACCATTGATTTAGGTCCACTCACCTCCGAACAAGCCATAGGGGATGCTATTGATTCATTGAAGGCAGTTAATGATATGTTGTGAGATGAAATAGAAAAGAATAGAAGATTAGAAAAGGAAATAAGTGCATGGAGGAATTATGTTCAACAATTTCAGGAACCATTGAGACATTAGAGTCCAAAGCTATACCACCACCTTTGCTTCCTCCGGAATCAGTTGATCATATGGAGAAGATGAGGAATTCGACACAATTGATGGATACATGGATAGAAGATTCACATACAAGAGTTAGCGAGTTCATGAAGGGCATAATGAAGACACTCGACATAGTCGTAAGAGTCCTTGGAAGAACTCATGTTCTCATAGAGGCCTTTGAAGCATTTGCTCATGCTAGAGATGTCATCATTCCTGTATTGCAAGTAATAAGGAAAATACCCAGGGAAATCTTATCAAGAGAGAAGTTAAGAAGAGAAGGATCTACACCCAACTTTCTATAATGGAGTAGTCTACTTCGCACAAAGATCATTTTTGAGGAGATTGGAAACAAATGCAATCAAGTTCAAGATGATATGCATCGTATTCACGATAAGATAGTAGAAGTAACGTAGATCGTTTTGGAAAGAAAGATTGATCCTGGAACGATTATAGAGGCTAGAGAATTGGAGGAAAGGATAAGAGTTATCTTCCATGGGACTGATGGAATGATCACCAAAAGACAGTTGGATGATATGCTTGAGTTCGTGGTATTAGCCAACAAGACTCAAGAACTCGAACCTGAATGGGAGAATGCCATCGTCAAAGCCTTCGATGAAGTCATGCACATGGAGGAACAGTTGAAGTCTCTACTTGAGATCCCGATGACTGAGAGAGAAGGCATAGTGTCCAGATTCATTGCATATGCCAAAAGGGAAGGAGAGAAAGGAAACAGGATTCTAGAAGACAGTTTTTTATGATCCTACTTGGCAATTCATTTTCTCATTGGAGGATGCTTCCTCGATTTTAGTGTCAGCACATGCTATTTTCTCATTGGTTGATTCCATGATAATGTTTACCTAGATAGGGTTCCATTTGTATCAAACCCTAATTAGGGTTTAGGTGGCAAAATCTTGGCCCTTGATCTTCATTTGATCTTAGCCCTTCATTGTATTTGAGAGTACTATATAAGCTCCACTCATTCATCTGTAAGAGGTTATAGAGAGTTGATTTCAGAAAATTAGTAAGCTAGAGAGAGATTAGATATTAGAGATAGAACTCAAGAGTGATAAGAGAAGGACTTGAAGAATTGTTGTTGTTTGGCTTTTGGATTAATAAAATATTGAAGTCATGGTGTTTCTATTCAATCTTTGAAGCTTATTGCATGGTTTTTCATCTTCTCAAGTCAATCTTTGATTATTACTTTGAGTACTTAGATTGAATGATGGAATGTTATACTTGATGCATAGTGAAGCTCGTAATCCATACCACTAGCCTCTTATTGATTGTAAGTGTGCCTTGTGTGGTCAACTGGAATCATTGAAAGTGCTTAAGTTCAATTGATGCTCAATCATGGTTATGCATCCAAGTGATGGTGTATATGCTTAGTAACGATTTGAAGATCTCTAAATTTCCTTAGAAGATTGCACTAGTTTTGGTGAAGTTGTTCTTGTTTGGCAATGCTAAGACTAGTATAGTTTCACTTGTGTCGTTTTTCATCCATTCATTCCTAGGATAGCTTAGAACCTCTCAACCCTCATCTTTTGCTATTTTTTTGGGTAAACATCTTGTAGTAGTAGAAAAGAACTTCACAATACATTATCCGCAAAGTACTTAAAGAGTCTCCTCTCAAGTTAAAAAGGCCCCTCGATGAAACAGCAATCGCAACGACCACTCGTGCTTATCCACACGTCGAGCCCTCACACGTATAAACCTTGGAGTTGTCTCGAGTGATCCTTAAGCTAATCTTCAGCATTTGAGAAGCTTTATTCAAGAGAGGACAAGATACGTTTGAGCATTTTGTTCTGTGTTCACATGTGCGTAAAAACCACATCAACAAGATGTTAGGGGAGTTTCTAAAGGAAGTGCTTTCATTCCTCTTAGGCTATCCTCAAGCATTATTTCTCATAACAACCAATGGTGGCTTAGACAACTCCTTTTCAAACATAGATAGGGATATTTGACAAGTCTTCCTTCCCATCTTCACTGGCACATGCTTTTGGGGCTTTTGTTTGCCCTTTTGCTATTTTTTAATGGCACAATGCTTTATTTTGTCTTATGTACTTTTATTATTTTGATTCTAGGTTTCTCCCTTCCTAGAACTTTCTAATATTAACTAGTGTAACTTGTAGTACTCTTGACCTACTTTTGGTTATTTGTAAACATTAATATAATTTCTTTCATTCTTTCTTTCCTTCATTCCTATCACACCATGGAGATATCTCTAACTTCTTGATGTCATCAAAGTAAAGAATTGTGACAAAGGGCAAAACTATGATATAATGTATGACTATGTGATGTTTGGTGTTGTCATCCTCATCCTCTACTTTCTCAAAGACATCCTTCTTGGTCTTTGTCTCGAGGCTGTCCTCTGTTGTCTTGAAAACTAAATTAATATTTTCACTCTGACACATTGTTCTATGCTGTATTGGAAAGAGGAGACATGGGGACATGTTTTGGGGATGACAATTTTTGCTAAATTTGGGGATGGTGGCCCAAATATAATATAATACTTGGAAAATTAATTAGAAAAAAATTTAAAAGAAATTGGAATCTATCTTTTGTAAAATTAATATGTAAAAAATTGTTGTACTCATACGAAATTTTTTATATCGAGTCATACTTGTGTAAGTCCTTAACATTCCTTATTTGTTGAGTTGTTACTTGAGTCCTTGTCATTGTCATCATTGTTGTTTTTGCCATCTCTAGTCATGGTCTTTGTAGGAGTCAACCAAAGGAGCTTTCCAATGCATCTGATGAGGCCAACATTGGGGCTTGAATGAGGAAGGGCAAAAACGGTTTAGGCATGAAACTACCCAAAAGTTGTCTTCGAGAACACCGTAAGGCCAAATGGCTATAAAATTCGAAAAATAGAAAGTGGGCATGTAATGTCCCCATTTTTGTTCACACCAGCCTTGTAGTAAGCTTTGACTTTTTTGGTGTGCACCGACCTTGTTTAAGGGGATTTTTGACGTTGGCAATGAGCTCAGTTGGTCTAGAGGACTACTGTGACACTTTTCAAAGTGAATTCCAGCTTCTAATGTGTTTTCCAAGATTGTTGGAGAGTGCCTATTTATAGTTAGTCACCTAGTTGGTCCTGATTTTCATTATTCATCATCAATATAATTCCAATCTAGTTAGATTTTGATTTTGTTAGTTTTCAGCAGTTTCCGCAACTTGGGTGTATAAACTTTAATTTAATTATTTTACTAAGATTGCTTAATTTTATTAAAATAATCTAAAAAGCACCTTAGTGTAATAGCTTGTTGGAAAGGGAATAAAAAGTTTGAAATCATGGATACATAAAATAAGGACCTTGCATATCAAATATTATTATTATATCATAAAAAGGGTCTTTTGGAACAAAAAGGAGCATTTTATTAGAAGTGAACTTTAAAATGTCTTTTGGAAAGTTTGGCGGTAAAAAGTGCAAAAGGAGGTTTTGTGAGCTCATTTGTATTACGCAGATTATTCTATTCTCATTTGGTGAAACTCTTATGGTTTTGTGGGATTGAACTTGGTTCATCTCAACCTTCCTAAGGACGAAAACCCTATTGGAGAAGATTAATCACGGTAGTGAAAGATCCTCCTTGGCTAATTCAGTGTGGCTCATTCAGAGTTACAGGTTGAGTGGAAAAGATTTTATAGGTGCTATTAAAACTCAAATTTGTGAAATCTTGCTAGGCAAGACAAGATTACTAGAGTTTGCAGGTTTGTCAGTTTTTGCAGGTTTTGAGTTGTGAAAGTTGTAATTGGTGAATTTGTTAGTGCCGTGTGTGCTTTGGAAAAGTTGATACAAGTATCATTATTTAAGAATAAATCAGATTTCGTATTGGTGCTGATCAAATCACTCAGCCATACATCTGCTAAAGAAGCCCATTCAAGGCTTAAATTATTGTCTTATCTGGTGGATCTGCTGTACCATCAGGCAATGATGTGGGAGAATGAAATTAAATAAAATAATCTGTAAGCTTCAAGGCAGATCACTGTTGTTATATGAGGAGTCAACACAAGAGAGAAAAGAAGAAAGGTCACTTCAATATTGCATACACTACTTTGGTATGACGTGGATGAGAGGATCTTCGCGCAGCATTGAAGTATTCGGGAAGGGGTGCTGGTTTATCCTTTAATGGGATGTGGGACCTTCAAGGGAGCTGCCTAGGCCATAATAAATTAAAAATAAAAAAGGCTCAAATCCCTTTAGCAACTCAACATCCTTGGTAGGTGATTAAGAAGGATTTAACTTGTGTTTTTTGATGTCTTTCCACTCACTCCATCTAGCCACCAGCTTGGAAGACTCAACAAAACTTTATTGTGTTTTTTGTGACTTGAGCACTAATACTACCCAGCCCACATGAAGAAGAAAAGACAAAAGAGGAAGTCCAGAAATCAACGCAGATCTGAAGGTTCCAAAAATTATATTTGTTATTTTTATTCCTCCACTATCAAAAGGAATTGTTGGTAGAAAAGGAGCATCTACAAGGAAATTTCAGTTGTGTGATTGCTGGACAAAGGACAAGTTTGCCCCTCATGCAAGTGTGACGTGGAAAATAAAGCAGGGGATGTTATGACTGTAAAGAGCCATCCCTGGCTAGGCGCTATCAAAGAAATCTAACAAAGTGTTTAAGCTACTGATTTCTCCAGGTCAGAAGTAATATATATATATATATATATATATTGTTTTCTATTTTATCTGGCAGCCATTGTCATACTGAAATCATTGTATCTCAGCCCCTTGAAATAGAGTAAACTGTTTGATGTTTGATGACATCATTAATTTCAGGGAAGAGTAATTGCTGTTGAATCATGTATCAATATTCTCTACATTTTATATTGTAATTTCAGACTGAATGAAGAAAACATTCCAATCAGCAGAGTATTGTTTAAGGTCTCAATTTATTAATTTATGAATGCATTGCATCCTCTACATATTTCATCGAGTGAACATCAAGCTTTAAGAACATTATATGAAAACTTTACAAACTATCAACACGCAGAAATAAACAGAAACTTACAAATGATGTTCATACAACTGTTTGACAAAGTGTCAGCGGGAAAAAGATGCAAAAATTTGGTGAAATTTCAGGGTGGATCTCACAGGGAAAAACACCCCCAAGTACATGCTGTTAGGTATTTTGCACAATTTTAACAGAGACAAAAAGTGGTCCAAATAGTAGTGTGCATCATATCAGGTTGTGGGCCAAAAAAATGCAAAAAGTTGTCTATTTGATCTCCATGTGTCTGCCATAACATCTCTTGGACAGAATGCTTTAATGAAATAAATTGCAGAAGTGAAGAGCATAATAGGAAACATGCTGCAGATATTTGATAATAATTGAGAATAATAAGCCACTTTGAGTGGGGAAACCTCCAAAATTCTCCAGAACACAATTTGCAATACGATGATCATAAACTAACCACTTACTCCTCTATAAACCCGACTTATGTCTTGGAGGCCACCCAGGCTGAGTTAACTATATAGGACTATATTAATGACCAGAAAACTTGATTAAAGTAATGGTAGCCCCAAACCAACCACACATATCTCTATTTACACTTCTGTAATAAGGATGTAGCAAATGCAAACACAAAAAAGTGGGCAAGTAATGAAATGCATGTGTCATAATATTTCTTGTCTAAGTTTCGTCCAGGACAAGTTTAAAACATGAAAAAAGTGGCTCATTCTCCTTAGGCACCTGCTTGCCACAATTTGACCAAGGAATTTTGCGTGCAAAGGGTGGATTGAAATACTAAAGAGCATGCTTAGCATCATTTGGACCAAGGCTTCAAGTGCTAATGCTGGATAAGAGTTGTAAAATGTGTGTGCCCAGCAGTTCAAATGCTAATGTTTATTTAAAAAGCAATGGAAAACTTGGACCCAGCAGCTTTTGGAGGAATTTTGCATGCTTAGAAAATCACACTCTCCTTCAAATATGGATTGATCATTGCTTTCCATCATCTCAGATTTGTCAAATAGAAGGATAAGAGTTTCAGTTGTAGCTCACCAAATGGAATTTACATCTTGAAAGTTTGATAATTATCATTCCAAGTGTCTGCAACATCCTCTTCAATGTTGCAAAGGTTCTTACGCTTGTTTGAGTGCAATAGGATTTTTTTATTGATTTCTAGCAGACTCGTAGCATTTACAACAATAGAGAGCAGTGTTTCAATATCAGCAATCTTCATCTACAGCAGCAGCTCAGTCAAGTTTCAGTCATATGCTTATGCAGCAGGTCAAGGCAGATTTATAGCAGATTTCAGTTGTATTGTATGATCTGAAAGTTCTTTCCTTGACTGGCATATTTTCAATACATTTCTGATCACCTGATCAGTGATAGGTCAATCTTTTTCATGACCAAGGGTTTCAGTATTGCGTGTTTCAGATTCAGCACCTAGGGTTTTAGTAATTATGAAGGCTTCTTCCATATTGGAATATGAGAATTCCAAGGCCAAGGACATAGAGATAGGACATGTGAATGTGCAAGAGGTTGATTTGGAGCATTCTTGAAAGACTTGGTGAGTACTTGTGCCTGGAAAACCCCCGTGGGTTACTCGCAGATGAACTCAGCCACGAGTTTTTCCAGAAATCGTGGTGAGTGTACACCCTAACCTTGTGAAACCATGCGCTTAAAACGATAAATCTTATCACAGACTCACCTGACAAAGAATAAAGATGAAAAAGTGATTTCACTTTTAGGTTTTCATGTGTTTTTTTCTATGTGCTATTTTGTGTTTCTTTCAACTAGTGATTTAACGTGTGACCAGGTGAAAGACTTGCAGAAAGCGTGACATGCGACCAGGTGAGAGAACTTGAGCAACAAAGATTTTCATTTATGTTATACATGCCTTGGCCTGCGGTCCTGCAATATAGATCATTTTACAAGTTAGTACTATGAATTTAGGATAAAGATTGACCAATGTTTTATACCCTTGACCTACGACATTAGAGTTTTGAAATATACACCATACGACGTCCAATACATATAGAACCTGTTTTTTGTAAATTGAGTACAGAGGATTTAATGTTTTGGCACTATATTTTGTGTTCTTATTTTAAATTTGCCAATGCGCTTTATATGATGAACATGGCTTAAACTGTGAACCACTTGTGGCCTACTTTATAAATTCTGATAAATTATCATACCATATTACCATGTACTTCCTCATTATTGTTATTATTAGATGTACTTGCTCTTATTATTAACAAAAGAATGTCATTCTCAGTTACATAAAAGTGATACTACTGGGTCATTACCAATTCCATTAACAGTGCTGGGATGATTCCTCCTGTGTTTTGGATTTAATACATAAAAATTAGATACCATAATATAAAATTATAAATAAAAATATAGATACAAATATTGATTATACGATAACGCTATGGTTCGTAATTCCTTAGCATGCCAGAATTATAAGAGGCCATCATCTGTGTCTGAATACTGTGATTTAAATTTGTTCATGCAAAAACAATTGACTTAAAATTTATGTATTGTTACCTGCTTATTTTCATCTGCAACAAGTACACTTGGTGGCAAACAAAGGGATCCTTGCTGGAAACATGAAACAGCAGGTGCATTGTGAGGAAAGGTTATTTGTAACAATTGCACTTAGTCTATGATTGGTGGCATAAATCAACTCAAATATCACCTTGCACAGATCATTTGCCAAGATGTTAAGCCATGTGAAAGATGTACTAAAGAGATTGAGAGGGAGGTAAGAGCAATGCTTGCAACATATGACCAAAGGAAGGCATATAAAAAGACAACAACAAAGGCAATGGCCGCTCCAATGTCAAATTTCAGTTCTGGGCCTCTTCTTTCATTGGGCCACAGATACTAGGATTGTGAAGTGTGGGCAACCATATTTCTAGTTTTTTTGTTCCTCGTAAATCATAACACTCTTGGTGTGCAACCTAGATTGAAAGTTACTGCATGGGATAAAGAACTACAACATGAGGCAAAATTGGCATGTGTGAGATTTTGGTACTACAATAATATTTCATATAATGTTGCTTCTAGTCCATATTGGGAAAAATTGTTCATTGCATTGACCATGGTAGGTAAGGGGTTGAAGGCCCCGAATCGTCACGAGTTGAGTGAGCTATTATTGTAGGATGGGGTCCAAAACATAGGTCAACTAGTGGATGAACAAAGGAGAATTTAGGAAAAGAAAGGCTGCACCATTTTATTTGATGGGTGGACAAATGGCAGAAATAGGACACTTATCAACTTTTTAGCTGCTTCAAGGGGCAGTTGGTATTTTTAAAATCTATTGATGCTTCCAATGAAGTAAAAAATGCAAAGACATTGTGCAACATGTTGGATGAGGTGGTGATGGAAGTGGGAGTGCAAAATGTCATTCAGATTATGACTGACAATGCATCTGCATGTGGCAGATGGTAAACTTCTACAGGCAAAAACACTCAACATTATATTGGAGCCCTTGTCCTGCCCATTGTCTTGAATGGCTCCTTGAGGACACAGGAAAACTAAGTTGGATGAAGAATGTGGTTGAAGATGGAAGTAATATCACAAAGTACACCAACAACGACACATTTTTCTTGAATCTTATGAAAAAGCACACTAATGGTAAGGATCTCATGCGATCAAGAGTCACACACCTTGCTACTAATTTCCTCACCTTGTAGAGCATATTGGTTACTTAGCCCGACCTTAAGTGCATCTTTGTGAGTGATAGATAGTTGGAGAGTGCTTATTTTAGGAAGTAGGAAGCCTGAAGCAGAGGTTGTGAAGACCATTTTTGATGATAGATTTGCCAAAGTCATGGAGGAGATCATCAATGTAAGTTTTCAAATTTTGATTGATGATTTATTTTTAAATCATCTAATATTACAATTTGCTGATTTTGTTAAATTTTTTATATTTAGGTGTTAGAATTGTTGGTTAGGGTTCTACAATTGGTGGATGGGGATCAAAACTCCATGTGGTATCTATATGAAGTCATGGATAAGGCCAAAGAGGTGATTCAACATTTGTATGGGTCAACAAGACCAAATATGAGAACCAAATGTAGGGGTTTTTGTTGGCCTCAACACGTATTGGGAGAGTGGTTGCAGATGAGAACCTTGGAGACCTCATACTTGATGAGTTACAAAGGTATAAGAAGGGCAAAGGACCATTGTTTTCGTCAACTAATTGCACTCATAGGAGATAAACCTTACTGTCAAGTAAAACAAACGTGTTTAATTTTAGTTTACCATTTACTTCACTTTTTAAGTTTATTAAAATCTTTACCAAGTTATAAATGACAATTTTTATCCTTGCAGATTTGTGGTGGGAAGATTATGGTGCAACAATGCCTATTCTTGAAAAACTTACCATCCACATTTTATTTCAGCCTTGTGGTCCTTCTGGTTGTGAGCATAATTGGAGTGTTTTTGAGGCCATTAAAACAAAGAAGCGCAATGGGTTGACTCAAAACGCTTGAATGACCTTGTCTATGTGTGATACAACCTTTAGTTGCATGAAAAGAAGATACAAGGGCAGAGTTCACATGAATCACTTGACCTTGATGACATTGATCCATATTCAGATTGGATTGCTAAGCCTAATGATGTTGATGTGGATCCATTGTTAACTAATGATGAGTTACTTGATTTGGAGAGGGAGGCAATTGAATGGGAGGTGGAAGTGGCAGCATAAGAGGAGGTAGAAAACAAGGTTAGTCAACTAGTAGAGGCAGTTTTCTCACATACACAACTTGATCCTCATCCTATCACTATGGATTAGGCACCTATTAAGGATATTGCAGCTGTACCATCTACTTCAGCAACACCTACATAGTGGCAACAAACTTTTTTGAGCTTTAGTCATAGAAGAAATTTATGATTTATAATTTTCATTGATACCAAAACTTGAAATGAATATGTATTTAGAGGTTGAACTTGTTTTGTAGTCTACGATATGTATTGAACTCAAATTTATTCAATTGCACTTGTTTTTTGGCTATGATATCTATCAAACTCAAAATTTGATTTATATATGATGGAAATCAGTAATATGTTTTACAAATTTAGTGTATATATGTGTTTTTGAAGAATATTTAAAGAAATTATGTATTTTCAAATGTTCAATAAATTGCCAAGTTATTGTCGAGTTTTTAAAATTTTTGGGCTATAAGGTTACGAGACCAAAGTAAAATTACATGACTCAGAGACAACAACTATCCAATTATGCAAGGAAAAGTCAATAATAAAAAAAATAAAAAAATCATAGAAAACAAATTATATGTCTCATTCCATGGATTCTTCCTTCAAATTGTTTAATTTCATCATTAGTCAACTTACTCCAATTTTTGATGAACATATTTCTTTTAGAGGGTTCCACATTGTAATGTCCCCACTTTGAAATAGAATTTAATAATAAATAATAATAAGAAAATTAAAATATTAAAAATTAAATTAAAATATAAAAGAATATAATTAAAATTTAATTAAGTTAATGAATGGTCAAAAGACATAAAATGAAAAGTTGCGACTCCCTCAAACATGAGATATAAAAGGGAGAAGAGAACCTCATTTGAGGGGGGAATCGGGGATAATTTGGGGAATCAAAAGTGCAGATCTGATTTAAATAAGAAGTGCAGATCTGATTGTGAAAGGTAGTGTACCTTTCAAAGGGGAGAAATAATGAAGAGTTGCGCTCTTTCATAGGGCGCTAATGGTTAAAGGGTGTGTCTCTTGCCAAAGGGCATACATGGTGAAGAGGTGCGACCTCTCCCTCACATGGAGAGATATAAAGGAAAGGAATCAAAAGCATCCAATATCATCACCACGGATCAGATCAGAGAAGAATTGTTATTCAGTTATAGGCAGTAACATCCTTGTTCTTGGTGGTATGCATGGGGATGGAATAGAATTGATATCCTGATGGAATATATATTGATTGTTCATTAAGAGCATTAGAGCGCATAGCCTGGTACGCTAAATATTCTGTGATGTCTGCAATGTTGTTCGCTTGTTTCCTTTTTGAATTAATAAATAAATAAACTTCAGAATAAGATAAATTATATGACTAAAACAAAGCATTTTTCCTAAAAGAACCTGGTTATTAATTAGCATTTGTTTGCAGTTAGAATATCATAATTTAAATGATATCTTATGTAATCAAATATCAGAAAAACCCATATGAGTGATCTGATCTCGGATACTTCTGCTAATGCCTATGGAGGATGGGAATGATTTGTGCAAAGGGAAAGGCGGCCTAATTCCACACCAATCAGGTGGTCCCAAGATGTGGTAAGGATCAGTGATTCGGAAACCTTGAGGGAGTGGTCCCAAAATGGGGTAAGGGTCAGCATTCGGAAACCTTGAGGGAGCCTATTGGTAGTTTAGTTTCTCAACACCCTAGCACCATAATTACCCCTTCCTCCATTAGGGTTAGGTAGTAACCAAGTTAGACCATAATATAGAGGGTTATGATTTATAATATGATGGAATAGCAGTAATAAGCATAATAACATTTGGTAATGCATTCAATGATGTATGACAATTGTTGATAACATGACAACTTCCAAGTATTGGACATCACACACATTTCCATGACAACAACCAGTCACATTATTCAACTTGTTATGAATAATGTGACTGGTTCTACCAGTAGACAACAAAAGTTCTAGCTTGAAGGGTAAAGAAAAAGTTGAAGAGGTTAAGCAAGAATTCTCAAAACAATGGATTAGAAAAGCTGATCTAAACATTGGGAATACTCCTCCACCGGTAGAACCAGTCAATGCTTCATCAGCAGGACAGAGCAGTGCTCCACCGGCAAGAAGTTCTTCATCTAATTGAAGAAAGTCTCCTTGAGGGTTTGGCAATCTAATGACACATGTGCTATTATTCCCTCAGTTAGAGATAAGAAGTTGGAAATTACTTATTATCGGCAGACAATGTTAAGTGAATACTTAACTGGCATGCATTTAATGTGGTAGATGGTAAAAAGACACTATAAATTTGAGGTTTTGGCTCCATTTCATTTCACTGAGATTTCAAACCTACGAAGAGCACGAAGATTCCGAGCTAAGGCATTTTGAGCAAGAGGCAAGAACACTCCAAGCAATCATCCATCCTAAAGGCAGTAAATGGTATTTTATCATGGCATCCACCTCTACAATTGAATATATAGCAAACCCTACTGTTGTTGAAGTCATAAAAAGACCTAGGCCCGTATTTCTATTAGTTCCCGAGGTAGCAAAGAAAGATGATACCTTAGGTGCTTTTTCTCAAATTCCTAAGGGAGTTGTTTATGCTGAAGACCCCAGAATTTACATTCACTGTAACATTGAGGAACTAGGAGATGAAGAGATTAAAACCATGTTTAAAACTGTGATATGTGATGAATCCGGCAATGTAAAAGATGAACATAAGATCATTGAAACCCTAGGATTTATGGAGATCCTTAGCATTCCTGAATTCCCCAAGGATGTGATTAGGATAGTCTTAAGCAGGGTACATGGTGAATTTTTCTGGCTAGATGCAATCCACAAAATCATTAAGGAAGCCGTGAAAGCTGTCACAGGGTTACCGACCATCGGTAAAAGGCCAGACAAAACTAAGAAGGTTTCCAATGACCTAGTTACTCAGTTAACTGGTGCCACATCCGATAAAAGGTCCTTAAGAGTAAATAATGTAACAGACATTAATGTGAGATTTATCAGCATGATATTATGGTATAAAGCTACTCATGCAAATAGACTTAATTCAGTTTCAAGTTTATGCATTAAGAGTGCTTATGATATGGTCACAGATAATGCAAAGATTGATGTATGTGAGTGGTTAAAGGATGAATTAATTGACAACTTAGGCAAGATTAAGAAGGACAAGAAAGGAACTTTCAGGTTTGGAAATCTGCTAGTATGTCTGATGCTACATATAACCAAACAGGTTCCCGGTATAGGCTACAAAGAACTTGGATATGATATAATGGTAGGCAAACAGTTAACAGAACTATTCAATAATATGGGAGAAGATAAGGAAAACAATATCCATGATTTCTTTCAAGCACTAAAGGTCAAAATGAAGAAAGAATCTGACTATCACAAAAGATTGTTGACAAATATAAGGATGAAATATGCTTTGTAATCAAGAAGGATGAGATCTGGATGGAAGCAGTCATCCCTAGGACAGTTTGGGTAACAGAAATGGGTTATGAAACAGATGATCATATAATTGAAACATATGCTAAAGCACTTCTGAAAGCCCCTAAAGAACCTAAGGAAGAAGTATTTGGTAGTGCAGAAACTATTGAAAGCCAAATACAATCCAAGAAAAGAGTGAAAAAGGTTGACGCAGTTGTAAGAATAGGCTCCAGACAGGCAAAGGCTATTAAAGAAGATGTGTTAAAGCAAACCGGTATAACAGAGGATGAGTTAGCAGCTCCACAACCTGAAACTCACCTATCATCGGTAGGTACTTCTTCGGAGAGTGACATGCCTGCAACTTTCAAAAGAGTTGTAAGGAAAAGAGATCCCTCACCGGCAACCACACCCTCACCTAGGAGGACAAGACAAAAACAACAAGCAGTGAGATCTCCGGTAAGAAAGGCTTCACCAAAGAAGAAGAAACTAACACCCAAAAAGAAGAAGAGGACAAACAAGGACTTGGCCCCTCTTGATATACTGTTGAATGAAATTATAGAGGAAGGAAAATTGAAGAATATAGAGAAAATATATGACTCTGACAACTGATGAAAAAGAACAAGTAGAAAACAGTGTTATATTGCATATGGATATGTATAAGAAATTTTTGATGGAAGTAGTAAATGAAATTCCAGATGAACTATTTAAGAGACTGGAAGCAAGAAGACAAGCAGTAATAGAACTGGACAAGAAAATAAAGATAGAGAAGCTACTTGCTGTATATCCGGTGAATTCACCCGAAGAAATTGATGACTTAATTGCTCAAGCCAATCGGTCAGTATTTTCTACTGCACACCGGCACATTCCTTTAATGGTTGGAAGAGTTAATGAGGTGACTGAGGAGACAGAAAATGGATGGGATATATTCCTAGTTGAAAAAGAAAAATAGGAAGAATACAGGAACCCCAAACCTATAAAGGTATATCAGAAAGAAAGAGACAAGGGTAAAGGTAAAGTTGGTGGACCACCTAGTATCAAGGTTAAAGACAACTTAACCCCCACCTCCTTTGATTACTCCGCCGGTAAAAACAACAGCTACAGAAGATCAATCGACAACCGAGAGTATGGATGTAGAGGATGGTAATCCTAATCCTGAAGTCTTATATACTGTGGATGTTGATACTCAAAAGATCAACATTGTGGTAGACAAAGATACAGCTGATAAGACTGACATGGCTAGTGAGCCTCCGGTAGCAGAGCAAACTGATAACACACAGGAGAAACCGGCAGATGACAAAGAGAAAAAGGTAGAGACTCAGATTGAGACAATGCAACAAACAGAGCAAAAGGCTCCGGAACAGGAACAGAAGGAAACAGTGCCACCGGCAACTGGAGAAGTAGAAAAACCATTGCTTAAGGAAATGCAGACACAAACAGACCTACCAGAGGTCAATACAAGCTTGGTTACTTCCATTGGCGGTACTCAGAATCTAGGTTCATCATCAGGCTACAAATCAACTAATGTGACTGAGGTACTATTAGATTCAATTAAAAAGATAACAGACTGCAGCTCACAAGCTTATAAGGCAATAGATGATACCATACCAATTTTGAAGGTAATTGCTCCTAATTGTAATATAGACAATAAAGATTCTTTAGGACAACTTGATAACTTGTGTAAATATATCACATAAAACATTGAGAAAATAAAGAAGAGACATTGAAGGATACAGTAGAAATTGAAAAGCAAAAATTTTTTGATGAGCAAATAAAGAAGTGTAATAGAGATTTTGACACACTTCTACCGGAATTGTGTAATTTATTGAAAGAGTACAAAACTCTGTACAAAGACACCTGTAAGACAAACTTTTTGACTGTAGATATAGATAAAAAGATGAGCAAGGTACAGGATGAAATCAATAAACTTGCAGATAATTTTGTTAACTCACCTGATACACTATCAATTTTTGAGGAGAAGATAACAAATTTTGAAGAAGAATTACTTAAATTGGAAAGAGAAAAAGAGAGAATAGTGAATAAGGCAAAACATCTAAGATTAAAACTGAGTCCAAGATTGGACTATTTAGCATCACTGCGGAAGGAAGTATCTGAGGAACTAATACAGGGACAGAAAACACCGACAGAGCATTTGCAGCATCTCACCGGTACAGTTAAGAGAACAGAGACAACAATAAGAGATAGTAAAAAGTTTATGGAGAGTATAAACTTGATTTTGGCGGATCTATTTCAAATTGTAACTACCTAGTTACAAGGTCGAAACTACAAACTCCACTGACATCTTGACAACCTTTGTCATTGATGCCAAAGGGGGAGTAGTGGGATGAGAAAATTCAACATCACATGAATCATATGCTCAGGGGGAGCACACACATTTTTGGTAACTTTTTTGGACTTCACATTTTTGGATAATTTTTGGATACACTTTTGAAATTTCTCATGAGTGTTGCCATCAATGCCAAAGGGGGAGATTGTTGGCATATGCACACTTCAATGAGACATTGTAAGTGATTGAAGGTTTTGTCATTGATGGCAACCTTGCAATCCTATGGCTTCGGCAAAGCATTATACCGGCAAGGCATTACACCGACAAGTTAGTGCACCGGCATCAATAGATCACACTCTACACCGGCACTCAGGACACCGGCACCGGCACAAAGAAAGGAAGTATACCGACACAGAAGCCGACAGGATTTTGTTATATTATATTTTGTTTATTATTGTAAAAACTTTGTAAGCCGACTTGGCATGTTGTAAAATGACTCATATATAAAAGAGATCATTGTAGACATTTGTAAGTAAGGAAGTGAGTGAAGAAAGTGATATATGCGAAATATTAAGGCAGACCTATTATGCGAAATATAGGTTGAAGGGTTTATGTAAGAAGCAGAGCAGCAACCGGTACTGGATCAGGCATTATAGATGCTATTGTAAAGCAGTACAAGATATTGGATCTGTATAATCCACATTGTAAGTCAGTGAGACTTTCCATTGAGCAGTGAGCTCTAGGCAGTTGGCCTTCTTGCATGTGCAGGCCCCTATTGTAAGTAATATTCTTTTATTGGCCAGTGAGTGAATATTGTGGGTCACAAATCCCATCGAGGTTTTTCCCACACCGGGTTTCCTCGTTAAATCCTTGTGTTATGGTGTGCTTTTCATGTGGATGTTCTTAATTCTGTTTATTACATTATTTCTTGCATACCGGTACACTGTTATAATATGTTCTGCATGTTTTAAGTTAAGAAATTCTAATTACCGGTTAGATACTGATTCACCCCCCCCTCTCAGTATCTGTGGGATTCCTAACACATTTATGATTTTTATGCATGTTCAATGGCCACATTTGGGTTGGATGCAATCCCACTTACCCAAAGAATTCTCAAATCATAGGTGTGAATGGGGAGTCCACTGCTACAAAATATCATTTCCTCTTGCAACAGTTAAAAAGCCTATGCAGCCACCTCTGTTTCCCTAGAAATAATGGTTTTACCTATTTGAATGGATGTCTTTAGGCAAGTATCCACTTAATTGTGTTAATTTGATTTTGACATATTTTCCCATATGGTAAGCTAATTCAAATTTGTATTATATGTATGGCATATTACTATGGTATAACACTTGCTTTCTACTCATAATTTGTGACAAGTGTTTTCGGATTATGTCTCTAGTTGGCACAATTTGCCTCCTCAATATGGAACTTTATTTTATATATAAAAATGGTACATGCTTTTGTCCTAGTGAAGAACCATAATAACATTATATGAACTAAAAACTATTAAAGGTTACATCACATACACTTTCATACAATATATTCAAGAATCCCATTCTTAATGGAAAATGCCTTGTGGTTGAAGTGAACCATCCATTTTAAAATGCTGAATTCTTTGTACTCACCACCTAAAAAACATCAAGGAAATATATAGTGCTATGTTGTAGAAAGGAATTTGTGAATGTTAAAAATATCATAGACCACCTACATATAGACATTCAAATAGCCTTACAACTGCAAGAAAAAAATCTACAAATTGCAAAAAAAACCTTGTGGAAGGGATTACGAAGGAGGAAATAAAAAATTATATGTGCCTAGATTTTTTATTAAGAGGCTCATTGTCTTAAGGAATCAGAAGAGGTTTGCAGAGGCAACTTGTAATGTCCCCTTCTCACTGATGTTCTTTCAGAGGTCCATTAGCCTATTCCTGAGACCCGTAGGCTAGGTGGAATGAGTAATCAGGGTCTAGCATCGATGAAACGAAGACTTACTATTTTTAGTAAGTCAGGGGATGACCGTTCTGGTGCCATTGTCCGACCGAACACTCCTTGCTTTGCCTCTGGACGCGATGATCATATTTTTCTGAGCATTAATTCTTGACTTACTATTTTTAGTAAGTGGCTGGGTGGCACATTTCTATTTTTGGCAGTAGTCAGGGGTTTGAATTCTGCAGCAGTTTGTGGTCGTCTGGGTTCAGTTTCATCTTGGAGGTGATAATAATCAGTGCGGGAGATATTTGCAACATAATTAAATATTATTTCCTTTCCTAAGGTTAATATTTAATTAATCTATTTATTGGATGCTGGTTTATTAAATTCGGGATTAATGCCTGTTTAATCCTAAGTTGGGCGAAATTCAATTATTTTATGGGATGTGAAATGTTTTTTTAAAAAGGGATATTATTTCACTATTACATCGCCATTTTTGTGCCTAAGTGTCCAACGTGGGTCCTCCCCTCTCTTGGGCGTGACTTTTGACTTAGGGAGTTGGGCGCTACTCTTGGGTCCACATGAAAGTGGAATGAAATTCAAATGCAAGCGTGGAATTTGGAGGGATGTCATTTGGATTTGAAGAATGAAGTTATAAATATGAGGCTTGGGTTCCCATTTGCACCATCTTGAAAATCTGTAATGTTATGCTGCCGGATTGGCGACAGAACTTGAGGCTTCGGAGTGCGTCTCCCTAGTGCTACCCGGTTTCGTACTTGAAATACAGTACCTAGCTGTGCCTTGTATTCTCCTATCGCTTTCAGAGCTTTGCCATAGACATCTTGGTGTTGCAACGATTGTGGACTTGCTGGTTTTGCCTGTGGCTGAAACACATTTTTGCTCACATCTCTCTGTTGGAGCGTCTGATAGTTATGGGTATTATTCCTATCTTCCTTCCCAGCACTGGCAAATAAATTTGTAAGTTTTTAGCCCATTTGTTTGAGTATTGATTTAATTATGCAAAATCGAAATTCTTAGTCTAGGCGTGGGTTTTTTGGGTTGCATTGGGATGCGTGCAAAATAAAAAGAGGGTTGTTTGGGGTGTGGCTGTGATTGGTTGTCATTGTATTGGATGTATGGTGGGATTGGGCTTGATTTGAGTCAATTCGGGTAAGAATTGAGTGAGTTATGAGTATTTTCATGTTTTCATGGGCTGCTGGAACTGTACTTTCAGCCTGCAGAGCAGTGTAACAGAAAATTACAGTATTGTGTAGAAATCTGCAGTTAATCTTCTCATCTCATCTCCTTATTGTAAGGATTGTTTCAGTAGTACTGAGCATCCCATTCTATCTGCTTATTTTGTACTTCCCACTGCATAAGTGGAAGAGGCTGGCTTGCCGCCTTCTCAGTTTTGTAATTCAGTTTTCTTTGATAAATAGTCCTCCCGCTGAAATATGCGGTAGAGTGATGTTTTAATGTAATGTCCTCCCGCTGAATAAGTGGTCGAGTGATAAAGTTCAATGTTTTGGTCCTCCCGCTGAAATATGCGGTAGAGTGATTGTTAATGTAATGTCCTCCCGCTGAAATACGCGGTAGAGTGATTGAACTTCTATTTCTTGTAATAGTTCCCTTGGTCGGTTTACCGCCAAGAAGTTTAGTTTCTATCCTGCTGGATAAGCAGAAGGGGATGGCTTGCCGCCCATGCAGTTGTAATGTTCAGTTTGTTTATTGATGCTGACGATCCTCGAAACACCGTATGCTCTCACCCTCCCAGTCTGGGCTCTCGGTGAACAAAAGGTGTAAGGGTTCCCTTTAGTTGTTTTGCTTATTACTCTAACCTTAACGGGTAATTGTTGTGGTTGAATTGCTATTGGCCTGAAAAAACAAAAAAAAATTAGTGGGATATTACACAACTGTCATTATACACAAGACATCAGTGACAAATGCCTATGTAGGGTTCTATCTGAAAAGAATTGAATATTATGCCCGATATAGTAGATAAATGTGTAACCTAGAGAAATACGCTAGATGCTTGAGCACACTACCTTGGAACCAAGTAACTATCATGGTATAGGTACATCAAAGGTTATGAACTAGAACTATATAAGATGATTCTTATAACATTCATGTGGTATATTCATTTCTTATTGAAGCAAGTAAAAAGTACAATATATTTGGCTTTACATTTTTGAATATTTTATATTGCACCTAATGTTAGAAGAGGATAAGTTATAAAATGCATTGTTGCCTGTTTATGATTCAACTTTTCTTTGAATTTACAGGATTTTTATGAGATCGAGAAGGAAGCAAACTGGTCATTGTATCATGAACAATGCAGGTAGATTCTAGTAATGGGTGTTATAAAATCCAACATGCACATGAGCTTTTTGTTTTTAGGGATTGTGCTTGATAAAAAGTTAAGTGTGATTATAGGATCGAAAGAAAATGTGTGAATTTTGATCTGAATGGAGCATCATAGACAACTCAAACGTTGTCTAAAGTTGATCCACAATTTTGTGTCATCCCTGAAAGTTGCATTCTCTCTGAATTTTCAAATCAAGACTGATGAACATGCATGCTAAGTATTCATCAGACCAAATGAGTAAAGATGCAATATAACAACTTGTACAGGGCACCCCTATTTATTTACAACTTTAAGAGAAAACAAAAAAGCTAAATTGCAGTCTTCACATTTTTTTTAAATCTATACATTATGCATACCTCTAACATATAATTTCAACAGTAAGGTTGTATATGCATGATAGGTAGTTTAAGTGGATAATGTAAACACTAAGGTATGTAAATAGGGAAAGGTCGATGGCCTCTGTTTTTGTACACTCCAAGGAAAAAGGAAGTTACTAAGTAGGCAACAAGTAGATAGTCTGTATAGACAATAATGTATGCAATTATAATGGCCCTTTTACTGTATTTTTAGGAAATTTGCAATTTGTTGTATTTTCCGGATTACTGAAATAACATAGAATACCTATTGCAATTTGCAGTAGGTATTTGGACGATAAGACACTTGAAGTTGATGGCCATGAAATTATAGTTACTACCATGAGGGGGCCTCTAGAGATTCTATAGGGTGACTACTAAGAAGGCATCTGCACATCTTAAGGGTGGTGCTAAAAAATTTGAGAGTTTTGCTACATTAGTAGGTGCTCCCTATGTTTGTGGTTGAAGTAAATGAAAAGACCTATAAGTTTGATATGTGAATTGTTTCTAATGCAATTTGCACAACTAATTGTCCTGTTCCCCTTGTAATTGTCGTGTATGAAAATTTTGGTATCATTGAGGGTCTTATGACAATTGTTCATGCAACCATAGCTACATAGAAGACAATAGATGCCCCCTCAATGATGGATTGGCATGGAGGTCACAATTTCAAAACATCACAAAGGAGGTGCCAGAAAATGGGAAGCATCCAGAGGAGCGTAGTCAAACATAACAAGGGGAGATTATATAATAATATATTTGTCCACATTCTTTTTGTCATTCATGCCACCACGGCAACAACTAGTGTGCGTGGAACATCATTCGATGTATGCACTATCTAGTAGCTTATCATTTAAAATTCCTTGTAGAGTTTGCAGATCTAATTCAAAACATTTTGGGTTTCATGCTATATTGGAGCCATGATACAGGTCAAGATGCAAGGCAGAAAATGTTTGTATTTTGGAAGTATTGTATTGGTTTTGTCATTGATGTCAACACTTGTTAACACTTGTCAACACTTATCAGCACTTGGAGATCTTTGGTTATGTTCACCGGCATGTTCAGTGACTTATGCATAGTCACTGACATCTGGTTCACCGACAGGTTATATTGTTCATCGGCACTTGGAATGACTTGGAGACTACTTGGTTATGTCGAAGACACTATTTGATCACTTGGTTTTGGCGATTTGGTTATTAATCTAATCGGGTTTGCATATTTTCTGTTACCAGCAAATAGGTCCAGGATATGCACCGGCAAGAATATCTGTTCCAGATCAGCACAACACGTCATGAAGATGATTTATTATTATTGTAAATGCATTGAGCCAACATGATGCATTGCATAATGATTTATTTGTAATTGATTTTATTGTAATATCTTTAGTGAGCCGATCTACTCAATTGGTCTTAGGTTATGGTATAAATGTAAGATCTCATTTGTGAGATTGATATGGGAATGTAAGTAAGTGCGAATAAGGTATATGCGAAAATAAGCAGAGCTATACACGCATACATCATTTGAAGATTGAAGGAAGGTATTGAGAAGATAATCAGAGCTTAACCAGTACTGAATCTAGCATATGAAGATGCTATTTTGAGCAGTACATTATCATTGGATTTAACCATCCAATTGTAGTCAGTGTGACTCCCATTTTGTGATTGAGCAGTGAGCTCTAGGTTGTTGGCCTTTCTGCATGTGCAGACTCCATATTGTATACACATACTATCTGCAGTAGTATCATTTGATTGTGGGTAAGGTTTTCCACCATGGTTTTTCCCCTATGGTTTTTCCCCTTACAGGGTTTCCACGTAAAAATATCTGTGTTATGTATTGTGGATATTATTGTCTTTCTGTTTCATGCATTAATCTTTACCGATACTGCAATTAACTGATAAACTGTCTACCGGCATAAAGTTTGGTTTACCGGTATTAAGCATTAAGTTTTGGTTAAGTTAATTTTGGTTTGAATTTATTGGACAACTGATTCACCCCCCCCTCTCAGTTGTCTCCAGGACCTAACAATTGGTATCAGAGCCTAGTCCTCTTTTTGCAGAAGTTTAACAGCTTGAGGAGATCCAGTGTCTTCTAACTATTTTAGGAAGGACAGTCCTAAACTTGATAGAACCAACTATGGCATATGGAAGATCAAGATGGAGACTCATTTGAATTGCATTGGAAAGGACATATGGGATGTTACAAAGAATGGTTATACTGCTCTTACTCAAGGTCAACCTAATCCACCAACCTTGGCTAAAGATGAAGAAAATGATTGCAAAGCAAGGGAAGCACTTTTGAGCGTATTGTTAGATCAACAAATCATGAGATTATCAGACAAATCTACTGCTAAAGCTATTTGGGACAAATTGGAGACATTGAATGAAGGAGATTCCACAGTCAAAATTGCAAAACTAGAATGCTTCCGGGTCAGGTATGAAAATCTGAAAATGGAAGAAGATGAAAGATTTTCTGCTTTTATGGAAAGAGTAAATGAAATTGTTTTGGGTATACAATGTTGTGGAGGAACCTTTAGTGAAGATGAGATTGTTTCTAAAGTTTTAAGAGCATTGCCACCGGCATATAAAATGAAAGTTACTGCTATAAATGAATTGAAAACAATGCTTAATGTATCGGTATCTAGAGACACTTTGGTTGGAAAACTTTTAGCTTTTGAACTTGAGGAATTTGGTCCCGTTGCTACTATTAAGACAGATTTAGCTTTCAAGGCATCATCATCATCTGCAACATCATCATCATCTGAGAAATCTGATTGGAAAGCCTTTTATGCAAGAGAACTTGAAGAAATCAGAAAGGAGAATGAAGAACTGGAAGAGCTTGAAGCACTATTTGCAAGGAAAATGCCTAAAGGTCCAATTGGAAGTAAGTATGAAGGTAAAGCACCATTTAAATGTTTTTACTACAATAAAATTGGTCATATGGCTTCTAGGTGTCCTGATAGACAAGCAAGATTAAGAGAAGAAGCTAAAAGAACATATAAGCCTAACCCTAATTATCAGAGATACAAATTCAAGAAGAATAGAGACAAATCATGTTATTATGCTGATGAAGGAGTTACTGATGATTCTGATGAGGAACCGATAGACAATGGATGGGCTTTTGTTGCTATAACAGAAGATCAACTGATACCTACTGTTCAACCGGTAGAGCAGGCCCTGATAGCTAAAATTGAAGATAAGGATGAATGGATCATTGATTCTTGATGTTCACATCATATGACTGGTGATAAGAGTAAATTCTTAACCTTTTAGGAATACAATGGAGGTCTAGTGAGGTTTGGAGATGATAAAGCTCGTATGATCAAAGGAAAAGGAACTATATCTTTTGATGGTAAGCACAATACTGATAATGTTTACTATGTTGAAGGTTTGAAGCATAATCTTTTGAGTGTTGGTCAATTAGTTGAGAAAGGATTTCAGTTACAATTCAAGAATGGTAAATGCAAAATCTTAAACAGAACTGGTTTGGAAATTGCAACCGGTAATCAGACTAGAGGTAATATCTTTCATTTGAATAACAATGAGAAAGCATGTTTGATTGCACATATTGATGAAAGTTAAGAGACTTTGTCATGTAAACTTTGATTGCATTGTGAAAATCAGTACAACTAAGGCAGTAAGAGATTTACCTAAGATTGTTAAACCTCACAATCCGGTATGTAAGGAATGTCAATTTGGAAAGCAAGTTAGAACAAATTTTAAGAGTATTCCAGAAAAATCCAATAATGCTCTTGATTTAATTCATACTGATTT
Source organism: Cryptomeria japonica (assembly GCF_030272615.1). Lineage (NCBI taxonomy): Eukaryota > Viridiplantae > Streptophyta > Pinopsida > Cupressales > Cupressaceae > Cryptomeria > Cryptomeria japonica. The sequence continues at coordinate 171,478,028 of NC_081405.1, forward strand.
ATGTGGTCCAACAAGAACTAGGAGTATACAAGGAGATAGATACTTTATGCTAATCATTGATGACAATTCTAGAATGTGTTGGGTTACTTTTCTCAGAGAGAAATCTGAAGCATTTGGGAAATTCAAACTATTCAAGGTGATGGTAGAGAGTGAAACCGGTAAGACCCCTCATGAACTATGGTTTGGTAATATTCCTACTCTTAAATATTTCAGAATATTTGGAAGTAAATGCTATATTAGAAGAGATGATTATATTGGCAAATTTGATCCTAGAAGTGATGAAGAAATATTTCTTGGTTATTCATCTAAGAGCAAGGCATATAGATGTTTTAACAAGAGATTGCAGAAAATTGTTGAGAGTGCAAATGTGAAGATTGATGAACAGTTTAGAGGAAATTCAAGGTCCATGGACTCTGAACTGGCAATAGAGATAATCACAAATGAACCTACTATGAGTACATCGGTACAAAATGTTGATCCAGTCACACCGACATCATCTGAAAATTCCACAGTGACTGAAGAACAACAGCAAGTGAATACATCTAGGTATGTAAGGTTGAATCACTCTGAAAGTCAGATAATTGGAAATAAATATCGAGTTATGACTAGAGGAAGACTGACAAATGAAGAGGTATGTCTAATTTCTCAAATTGAACCTACAACTATTAATGAGGCATGTGAAGATAAATATTGGATTAAAGCTATGGAAGATGAATTGGAACAAATTGAAAGGAATAACACTTGGTCATTGGTTCCTCGACCTAAAGACAAAAATGTAATTGGAACTAAATGGGTTTTCAGAAATAAACTTAATGAAGATGGTAAGGTAATCAGACACAAACAAAGATTAGTGTGTAAAAGATATTCACAGAAAGAAGGAATTGATTACAATGAAACCTTTGCACCGGTAGCTAGAATTGAGGCAGTCAGACTATTATTGCCTTTTGCAGCTCACAAGAACTATAAAGTATATCTAATGGATGTTAAATGTGCATTTCTGAATGGAGATCTTGAAGAAGTTTACATTGAACAACCTGATGGATTTTCTTTGACAGATGACAAAGACATGGTTTGCAGGTTAAGGAAAGCTTTGTATGGACTAAAGCAAGCTCCTAGAGCTTGGTATGCTAGATTGGACAAATATCTCTTGAAGCTTGGTTACTCTAAAGGTAATGCTGACAACAATCTATATTACAAAGTGACTAATGATGACATCTTGGTTATTGAAGTTTTTCTTGATGATATAATCTTTGGGGGAGAAGATGAATTGTGTAAAGACTTTTCTAATAAGATGCACAAAGAATTTGAAATGTCTACGATTGGAGAGATAAAATTCTTTTTAGGATTGCAGATTTCACAGACTGATAAAGGTATATTCTTATGTCAATCTAAGTACTTGAAGGAATTACTAAAGAAATTTGGCATGGAGAACTCTAAACCAGTAAGCACACGTATGACTACAACTGATAAATTATCATTGAAGGATGAATCAACACCTGTTAATCCGACAAGATACAAATCCATGATAGGAGGTTACTATATTTGACACAAACAAGACCTAATATTATGAATGCAGTATGTATTGTTTCAAGATTTCAGAGTAATCCTAAAGAAAATCATGAATCAGCAGTGAAAAGGATTTTCCGATATCTACAAGACACTACAAATCTTGGTTTATGGTATCCTAGAGATGAAAATTTTGATTTATGTGCATATACAGATGCTAATTGGGCAGGAGATGTAGATGACATAAAAAGTACCATCGGCGGAGCATTTTTTCTTGGTAGCAGATTAATTTCATGGTTGAGCAAGAAACAGAGTTGTACATCACTATCAACAACAGAATCAGAATATGTTGCAACAGCAACTAATTGTACACAGGTATTATGGATCAAGCAAATGTTGAAGGACATAAAGGTAAAATGCAAGGAACCTATAATTATTTACTGTGATAATATGGCAGCAATTGATATATCTAAGAATCCGGTATTTCACGTCCAAGGGGTTGAGCTTAACTGGTTAAAACACTGGGTTCTCATTGTGGAGATCCAAGTTCAATTCCAATAGGGACATCTAAAGTGGAATTCTAAGTTGTGACTCTTGGCCTTCCAAAGGATGGGGAAGGTCTTGGGGTCAATCTAATCATAATAATAATAATAATAATAATAATAATTCAAAGATATGTAATGGGGATGGGGCCCCCTACTGTGTCCCCACTAGTTCATAGCTCCAGCCAAAAGCTATTCAGGCTTCGGCCAATTACCTATCCAAAAAAAAAAAAGAATCCGGTATTTCACTCTAAGACTAAACATGTTTCTATCAAATTCAATTTTCTAAAAGAGAATGTTGAAGCAAAAGAAGTGAAATTGGTTTATGTGAATACTAAAGAGCAGATTGCAGATATTTTTACTAAGCCTTTGCCTAAAGAGACTTTTGAATATCTCAGAGAGCAGCTTGGGGCTTTACCCCCACTAGTAGAGACTTAGACAGTTGATGACTATCATCAACCGACAGAATTAACAGATAAATTTTTTTCCGGCTTTGATGAGGAGAGCTACTTCTTAGGGGGAGTAGTTTGATAAATTGGATAATTGGTATTTTGTAATAAGTTCTATGAACTGTTTGTATTTGGTTTTGTATTGCTTTGGCATTTGATGTCAAAGGGCGAGAGATATTATGGAAAAACACATTATCCTTTGAGGGAGTGATTGTTATTTTGGGGAGAGATTGGTACTCTCTGTATTTTGATTTCTGGTTAATGATCTCTTTGGGAGATTGTTGTTTTTGGTTTTTGACATTTCTGTTTTGGCACTTTGATGGTTTTTCCATTTTGTGTTGCCATCAATGCCAAAGGGGGAGATTGTTGGTATTTTGGATGTGTTGCATTGGTTTTGTCATTGATGTCAACACTTGTTAACACTTGTCTATACTTATCAGCACTTGGAGATCTTTGGTTATGTTCACCAGCATGTTCAGTGACTTATGCATAGTCATAGGTATTTGGTTCACCGACAGGTTATATTGTTCACCGACACTTGGAATGACTTGGAGACTACTTGGTTATGTCGAAGACACTATTTGATCACTTGGTTTTGGCGATTTGGTTATTAATCTAATTGGGTTTGCATATTTGCTGTTACCGTCAAATAGGTCCAGGATATGCACTGGCAAGAATATCTATTCCAGATCAGCACAACACGTCATGAAGATGATTTATTATTATTGTAAATGCATTGAGCCAACATGATGCATCACATAATGATTTATTTGTAATTGATTTTATTGTAATATCTTTAGTGATTCGACCTACTCAATTGGTCTTAGGTTATGGTATAAATGTAAGATATCATTTGTGAGATTGATATGGGAATGTAAGTAAGTGCGAATAAGGTATATGCGAAAATAAGCAGAGCTATACACACAGACATCATTTGAAGATTGAAGGAAGGTATTGAGAAGATAATCAGAGCTTAACCGATACTGAATCCAACATATGAAGATGCTATTTTGAGCAATACATTATCATTGGATTTAACCATCCAATTGTAGTCAGTGTGACTCCCATTTTGTGATTGAGCAGTCAGCTCTAGGCAATTGGCCTTTCTGCATGTGCGGACTCCATATTGTACACACATACTATCTGTAGTAGTATCATCTGATTGTGGGTAAGGTTTCCCATCGTGGTTTTTTCCCTTACAGGGTTTCCATGTACAAATATCTGCATTATGTATTGTGGATGTTATTGTCTTTCTGTTTCATGCATTAATCTTTACCAGTACTGCAATTAACTGATAAACTATCTATCGGCATAAAATTTGGTTTACCGGTATTAAGCTTTAAGTTTTGGGTAAGTTAATTTTGGTTTGAATTTATTGGACAACTGATTCACCCCCCCTCTCAGTTGTCTCCGCGACCTAACAGAAAAAGAGTCCAAAAATAATATTTATGTAGTTGCCTGTGCTTGAGATTATTGTTGATTTTCATCTTCTAGATTCCTTGAAGAAATCGAAGCCTCTTTCATATATGTACATTAAGTGCAAAATGTATTTGACCAAGAGGAAGAGTGTAGATGATGATATGCAGTGCTCTTGTAGTTCATCTTCATCAAGCATAACAAAAATTTGTGATAAAGATTGTCTTTATGCGATGCTAAATTTTAGCTACTCAAGCTATAAACCATTCCAACAAAGGACATAAAAAAATTGAAATTGTTGAAGATTGAGAAATGTGGTTAGGGAGTGAAGGCCGAAGAAGAAACTTCAGGGGAAGTACTTGAGTATTATGCTTCCAATGCATATAAGGCAATTAATTAGGCTTTGCCTTCTACAACCTCACAATCTTACCAAGAACCATCAAATAAGCGTATTGTGGTAGGTACAAAGTAGTAGTCTACAATACAACCTTCACAACAATGTCAACCATTTAATGCCTCAATAGAACTTAATGAAGCAAATCCCAATGTTTTTTGGTGATGTAGCTGGCTTGGAAATGGAGGTGATGGTAGATCGACTTACAGTTATTTCAGACTGGTTTCTCAAGGGAAGCTGAGGAGGATACTAAGGATGTGAAAGAGGAGAAAGAGATGAAGAGTACAACTCTGTAACTTGCAATTTGGAGATCATAAGAGATGTCTATGCAGCTAGAGATCAAATTCATGAATGTGGGAGTGCCCACACAACTGGCACAGTGATTGGAGGCACTATTTTTGTAGAGGTTTGTTTGCATAGGCTACACAATGCTTCTGTGTTTCATGAAGCAAGAATGTGGCTCTGGATGGACCTCAATGTTAGCAACAACCAAGAAGGAAGACTAAGAGGGAGGGGGGGGGGGGTGAATCAGTCTTCACTGGATTAACAAACTTAATCACAAAAACAGATCTGACAAGCTGCAACAATAATAAAGATAAGAAAATTGAGAGCACAACACACAACACCAAGATTTTGACGTGGAAAACCCGGTTAAGGGAAAAACCACGGTGGGAACCTACCCACAGTAAGATGATACTCTACAATAGTATGTGAAATATTACAATGGGGAATGCACATGCATTTAGGCACACTGCTTAGAGCTCACTGCTCAAAAGATAATGGCCCAAAAGGCTACAACCCTCAAGGAAGTCTCATTGACTTACGACAAGATTCAGACTACAATCTAGATAAAAGAATTGAAGAAATAACATCTCCAAATGCCTGATTACAGTTCCGGTTAAGCACAGTTGGCTGCTCTGCAACACTAATCTCTCCTCAATCTCAACACCGAAGGATAATTCTCTTGTTCGCACATACATCACTCTCTAATAATGCAGACATAACATCGACACCAAAATTACATGAATATATCACCTATATATACAATTCATCAACCTTGGTAACAAGGTCGGCTAAACCCTCAACCCTCAATTACAAAATTACAACACACGATACAAAGATCGACCACCGGACCAATACAATGATTTACATGACATAACATGGACCTAATTCAAATTCCCAAACACACAACTCCATCGGAAATCACTCCAAGATCAACCACAACACGCTACACCACCAGAAAAAACACATAACACGAAAATCATCACCGGTTGATAGAAACCATCAAAAAATCGCACAATGATCAATGCGGATCACCAAAACAAATAGGACACGATTAGGAAACACTAACAAGCACGTTAGAATCATCAGAAACAACTGCGCCAACACCACTTATCAAATCTTCATCTGTCAATGTCTGAAAGCTCAAGAACATAACCAATGAGCAACTGTCACGAAGAAAGATAACTTGCGGATCAACAAATCACGAACCATCTGAAGTGAAGATACACAAGACCATCCCAAACAATATCCCAAAATCTCAGCACAAGATTTGATCACACCGGAATATACCAAAGGATATAGTGAACTTAGCAAAACAGTGATCAACAAAACAACACTGCAAACCGGATCATAAGATCTTCCCAAACACACTGGAGCAAATCACAGGAATATGTTGACATCAATGACAACAACATATCCTAGAAACAACAATGACCAACAATATCCAACAATCTCCCCCTTTGGCATTGATGGCAACATATGGATGTGAAAAACAATCAATGCAAAGAAAGAAGATATCTCCAACAAACTCCAGGAAAGTCCCCCTAAGATCAAGACAGATAAAGTAGTTTTTCACATGATCTCTCTCCCCCTTTGACAATAATGCTAAAGATCTCTAAAACAGATAATCAAACTTACTCTCCCCCTTTGAACATGAAACATGAATCTCTCTCCCCTAAAACACATACTACTCCACCAAAGGAGCAACACCAACTCACCAATCTAGGTAAAAGGATAAGACTGTGAAGTCCATTGGATTGATGCAACTCAATGCATCTAGTTCTCATCAGGAGGGGTGGATACCCCTAACTTGTCTCTCTAATAGACAAATGTATCTGCAGGCAAAGACTTAGTGAAAATATCAGCTATTTGTTCCTTTGTAGATACATACTCCAACTTCACCTTCTCTTCACTAACTTGTTCTCTCAAGTAATGATATTTGATTGACACATGCTTAGTCTTTGAATGTTGCACCGGATTCTTTGACATGTTAATGGCACTGGAATTATCACAATATATAACAGTAGGCTCATCATAAATAACTTTGATATCCTTCAACATTTGCTTCATCCAAACTACCTGAGTGCAATTACTAGCAGCAACAATGTACTCAACTTCAGCAGTAGATAAGGACACTGAATCTTGTTTCTTACTAGCCCATGAAACCAGCTTCTTACCCAAAAAGAATGCTCCACCGGTAGTGCTCTCTGATCATCAACATCACCAGCCCAATTTGCATCAATGTAGGCACATAACATGAAATCATCATTCCTCGGATACCACAAACCATAATTTATAGTTCCTTTCAAGTATCTGAATATCCTCTTCACAACAGTGACATGACTCTCTTTCGGATCAGCTTGATATCTAGCAGCCATGCACACAGCATGCATGATGTCCGACTTAGTTTGAGTAAGATATAGCAGTCCACCAACCATAAATATGTACAAACTTTGATTAGCTTTCGGATATTCATCATTCTTAGACAATTTACAACCAGTCACCATAGGAGTTCCAACTGGTTTGGAGTCATCCAACCCAAACTTCTTTAGCAATTCCTTCACATACTTAGTTTGAGATATGAATATACCTTTTTTAGTCTGTGAAATCTTCAAACCTAAGAAAAATTTCATCTCACCAATCATAGACATCTCAAATTCTTTCTGCATATTACTAGCAAACTTCATACTCAAGTCATCATCACCTCCAAAGTTAATATCATCAACAAAGACTTCAACAATTAGGATGTTATCATTTTCTATCTTAAAATACAGATTACTATCACCAGCACCTTTATTAAATCCCAATTTCAACAAATACTTATCTAGTCTAGCATACCAGGCTCTAGGGGCTTGCTTCAATCCATAAAGAGCTTTCTTCAACTTACATACCATGTCCCCATCATCTGATAATGAAAATCCATCAGGTTGCTCAATGTAGACTTCTTCCTCTAGATCACCATTTAAAAAGGCAGATTTGACATCCATTTGATATACCTTGAAATCTTTATAAGCAGCATATGCAAGCAACAGTCTAACAGCTTCAAGTCTGGCCACTGGAGCAAAAGTCTCCTCATAATCAATTCCTTCTTTTTGAGAACACCCTTTGCAAACCAGTCTAGCTTTATTTCTGATAACTTCACGGGCTTCATTCAATTTGTTTCTGAATACCCATTTAGTACCAATAACATTCTTATCTTTAGGTCTAGGCACAAGTTCCCATGTATTATTCTTTTCAATTTGATCTAGTTCTTCTTCCATAGCTCTCATCCAATTTTCATCTTTACAAGCTTCAGCAACATCTTTAGGTTCAACTTTAGAAATCAAACATACTTCTTCAGCAGCTAATCTTCTTCTAGTCATTACACCTTTATTCTTATCACCAATAATCTGATTTTTAGAATGTTTCAGTCTTACATACCTTAGAGTCTTCTGATTGTTCCAATTATCAAGTTCTTGCACTTCTTCACCGACAGCAGCAACATCCGGATTAACTGTCTCTACCGGATCATTCTGCTTAGGCTCTTCAGTCTAAATATGAGCTAAAACAATATGTTGTCCCTCATCATAACCACATGCTCTGATCTCTTTTCCAAGGTTCTCATCCACCTTCACATTTGCACTTTCCACTATCTTTCTTAGTCTCTTATTGTAGCATCGATAGGCTTTGCTTTTTGTAGAATATCCCAAGAAAATTCCTTCATCTCTAGCATCAAACTTTCTTATATCTTCATCTCTTTTGATATAACATTTGCTACCAAATACTCTGAAATATCTCACAGTAGGAACATGACCAAACCATAACTCATAAGGAGTCTTACCGGTATCACCTTTAATGTGTTCTTTGTTGAATGTGTAAACAATAGTGCTAATAGCTTCTATCCAGTAGATCTTCAGAACATTTCCTTCAATCAGCATAGTCCTTGCAACATCCAAGACAATTCTGTTCTTCCTTTCAACAACTCCATTCTGCTAAGGGGTCCTAGGAGCAGACAATTGTCTTCTAATCCCATGCTTCTCACAGAATGAATTGAACTCACCGGAACAAAATTCTCCACCTATATCAGATCTCAGACACTTCACCTTCAATCCACACCCAGTCTCAACCTTTGCTTGGAATATCTTGAACTTGTCCAACGTTTTTGATTTCTCCTTCAAAAAGACAACCCACATCATTCTGGAATAATCATCAATTAGCAACATAAAATATCTATCACCCTGCACACTTCTAACAATTGTAGGTCCACATAGGTCAGTATGCACAAGATCTAGCAATCCATCTGATGTATACTGCTTGCTCTTGAAAGAAATCCTTGTTTGCTTACCCAACTGACATTCCTTACATACCGGATTAGCAAGCTTAACAATCTTAGGTAGATCTCTAACATCTTGTGTAGAACAGATCTTAATCATTGAATCAAAATTAACATGACACATTCTTCTATGCCACAACCAACTCTCATCAATCTGAGCAATCAAACAACTTTTCTCACCGGCATTCAAATGAAAAATGTTACCTTCAGTCTTAGTTCCAGATGCAATTTCTATACCAGAGGCATTTAGGATCTTGCATTTTCCATCCTTGAATTGTAGATCATAATCTTTATCAACCATCTGTCCAACACTCAAAAGATTATGCTTCAAACCTTCAACATACAAGACATCATTAGTGTTATGCTTACCATCAAAAGAAATAGAACCTTTCCCATGGATTACACAGGCTTTGTCATCTCCAAATCTAACTATTCCACCATCATATCTTTCCATACTCACAAATTTGCTTTTATCACCGGTCATATGATGTGAACAACCACTGTCAATCACCCATTCATTTTTCTCTTCAACTTTAGCAGCTAAAGCCTTCTCCTCAATAGTGCAGCTTGTGGAATCAACAGGTACAAGTCTATCTTCCTTAATGACAATAAACACAACTTCATCTCCTTTTGATTCTTCATCAACAACATAATAACAGGTTTTTTGATTTATATACTTCCGCTTAGGCTTGTAGGGCTTATCATACTTCTCATATCTATCGTTCCTATCATGCTTATCATGTCTGTCATACTTAGCCATTCTCTCCGGGCATCTAGAAGCAAAATGTCCTATCTTATTGCAAGAGAAACATTTCAAAGGCAACTTTCCATCATACTTACCAGCTCCTTTAGGCAATCTCTAGGCAATTAGTGCTTCAAGTTCATCCAACTCTCTTTCTTGCTCTTCCATCTCTCTTCTCTCTCTTTCATATCTAGATATTCTGCATTCATCAGTATCATACTTCTGCTTACCGGATACAGATGCTGATGCTCTAAATGCTGTCTTAGACTTTCCATGTGATTCTCCAAATTCACTAAGCTCAAATGCAACAATCTTTCCAACCAGCATATCTCTTGTCACTGTAGTCACACTTTGGATCTCATCAGTAGCAGCAACCTTATGTTTATAAGGAGGCAAAGATCTCAATACCTTAGCAACAATTTCATCTTCCTCAATGGTTCCACCGACACATTTGATACCGAGGACAAGATCATTCACCTTAGCCATGAAAGAGTGTATGTTCTCATCATCTCCCATCTCAACATCTCATATTTTCCTTTTAAACTCTGTAACTTAGCAACCTTCACTTGTTTATCACCTTCATACAGGATCTCAAGCTTCTCCCAGATCTCATGTGCAGTTTGAAGTCCCATTACATTTGTCATTTCAGAATCAGTCAGGGCACTAAGCAATGCTTCCTTTGCTCTAATATTATGTTCAACTTCCTTGATCTCATCAGGAGTAGTTGTGTTGTCCTCATTTTTGTTTCAAAAAATGAAAGACCATTACATAAATTTTTTGTGAAAAAATAAAATTTTTTACTCTATGGCACGCTTCCCGAGGCATAGTTTCGACTAATCCTTGGACTAGCTTAATCCTCAGTCCATCCTCGAACTACATTTCGATTTTCGTCGCATTCTGGGTTCGTTTGCTATGTCTTTCCTTCAATTTCGGGTTTTAAAATATCGACTGCAGGTGGAGAATTTTCTTCAAACTGCAAGTTTTAATGATGTCCATTGTTTTGGCCTTTGTAGGGAAGTTTTTAGCTTATTACATGTGCACTTTTATTAAAAGATGTAATTTGTTTTAAATTTCCCCTTTATTGTTTTTATTGTTTTTTGGCTTTTTCAGTTAAAATAGGGATTTTTTGGTTAAGTTACAAGTAAACTTGTATCTCTCTCCAAAAACCCCTACTTTAATGGTTTTTACATGTAATAGGGATTTTAAACCCTTATTACATGTGTGCAAGTAAATTATGACTTGTTGTAGGGGTTTTATTTCCCCTACAAGTGAATAAAACTTGCATCTCTCTCCAAAAATCCCGATTTTGCCTTGTAAGTGAAAAAGTGACAATTTAAAACTTGCACTTTGGTCTAAAAAACCCGATTTTGGCTTTGTTAAGCAAAAAGTGAAAATTAAACTTGTTATATCTTCTCAAAAACCCGATTTTCACATGTATATGCAAATTCGAACTTGTCTTTGTCTCCAAAAAACTCGATTTTCATTTGGAAGCAAATTTGTTGAAATTTTCAAGCGATTTTTGTGGAGATCTTCTAGGAAGGAGAGGCGTTTGGGATTTCATCCTATTTTCATGCATTTGTAAACACTTATCACGCCATTTGGGGTTTGCAGTTACTGATTTTTTTGGTCTAAATCAGCAACCACGTGGTCCTTTGGATCTGCATTTTGGAGGATATTTTCTTTGCAAATCAGCAAACTCCTAAATCGTTTTTACCTCTCTTACCTAGGCGTTGAGTTTGTGAGAAGTTTTCAGTCATTTAATGGGCCATTCAAGAAGGTTTTAATGCCACGTTTTTACCACATGACCCTCCTTTGGCTGTGTTTTGAAAGGATTTGATGCCATATCTCCATCTCCTCCTTAGGCGTTTTGCTTTAGCTCTCTTGGGTGTGTTCTCTCATTGGCATTTTGGCCCTCCAAATTTGGGTTTGCTGCCACGTTTTTCAGTTTGTGGCATTTTTGCAAAAACTTGATAAGGGTTTAGCATTGCGGATTGTTTCTATTTATTGGTTTGTCTTCTTCATTCCAAAGATTGGTTGCATCTTTTGGAGAAGCATTTTCAGTTTCATTCAAGGTATGTTTTTCTTTCTTTCTTGTTTCATTTTATTATTTTCTTGTTTTCTTAGTTTTCCTTTCTAGTTGCATTTTGTAAATATGTAGTTTTTCCTCCAAAAATCGATTTTTGTGAGAGAGATTTTCCCCTTGGTATGCAATTTTTGGATTGCATTGTTCTTCCCCATTTTCCCTCTTTACTTGTATTCAGGATATTAAAATCCCGATTACAAGTTGGTTGGAAATTCTTGTTCTTCCCTTACGGTTAAGGAATTTAACCATTTTTGGTTAAAATTCCAAGTTGAAAAGATGTGAAATACCCCCCCTTTCAAATTCGGGTTTTAAAAACTGGATTACATGTTGAAAAGTTCTTCCCATTTTCATGAAAATGACATTCCTAGATTTTCCCATTTCTATCCATTCATTTTTCCCATATCTGTACTTTCCATTTCCGTCATTTTCCACAAGTTAAATTCTCATTTTCCATCCATTTCTCCATTTGCAAATTTACAAGTGTACTTGCATTCGGGTTTTAAAACCTCGATTGCATGTATGTTCTTACCAACTTTTATATTTGCAAAAATTTCCCCAAGATCCGAAATTGGTCAAAGTGAAGTTTTTCCCATTTCCATATATTTCCCCTCTTCCTCTCACAAAATCGTGAAGTTCAAGAATTGAAGTTTTTCCTATTTGAAGAAGGAAGAATGTTATTTGCAGCTGACTATGATGTTGCCTTAACACTTTTAAGTCTTCATCACAGTATTCCAGGTTTCAAATCAATGTTTGATTTGCCATCATCTCCGGTTCCAAAAAAGATGAAGTACAAGTATGACAAGTATCAGCATGAGGTGGCACCTTCCCAAGTTTCTTCCCCTTTGGATCGTATCAGAGACACAGAAATAGGCCACGTGGATATGTCAGAGTTTGTCAAGAGGGTGGAAGATCCACAAGATAATAACATGCGGCGACTGTTGGCCAGCCATATTCATCATCCGTCTTCCTTCCTAGTGGCTGCCCTAGAACCTGAATTTGTTGTCGTTTGCGCCCATCATTTTGACAAAGAGACAAGAGTCATCAAAAATGATGATGGCGAAGCAATAATTTGTCTTGACGCAGATACGATCGAGAAGGTCTTCAGAATACCTCCTGCACCTGTTTACATGGAAATCTCCAAAGAAAGTGCAGCAGAGTATTACGTGAAGAAGGAAAAAGATTGCAAGCGACATATCAACAGGTGGATCCAAGAGCCACGAGCCTCCTTCTCAAGGTGGGCGAAGTTGTACCATTGCGATTTCAAATGGGAGATAAGAGACACCATAACCCTTCTCAGCAGGATGATGGGCCTTGAACATTCTAATGTCTTTGAGCCATGGATGTACCAGTTTATCATGTTCATAAGGCAGTCTCATCACATTTCATGGGGAGAAGTCGTCAGTGATGCCTTGTGTGAACAACTTGCAGCAGTCCCTTCTACCATGACTTTCTACATGAACTCGTATTTGGTATACTTGGTAGCATCACTTAGACACTTTCCAAGTCTTTCTACCAAGGGTGATCGCTCACTTATACCAGTCTAGGAATATTATGATCAGTTGCCTTTGAGACCGAGCAGACTGCATTTCAGAAGAGTCTAAGATGCATTCTTCGGATATTTCATGTGTTAGTTTGATAGAACTCTGAGGAACAAAAGAGTATCAGATGAGGCATGGGAAAGGGTGAGCGAGTATGGATGCTTGTTTCTACAGTTCCCCACCTTCACTTATATGAGAATTGGATGCTACGGTGGTCAGCCATATATGCTTCCTAGATACCCGACTGACAAGATCATTCTTATGGAGTTGGGAAGACAGATCATGGCTGTCCACACTTTTTAGTCTGCTAGACACAAGGTTGGAATGCGGATCTCTATCACAAATCCATTGAAAATTGGCCGGTATTCCCTTGTCACATCTATGAAAGCTAAGGCCATGGAGATTGAAATGCAGGAAATCAAGCTCAAGAGGTTTAAACCTAGAGCTGATTTTGATTACAGGGGTATGAAAGAGAAGATCAAGAAATCCTTTGTGCACGTGCATCGCATTGAAGACATCTGGGTAGATCTTCGCACAGAGGTCAAAGTTCTAAAGGTGGATATCCCACAAGGGATGATTGATGATGGGCACATACTTGATCCTGAATACATTTCTCGGAGGGTTGAGGAAGCTCCACTTACTTTGATCCAATGGTCACACAAAGAGTGCATATCCATCCTTGAGAGATTTCAGCCTATCTTGGCTAACACCAACGCATGGCTGAAAAATAATACTGTTAGACTTATAAAAATCAAGGTTGGAAAAGAAGATGATTCTACAGGGCCTCTTGGACGTAAGTCTGAGATTCAGGTTGACAACAAGGAAGGTGCATCATCTTCGGGCACAAGGATCAAGTTGCGAGTTAGTCGGGCAGTAGCACTTCCTCTTGAGGAGACGACAATTCATGGGAAGGAAAAATCACGATTTCATGTTTAGGTGATCGATCTGGATAATCCAGAAGAAGGGCAGCAATCTGATGATGCTCCTAAGTCTCCAGTTTCAGACTTGCCTCATTAGATCATTCCTCCAGTTTCCATTGAGATGCCTCTTTCTCCTCCTGATTGGCTTGTGGATGAATCTCCTCAGAATGCTATTCCCATTTCAGCATATGAGCCATCTCCCGATCATCAACAAGAGAGTGTGTTGGAAGTTCCTAAGGATATTCCTACTTGCATCCAGTTGTCAGAAATTGATAGTTCCAATTCTGATTTTGAAGAGTTTATGAGGCAATCTTCATGCTCGATGGTAACTGAGCAAACCGTGGTCGCTATCCAAACAAATATTCCTCCCAGGATGACCACGGTGATTCAAACAAAAACTGCTTCTCCTTTGCCTACAACTGCTACTGAAGGGGAGTTGATGACTTTGCCTCCATGGCTCAGCTCTTTTACTTCGAAAAGGAAGAAGCAAGAAATCTCACCTGATGCCTTTGATTATCAGCAATTGAAACAGTCCAGATGCAAAGTTGCTAAGAAGGCCAAGACTATCTCCAGAGTAACTGTTGACAACAACAAGATGAAGGTAGCTGAAATTGTGGAACCTATTGCAGATAAGCCACTTGAAGAAATGTCAGCTGCCGATTATAAGGTTACAAGGATAGAGTTGGGCAAACAAACGCATGAGGTCATTAAACATGATGCTCAGTTTTCTGTAGCTTCGCTGGTACAAAGGTGTGATGAACTTCTAGCAAAGAAAGACAAGCTAGAAGAGGAATATCGACAACTTATGGCTGCCGTTCATAAAATCACAAAACCTGCTATTGAAGGGAGTAACTCCATAGGTTCTTTTGGTTCCCAAGAATTGATTCGTGGAGTGGAAAGGGCTGCTCAGAAGGTACAAGCACTGGATTCTTGGGTTGATCAACTTCATGATCTATGTGCACAGGTAATGAAAGACATTTTTCAGATGATGTCTAAGTTGGAAACCATTGAAGAGAAACTGGATCAGACTTCTGATACTTTCAAAAAGAATTTGGAAAGTGTTGAAGAAAGTTTGACAATCTGGCGTACCATGCCCCAACAACAGCTGAGTGTTTTACAGGAGCATGCCATCATCTCTTCCAGGGTCATGTACTTGAAATTTGAAGAGCTTCTGGAAAATAAGGCCCTTGTTCTTAAATCCCTCATTGAGGAGATTGGTGATGCAAAGAGATTCCGGGGTGAAGTTTTCCGAGATATTGTCTCACATTGTGAAATGTCTTCTTGCAACATAGTAAGTCAGGATGGAGAGCTGATTCCAGAAGAAGAAGTTCTTGCTGATTGACAGATGAGGATTCATAATGAATGGAGGAGCGGACAATTCTCGACCGCTTCAATTCAGATATTGATGAAACACCAAGCTTTTTTGCATGAAATCCAGTCTATCCTGGATAAAAACAACTCTGCGCTCCTCCGGTGTCATGACACTATTGTGAAGACCATGGTTGTTGCCAAGAACACCCATGAACCGAATCCCGAGGAACTACAAATGAGCATCCAGAAGTTTAAAGGATTCGTGTCTTCACGTAATACAACTTAAGTGTTTTTCAACACTTAGTTGTATTTTTCCACTTTTGTAATCTTTAGTTGTAATTTTGTTTTGACAAGTTACATGTAAAAGTATTTTTGTAAAAAGCAAGTTGACACATTACTTGCATTTTTGTAATTACATGTAAGGCAACTACAAGTTGTGTCCAATTAGGATTGTAGTTGGAATAAGTCTTAGTTAGTTATTGAATAAGTCTTGGTGGTTGAGAGAATCTCTCAAGTTAGTTAGGATCCTCCCACCTTTTTTCTCAAGGCTTCTCTTCTATAAATACTTGAGGGGTCTATTGTAATTTTTATCTTTTGGAGAGCAAGCAAAAACTTTGCCAAATTTATAGCAAAGAAGTCTTTGAGTTTTCATGTGTAAATTCAAGAATTGAAAGGAATAGAAGGAAATTGCTCAAGCTTTGAGTCTTTGTGCTACATTCTTGAGTTAGTGTTCTAAATTATCTTTCTTGCAAGTGTTCCTAAAGAGCTTAATCACATTTGATTTGCAGTCTTTGCGCTGCAAGTAGTTGAGTTTAATATAGATTAAAATAAATATTTTGTTGAGAGAAGCTGCAAGTCTTTGTGTTTTCACTTGTTCTTAAGAAAATTTAGGAGTAGATTTTGTGAAAAATACCTGTAAGTCTTTGAGCTTATACTACTTCCCATTCTTTTAAGTAGAAAAGAATAAGATATTCTAGTCTTTGAGCTGTTATAATTTGTTCTTTATAGCATTAGTATATTTAAGGGTAGATGGGACTTCACATAATCAAGTCTTTTAGCTTGATATTGCTGTCCCGTCCCGAAGGAAGTTACGGAAGTCTTTGCGCTTTCAGGAAACTTCATTTCCTTTCTCTCATTTCATTTGAAAGTGGTTACTGCTGTTTATATTCAATTGCTATCCTTTTCTGTGAAGAGAAAAAGATATTGTCTTTCTTGAAGGAAGAAGAAAGATTGCTGTCCCATCCTATTTTATTTTCAAAGTTGTAGTTAGATAGGGGGAGCCTTCCCTTAATTAGGAGAGTTTTACTCATGTGTTGTGGTTGAAACCACAATTTTTTATATTTCCCCAAGTATACAAAATTTTTAACCAACAAGTTGGTCCATTTGGAGGAGTAGAATATGCATTCTTTGTAATCTTCCAGTAATCTTCTCCAAGACATTTCAAGTGCACTTCCATCCGGTTCTTACATATAGCATAGTTACTTCCATCAAATCTCGGACTGTCCTTCTTAAAGATAACACCTTGAGCTGCCATCCCGAATCTCCTCAAGCGGTTAAGCTTCTACCGAAGGATCTAGCTCTGATACCAATTGTTAGCAACAACCAAGAAGGAAGACTGAGAGGGGGGGTGAATCAGTCTTCATCAGATTAACAAACTTAATCACAAAAACAGATTTCACAAACTGCAACAATAATAAAGATAAGAAAATTGAGAGCACAACACACAACACCAAGATTTTGACGTGGAAAACCCGGTTAAGGGAAAAACCACGGTGGGAACCTACCCATAGTAAGATGAACTCTACAATAGTATGTGAAATATTACAATGGGGAATGCACATGCATTCAGGCACACTGCCTAGAGCTCACTGCTCAAAAGATAATGGCCCGGAAGGCTACAACACTTAGGGAAGTCTCATTGACTTACAACAAGATTCAGACTACAATCCGGAAGAAAAGAACTGAAGAAATAGCATCTCCAAATGCCTGATTACAGTTTCGATTAAGCACAGTTGTGTGCTCTGCAACTCTAATCTCTCCTCAATCTCAACACCGAAGGATAGTTCTCTTGTTCGCACATACACCACTCTCTAATAATGCAGACATAACATCGACACCAAAATTACATGAATATATCACCTATATATACAATTCACCAACCTTGGTAACAAGGTCGGCTAAACCCTCAACCCTCAATTACAAAATTACAATACACAATACAAAGATCGACCACCAGACCAATACAATGATTTACATAATATAACATGGACCTAATTCAAATTCCCAAATGCACAACTCCACTGGAAATCATGCCAAGATCAACCGGAACACGCTACGCCACCAGAAAAACCGCATAACACAAAAATCATCACCGGTTGATAGAAACTATTAAAAACTCGCACAATGATCAATGTAGATCACCAAAACAAATAGGACACGACTAGGAAACGCCAACAAGCACGCTAGAATCATCAGAAACAGCTGCGCCAACACCACTTATCAAATCTTCATCTGTCAATGTCTGAAAGCTCAAGAACATAATCAATCAGCAACTGTCAGGAAGAAAGACAACTTGCGGATCACCAAATCACGAACCACCTCAAGTGAAGATACACAAGACCATCCCAAACAATATCCCAAAATCTCAGCACAAGATTTGATCACACCAGAATATACCGGAGGATATACTGAACATAATCAATCAGCAACTGTAAGGCTAGATGCAGTAAAATCTTTTCATTTTTCCACGTAGCATCCTCTGTTGGCAAATTTTTCCACTTGATCAACTATTCCTTGATCACCCTTCTCCTTAAAGAACGCTCCCTGAAATCAAGGATAGCTTCAGAAATCAAAACTAACTCTCCCTCCTCATCAAGCGGAGGTGGTGCAGGAGCACCCTTTCAAGCTCTCTATCCTCCTTGTTTTGTTGGTGTTATGCTTCCTTTGAAGCCATTGTACACGAATAAGAGCCATGAGCTCATGTGTGCTAGACTAGTTCCTAGTTTTAGGTCCTTAGTGTTTTGTTGTGATTTCTTGTGCAGGAGGGGTTGAGTGTGCCTTGGATGTGTGTTAGGCCTTATTGGTATGTTGATGTCCTTAGGATAGCCCAAAATAGGCTTAGGAGTCATGAAAAGCAACAATGGCAAAGTTGCTCAAAAGATGCAAAAGTTGCATGACAACTTTTGAAAGTTGTCAAGCAACTTTTCCGCCCAAAATGGTCTTCGACCCTTGTTGAGCGTGGAGAGCCCTAATTTTGGCACACCGACCGAGGTATGGGTGGTAAAAGTATTTCCAAACTCTAAATGAATGGGTTGGATGTGAGACATTGTACGACCCTAGCAAAAAGATTAGACTGAGACTGTGAAACTGTTACCAGTCAGTTTGAATGAAGAAAACAAGCCAGTTAATGGATTGAGAAACGTCTAAATCTGTGTGGAATGTTTGTCATGGTGTAAATACTTTCATTTCAAGCAATTAGTTTAGGTTTTTATTTGCAGATTGAGTGTGTTTGTAAATAGTCTGTTAATTGTCTTCTTACTGTCGAGTTTTGGACAGGATTGTGTAAATGGCTACATAACCCCATTCCCCGTTGTGGAACCACCATGAAACCATGGGGAATGAGTGTGCAGACCTTGTACCATACTGAAAAACAAGCAGGGCCCTTGAAAATGCAGGAAGGCCAAGAAAAGACCCACTCCTAGGCGAGACTGAATAGTGCCCGGTTAGGAGAGGTTAAGTTGCAGAGGTCTTGGAGAGCAAGGTTGGACAGAGGAGAGTACACCCTTTGGAGGAGGTGTAGAAGAGTGTTTGAAGCATCATTGGTGTGAAGGAGGAGCCTCCACCAATCCAGACAAGGTGGCTAAAACACAAAACACTCACTGTGACCCTGGCAGACCATAAAACCCTCACAAAACCCTTAAAAACCCCAAAATTCGCCCTAGGCACTGTACGGCCACTTGGAGGCCCAAAACCTAGAAAATCCTTGAGCACTTGCCAATTGAATGGCAGTCCATTTTGGGAGTTTGGGTTGTGTACGCATCGTTTGTGCAAGAAAGCCCTAGAAGACCGGTTAGGAGGCCTAATTGGTCCTAATCCTTGTAGCCCTATTTGAAGACAAAAACACAAAATAGTGAAATCGGTAAGGGGTTGAAGGCTTGAAACCTCTTGGGGGCTCATGAATGGGTGGATAGACCATGAAAAAGACCTGAAACAACCTCGCTAAGACCTTGGATGGTGTGGAACAAGATTAGCCCTTATTAGCCATAGTAAGGGGTTTGGAGTCTCATGAGTAGGTGAGACCTTTGGAGCAGCATAGCAACTCATTGGTGGGTGGATTGGGCATGGTCAAGGGATTCCTCAAGCAAAGGGAAGTCCTAGAGACCCTTATGGTGTGAGGAGAAGACCAGGAGATCCAAGAGCATAGATTAGGCTAGTCTATCCCAAACCCCATCCCATCAGATTGGTATCAGAGCGAGTTAAAGACTTGTTGGATTGTGTATATCTCTATATACTAGTGAATCAGTAGGGGAGAGCAGAATTGTTACTAATGCAGAGCTGGCTAGAGAAGTAGAAGAGCAGAAGGAGAAGAACAAACTCCTTGAAGCAGCTGTGAGTGAGATGAGGGATAAACTATAGGAAGTGGTGGATCAGAGGACACATGAACCTTGGGATGAAGACACCAAGGGTAAAGGCAAGAGAACTATAGACATAGATGACATAATTCCTGAACTAGATCCCTTGTTCAATGAAGAACCTTTTGTGAAGGCTATCAAGGCTTTGAACACCAAAGCTTTTGAAGGATTGCCACTTTTCAGTGGAAGGATGGACATTGACATTGTTATGGAATGGATTGAGGGCATGGAAAACCACTTTGAGTGTGAAGGAGTGACAGAGGCTCAGAAGGTTAAAGTTGCCAAGTCAAGATTAAGGGGAGCAGCTTTGACATGGTGGAAGTACCTGCAAGAAGAGAGAGTTAGTATGGGGAAGCTACCTATTGCAAATTGGAAGGCCATGGTGAGCAAGATCAAGGAGAACTACTTACCAGAGGATTATGAAGTCCAACTTCATAAGGAGAGACAGGGTTTGAAGCAAAAAGATCTTAATGTAACCTCCTACACCGAAGAATTTCAAAAGCTATGTCTTAGATCTAAAGTTCAAGAAGATGAATCTATTAAGGTGGCTAGGTATCTAAGCGGCCTAAAGTGGAACATTCAGGAGGAGATAAGCCTATGGACTCCTACTACTGTCCAAAAATGTCATCAACTTGCTGCCAAGGTAGAAGAGAGGAACAAAAGGAAAGGAGACTCCCATAACAGGGGTAGAGGCAGACGTAGAGATCAAGTGAATCACCGAGGTGGTTACCAAAGCAAGTCAAATGAGTAGAGGAACCAAGGAGAAGCCAAGTTGACTGAGCATGGTAGGGAAACCAATCTTAGAGGAGGACATACTAGAGGAAGAGGTGCACAAGGTGGTCGAAGTAGAGGTACAGGTACCCGCAGAGGTAACTCCTACTTTGCAACTATGAAGTGTTACAATTGTGGACAATTGGGACACCCGACATATAGATGCCCTGACAAGCCTACATCATCAAACAGTGGAAAGAGGGTTGCTTATGCACAAGAGGACTCATCAAGTAGCAAGACACCAGTTGTGGACCAGATTAAATCAGAAGTTGGTGAGAACTGGATGTTCAATAGGATTTTGATCAGACAGCCGATTAAGGAGGAACCCAAACATAGGAGAGCATTGTTTAGGGTGAGATGCAAAGTTCTTGGTAAAGTGTGCAAGGTGATAGTTGATACAGGCTCAACTGACAACATCATCTCAGAAGAGGCAGTTAGGAAGTTGAAACTCACAAGAATACCCCACACCAATCCTTACAAGGTGACTTGGTTGAACAAAGGACAGAGTGTGCTAGTCAATGAACAGACTTGGGTAGAGTTTTCTATTGGAGGATACAAGGATAAGATCCTTTGTGATGTGTTACCTATGGATGCATGTCACTTATTGCTAGGAAGACCCTGGCAATTTGATAGGAAGGTGATCTATGATGGAGAGGAGAACTCCATATCATTCAAGAAGGACAGCAAGACCTTCAAGATTCAGTCTTTGACAGAGGATGAAGAGGGCACTTCAAAAACACCTAGTGTTTTAATGGCTACTGGTAAAGAGTTCTTAAATTTGCTACGTGAGGAGGAGATAGTGAAGTGTGCCATCTTTGTGAAACCAAAGGAGGAAGAAGACAAGTTGTAGGCAGAAGTACCCAAGGAGGTGAAGCAAATGTTGCAAGAGTATAAGGATATAGTGAGTGATGGAACACCTGCAACACTCCCACCTAGAAGGTCTATAAGCCATCAAATAGACTTTGTTCCCGGTGCATCCTTACCTAACAAGGCTGCATATAAACTCACACCTGATTAGAATAAGGAAGTAGCAAGGCAAGTGCAAGAGTTATTGGAACAAGGACTGATTAAGAAGAGCATCAGCCCATGTGCAGTCCCGGTAGTGCTAGCATCAAAAAAAGGAGGTAAGTGGAGACTTTGCACTGACTTAAGAGCAATCAATAGGATTACCATAAGGTATAGGTTTCCTATTCCTAGAATAGAGGATTTAATGGACTGTTTAGGAGGGGCTATGTATTTTACCAAGCTAGACCTTAAAAGTGGTTATCACCAGATCAGAATCAAGGAGGGTGATGAGTGGAAGACTGCTTTTAAAACCACAGAAGGTTTGTATGAATGGCTTGTGATGCCATTCGGGCTTACTAATGCTCCAAGCACCTTCATGAGGTTGATGAATGAGGTGTTGAAAGACTTCATAGGCAGATTTGTGGTAGTGTACCTAGATGATATTCTCATCTATAGCAAAACCAAGGAAGAACACCTTGAGCATTTGAGGTTAGTTTTAGAGAGGTTGCATGAGGAGAAGTTATCCATCAACCTAGAGAAGTGTGACTTCTTGAAGCAAGAGCTGGTTTACTTAGTATTTGTGGTGTCTAAGGGAACCTTGAAGATGGATCCAAGCAAAGTGGAGGCAATATCGAATTGGCCTGCACCTAAAACAGGGACTGAAGTAAAAAGTTTCGATGGATTAGCTCAATTCTATAGGAAATTTGTGAGGAATTTTAGTGGTATATGTGCACCAGTCCTTGACACCATTAAAGGATGTCTTAAAACCAAGTTTAAATGGACTGAGCAGGCTGACCAAGCATTTCAATTGTTGAAGCAGGAAGTAGCCACAAAACCTATCCTTCGCCTACCTACCTTTGATAAGGTATTCACATTGGAGTGTGATGCAAGTGGAGTTGCAGTAGGTGGTGTGTTGAGTCAAGAGGGAAGACCTGTGGCATTTTTTAGTGAGAAGCTTAATGAAGCGAAGAAGAAGTACTCAGCCTATGACCTAGAGTTGTATGCATTGGTGCAGTCTCTAAAGAAATGGAGGCATTACCTACTCCCAAAAGAATTTGTGGTGTTCACAGACAACCAGGCATTGAGTTACATTAATACTCAAGAGAAGCTTAGCAATAGACATCTGAAATGGATGGAATATCTCCAATCCTTCACCTTCACCATTAAGCATAAGAAGGGGCAACTTAACAGGGTAGCAGATGCATTGAGCAGGAAGTTGCTGACAGCTCAAGAACTACAGTTGCAGAGTGTAGGAATAGAAGGTTTCAAAGACCTCTATGAAGGAGATGAAGACTTCTCATCAGCTTACAAGGTTTGCAAAGAGTTTGAGAACCATTTCCATGGTGAGTATGCAGATTACACTCTCCAAAATGGTCTCTTGTTCAAGGGTAATCAGTTGTGTGTACCAAGAGGATCCATGAGGGAGAACCTCATCCAAGAAAAACATAATGGCAGTTTGAGTGGACACTTTGGAGTCAACAAAACCTTGGATTGAGTACAGAGGTACTATCATTGGCCAAAGTTGCCAAGAGATGTAAAGAGGTATGTGGAGCAATGTGGAGTGTGTCAAAGAGCAAAAGGTGGATCAAGCAATGCTGGTCTTTATCAACCATTACCGGTCCCTAACAGACCTTGGGAATGTATAAGCATGGACTTTGTAGTAGGACTTCCCAAGACAAAGACAGGTATGGACAGCATCTATGTGGTAGTAGATAGATTTTCCAAGATGAGCCATTTTATCCCATGCAAGGCTACACATGATGCAAGCTATGTTGCACATCTATTCTTCAAAGAGATTGTTAGGATTCATGGACTCCCTTTAAGCATTGTTTCAGACAGGGGCAGCAAGTTCATGGGTCATTTTTGGCAAACATTATGGAGGAGACTAGGAACTAACTTGTCATTTAGCTCAGCTTACCATCCACAAATAGATGGTCAAACTGAAGTCATCAATAGGGTGTTAGGTAACTTGTTGAGGTGTTTAACTAAGGAGTATGGCCAAACATGGGACCTAATCATTCCTCAAGCAGAATATGCATATAATGACAGTGTGAATAGAACCACTGGTAGAAGTCCTTTTGAGGTTGTCTATGGCAGACACCCAAGAGGAGTATGTGAGTTGAGAGACCTTGGCAGTTTGGAAATGAAGAGTAGTAGGCAGAAGACTTCACTCAAACCATCAAGGAAGTCCAAGAGCAGGTTAAGAAGGCCATCCTTGAATCCACTCAAAAACTGAAAGCAAAGGTGGATGAGAAAAGGAGAGAAGTTCAGTTCAAGGTGGGTGACTATGTGATGGTCCATCTGAGCAAAGCTAAGATGCACAGTGGTAAGCCTACCAAACTGCAGATGAAGACGGTAGGACCTTGTAGAATCCTGTCGCAATATGGTAAGAATGCCGACAAGGTTGACCTGCCTTCAGATTTAGCTATATCACCTGTCTTTAATGTAGTTGACCTGATCATGTACAAGGGTGAGATAGAAGGGCAGACTGAGAACCAAGCCAAGGTACTACAGGACCTTGATGTTAATGTCTTACCGCAGGTGAAGAAGCTTATAGCAGAGGAGATCTTGGAATCAAGAGTGAAGAAGTCCACCAGACATCAGGTCTACATGGAACACTTAGTGAAATGGGCAGATCAACCAGTATCTGAAGCTACATGGGTGGAGGAGAGCAGGTTCAAGACACTTGGAATAGATCTGACTCTCATCTCTTCTTCTATTTCTTAGTTGTGTGCAGAGGGGGAGTATGGTGCAGGAGCACCCTTTCAAGCTCTCCCTCCTTCTTGTTTTGTTGATATTATGCTCCCTTTGAAGCCATTGTACATGAATAAGAGACATGAGCTCATGTGTGCTAGACTAGGTCCTAGTTTTAGGTCCTTAGTGTTTTGTTGTGATTTCTTGTGCAGGAGGGGTTGAGTGTGCCTTGGATGTGTGTTAGGTCTTATTGGCATGTTGATGTCCTTAGGATAGCCCAAAATAGGCTTAGGAGTCATGAAAAGAAACAATGGCAAAGTTGCTCAAAAGATGCAAAAGTTGCATGACAACTTTTAAAAGTTGTCAAGCAACTTTTCCACCCAACTATGTCCTTCAAATTAACACACTACTTTGATTGAGCATGATTCAAATGAATTGAACAACCATGAAGATAACCAAGAAGATTGCAACAAAACACCATAACTTCAATATTTCATTGATTTCAAAGTCATCATATACAACAATTGTTTGAATTCCTTTCCTCAAACTCAATCTTGCTACAAAAACAAATTGCTTCTAAACTCTAATCTCTCTAATCTCTTAACTATCTCTCTTCTCTAATCTATTCTATTACAAATGAAATGAAAATGAGGGTATAAATAGCATCCTCAATTACAATGAAAGGTCCAGATTGAAAGTAGATCAACGGTCAAGATCATGACACCTAAACCCTAATTAGGTTTTGTTACAAATAGCCTCCTTTTATTGCACAACATTAAATGCATAGCCAATTATAAATTTGGCACGAAAATCTAGGAGACATAGACCAATGACATTTTAAGGTGCCACGTCATCTATAACAACCTCTCATCTAGAATCTTATTCCCTTTCCAATGCTCCTTTTTAGCATATGCAATGAATCTTGATACGATTCCCTCAATCTCAGCAATTGGAATCTCGGGAAGATTCTTCATACTTTCCTCCAAATGGATGACCTGATCAAATGCATCTAGAAGAGCTGCGTCCCATGAAGATTCAAGTTCCTTTGTTCTTTCAATCAGGAGCATGGTGGCAAACATCTGATTATATTGCTCGTCTGTGAAATTAGTGTCCTTACAAAAGATGACCTTGATTCTATCCTCTAATTCCTGCATATCCACATCTGTCTCGACTTTGATCCTCCTGCCAAGAATGGTACGTAGTACCTCAAATACTCTGTCCTGGATCGGATTGATCACCTCCTCCACTTGGCTACATCTAGTACTGATGTCCTCAAAGAAAACACTCTTCATATGGAGTAAGGTTGACCATTGAAGCAAACTGTGAGGTCCTCCATCCATGATCTTTTCCTGCGCTAAGACCTTCCTTGATGTGTGTCTAATTACTTTCAAGACAGGAATGATAACATCTTTGGTATGAGCGAATGCGGCTACTGTTATCATCAAATTGTGGATTATCTCAAGAACCTGGATAGCTTGATGAATAGTCTTCATCATCCTTGTTATAAATTCCACGGCAACTGTATGAGATTTATCCATCCAAGTACTCGTACGCTGGACCATATTCCTGAATCTTTCTGCCTCATTAATTGATTGAAGGGGAAGTGCCTGTATAGGTGATCTCGCTGGATCCTGACGTCCCAAAGGTTCATTGAGATGACTGAAATATGTCCTCCATGCACCGACCTCTCTCTCAAGCTTTCTATTCTTCTCCATTTCTTCTCTAAGCTTGTCTTTCAATGCCTCAAATGAATCGGTGGCATCATCTAGTGTTTGCTCAGCTGTGGATGGACCTAGCTCAAATGTCTCTATATCATATTCCTTTGCTAAGATCTCACCTTCGTACTTGTCTACTGCCGGTGTAGCTATCTGTAATTTTCTGGATCCAGTCTCATCTCGAATCATCTTGGACATCTTGGTAGCCTTCCTCTTCTCTGCTATTTCGTGAGAACGTCCAACAAGGCTCTCTAAATCAATTGCATTATCTTCGTCCTCTATCACGATCACCTTGGTTAATCTTTCCTTCAACCAATCTGGGATGGCCGATCTTGTCTCTTGAACTTGAATTTCCTTATGCACTACTTCTTCTTGTCTGGGAGGAGATGTTATTTCGTTGCCTTCTCTATCTTCATCTAACTCATAATCCTGGAGAGATCCATCTGGTGACCCTTGCAATGCCTGTCCTTCCTCCTGCCTATCATTCTGTACCATCGACTCCATGGATTCTTCTACTTGAAGTGTCCTCTTCTCTGGTCTAGAAGATGTACCGGATGAACGATCACGATTGACTCCTTGCTTCCTCTTGGAAGATTCCTTCTTTTCTGATCTTTCTTTCCTCTTCGAACCTCTTGGATGGAGATTGCCCTCACTGGCACATCGAAGGTTACCTCCATTTGCATTTTTGGGATTAGGATTACCTTCGCTTACACTAGCTCCACCTTCGTCTGGTTTCTCTTCCAAAGTGAAAGTCATAGCTATGCCTTGCTCTCTCAACTTCTGATGCTGCACATCAACCCATCTGCGAGTACAAGACAAGACTGGAGCCATCAAAGCATCTAGGTCCACAACCTCGGGCTCATTCC
Source organism: Cryptomeria japonica (assembly GCF_030272615.1). NCBI lineage: Eukaryota > Viridiplantae > Streptophyta > Pinopsida > Cupressales > Cupressaceae > Cryptomeria > Cryptomeria japonica. Next base: position 171,505,205 of record NC_081405.1, read on the forward strand.
AATCTAACCTTACTGATTTGCTTTCTCGATCATAGGATGACTGGAGATGTCTGCCACTGTCCTGAGCTTGGTCGGCCACTCTGTAAATCTTGCATTTCCTGATGAAATCCAAAGGCAATCTAGAATGCATCTTTCTTTTCACTTCAAGATCGTCTAAGAGATTCATCATAAAATCTTCTATCTGAAACTCATGCTTAAACTTCCTACCGACTCTCTCCTCTATATATCCATGTGGATCAAAGCTTTCCCTCAAAGCAAAGAATGAAAAAGAATACAAAGCTAACTCCTTCTCTGCGTCATCCATGGCTAAAGCATTAGGACATACCTCAACTGAATTGCCCAATATGATAGGTACCGGAACTCCATTTCCATGTCTGTGTCTGAATGCCTTCGCATAAGCTGCCAACTGTCTTGTTACCTCAAGTAACACAATTCTGTCTGTCGGATATCTTGGCAACATGTATGGAGGTGAAGGACATCCATGAACTCTGATATAAGTAAACTTCAGAAATTGGATAAGCCAAGCACCGTACCTCTTTACTAGTTCCTGTGCATCCTGAGATAATCTGCTGTGAATCCCGCCTTGCAACGTCCTTGTGATGTTCATAGTGAAGGTATCATTAACTAACTTGTAGTTGCTTCTTGGCGGATGATGCAAGTGGACATAGGAATCACAAACTCTAACCTCGCCTGGTCCTCTTCCAATCACTCCTCTGTGAGGTAGTCCTGCGTACTCGAAGCTCCTAATCAAGGCATAGATGACGTATGAACTCATGTGGAAGGACTTGGTAGCTTTGAGTCTCCTCAACTGTACGTCCAAGCAATGGCTAATTATTCTAGCCCAATGAATTGTTCCTTTACCCTGAACTATCACCTGGATGAAGTAGAACATCCATTTTTCAAAATAAAAAGCTTGAGGTGCACCTGTGACTCGGTTGAGCATTGTAATCAAATCTCTGTACTCCTCCTGGAAATCAATCCTGTGTGGTGTGTTCGGTACCTTACTCAGGCGAGGACGACTCTTGAGTAACCAGTTCTTGTTAATGATGCTTAGGCAAGCATCTGGATCATCTTCATACATTGACCTGGCTCCTTCTATGCTCTTGTAGACCATATCTCTGTGCTCTGGAAGATGGAAAGCCTCACTTATAGCTTCCTCTGAAAGATAAGCCAAAGTGTTTCCTTCCTTGGACACGATCGTTCTGGATTGAGGATCATAATGACGAGCACACTCGATCATCAACTCATGACATTGTATTGCTGGAGGGAAGCCGGCCGCCTTAATGATGCCACTTTCAATTATCCTCCAGGCGACAGGTGATGGCTTGCCAATGTAAGGGACATCTCGAAACTTCTTCGTGCTGAAGTTGCCCAAGTTGGTATCTCCAATGTTGCTCCACTTAGACACGATCTTGGTCTCCACTTCTTCGGTCTTCTGATCTTCCTTCATGAGAGCTGGACGACTGGTGGATGCTCCCGCCTTAGGGGTCGCCATACCTACACAACATTTCACAATAAGTAACTGGATATTGCAATGAATAACATAGATTAGAGAATAGATTTTAGGAAACATCATGATAAGTCTTAGAGTTATCATTTCCTAAAAAAAACGATCGAGCTAGCTGGAATTCAAAATTTCAAAATTCAAAATTTAAGCTATGACGATCTAAAATTAAAATTAAAACAATAAAACCATATCGCCATACCTCACTAGAGAACTAACTCTAGAATGCAAAATGAAAAAAAAATCGCCTAGGCAAAATCGATATTAGATGGCTTTAACGTGATCTCCTCTTCAAATTAGCAACTTTGCCACCTTTCAAGTCTTTGACGTGATCTTCCAATATCCTTGACAAGTTCGCACAATATGAAACTTCAAGTTCGCACCCCCTTTGGGTAATAATTCGCACCACCTTGCTTGAAAATGAAATTCGCACTCTAACACACAATTCGCACCCTCCTTTGTCTTCCTCAAATCGCATGTGAAATGGTAAAATGATAATGTGAAAATAACGATTCTCACCTCTCCTTTATAAGCGCTCACACCTCAATTACCACCAGGCCGACCTTGATAAAATTAGGCAATTAAAAATGATTTTTTAAATAAATAACAAGGCCGACTTCCATAAACCAATTAATACCAAGCGCTCCATTTAATTTTTAAATTAATAATTAATAATTAATTATTAAATGCCATCGTTTTTTATTAATAAATTCGATTTTTACAAGGCAATAATTAATTAATGATCAAGCGCAAATTTTAAATGCTTTCAATTAAATATCGATTTTCCTAGCATTTAAATAAATTCAAAATGTGTTTGAGCGCCAAAATTTAAAGATGAAAAATGCAAACCTTATCGCCCTGGTCCCTGACTGAGGGACAGGAGCGATCCATCAACTTAGTCTCGATCCTTGTGCCTTTGACGTTCAAAATCTTCATCCTTACGTTGAAGTTGGCATTTTCGCTAGGATTTTTGAACTTGAGTGACTTGCTTGTGTGAACGAATGCCTCTAGATGTGATATCGCCCTGGTCCCTTGGAGAGGGACAGGAGCGATCCCTATGTTTTTACTTGAAATTCTTCGTTCTTGATATTGACTCCCCGTTCATTGCCTTTCAAACGACATTTCAAACCCTTTGCAACTTTGTTTTGTCATGATCTTCGAAGGATAACAAGTGTTTTAGTAAATATCGCCCTGGCCCCTTGGTGAGGGACAGGAGCGATCCTGGTGTTTCTCTCCTTGATCTCGCTTCCTTAATCACCAATCCTCTTTATAAGGCGAAAAATAACATCACTTCTTCATTCTACGCTTGTTTCACTTGACTTCTACAAGGAATATAGACGTTTGGAGGATTATCGCCCTGGTCCCTTGGTGAGGGATAGGAGCGATCTTTGTGTCCTAGCTCAAATTTGTCACCTTTTAACGTTCACTTCTTTTGTATCGCCTTCCAAATGGCGTCCTTGATCTTGCCTATCCTTGCCTTGTCTTGATTTTGAAGGAAAATGAATGATCCTATGCAAATCGCCCTGGTCCCTGGCTGAGGGACAGGAGCGATATTATCTCCTTAGCTCAATTGATGGTTTTTTGTCGTTCGAAACCTTTGCATATCATCTTGTTGAGACGCCTTAGACCTTGTGCGACCTCGCAAAACCTTGACTTGGCATGAATTTTACATGAATTGGCAAATATGGTGGATATCGCTCTGGTCCCTGCCTGAGGGACAGGAGCAAACTTCAATGTTTTGAGCTTGTCTTTGCCTTCTTCAACTTGCAATTGCTATCATCGTGTAAAATGAAATCCCCTTGATCCCCTTGGATACTTGAAACGCGATCAACTTTCAAAATCTAAGCCCTCATGAAAATTTCGCTCTGGTCCCTGACTGAGGGACAGGAGCGAACTAGGGTATTTAGTGCAAAATCTTCATTTTAGTGGTCTTTGTAACTTCGTTCTTGATTAAGACGCCTTAAAACATCCTCGCCACCTTGTACTTCGTTCTTGGAGTGTCCTGAACTTAGGTAGAAAGTAAAATAATCATCATTTCGCCCTGGTCCCTGACTGAGGGACAGGAGCGAACTTGCTCTTGTAGGCTTCATCTCACTTTGCTATCCTCAAAAATTATCTTCAACAGTCTTGTTGCACTCTCTTTCACTCATCCATGCCTTGGAATTCATTGTAACTTGGCAAGAAATTTGTCTGAGACAAAAATCGCTCTGGTCCCTGACTGAGGGACAGGAGCGAACTTGGGCATTTGGGTCCCTTGTTGGTGTTTGGTAATCTTCAATTTGTCTTCAACGGGTTCAAATCACCCCCTTTCTTGCCTTCAAACTTAAGACTTGCTTGATCTTCGCCCAGAACATGCCCTATGAAGGATTTCGCTCTGGTCCCTGGGAGAGGGACGGGAGCTACAATGGATTTCGCCCTGGTCCCTGACTGAGGGACAGGAGCGATTCTTCCCTTTTGGTTTATTTTTCTTCATGACGGCACTTCAAGTTATATTCATTTGATAAAACACATCTCCTTGGACCTTTGCAAATCGTCAAGTTGTTAAAATCCTGTAAGGACAAAGCAATATTTGATTTTAAGCTCCGGTCCTTCACTGAGGGACAGGAGCGATTTTGCTTCCTGAGGCATTTCTGTGTTCGTGAAATTCTTCAATTTATATTCAACGGAAAGATCACGCCTTTCTTTACTACTTCCAATTCGAAATTCATCTTTACCCTGCAGAGACAGTAAGATTTTTGAAAACGAGCTCCGGTCCTTCACTGAGGGACAGGAGCGATTTTGCTCCTACAGGCCAAAATATCAAGATTTCTCAAGTTTAATCACTTCATAAGGCAAAAACAAATCATTCCCAATGCCCAGGATCAAAAATCAAAAAACTCAAAATTTAGTCAAAAAATACTCAATTGGACAAAATTCACATTTCATCATCAACACTTAGACAAATTAAGACTTTGCACTCAAAATTCCAATTGAAAATAGACCATTCTGGCGAATTCATTCCATTCAAAATTGCATCCTACAAAAGGAAGCTTAAAAAAAACTCTCAAGACTGACTGGATTCTGGCCTGAAAAGATCGAAAAGTAAACCCTAAGGCTTGACCCTAATCCAGACAACTGACAAACTTACCAAAACCCTAAGAAGCAAAGCGAAAGGCGAGCAAAAACGAGCAAAAAGAGGGGGTCCCCATTTCAAATGGGGCGATGTGTGAAATGGTCACAACAGGGTCCCAACAACATTCTGATTAAATTTGGCCAACAATTGAGACATCATATCCATCATGGCATTGAATTGTCTCTCAGCCTTTTTGTCAGGTGCCTCATTCTATTTTGCAGCCTTATCTGCCATCGAATCTTTTGAATCTGCAAAATCCACTTCTTTCCCTTTGTTTCTCAATACCTCTGAAAAGGTATCTTCTTCTGGCACTAAAGGAATCTGAAATTGCTATCTCTTATGTTCTCTGTTGTAATAACGGACGTCTCTGTCACTCATGGAGAACTCTGACCACTCTGAAACTCATAGGCTGGTAGGAAAACCATCTCTGATACCACTGTAATATTCCCACTATTTTTTTTTTGATTTTTCAAAGCAATATCACAATCACACCAATCACCCGTTAGGGTTAGAATAATGAAATCCAAACAACTGGAAGGAACCCTACACTTTCTGATCACCGAGAGCCCAGACTAGGAGGGTGAGAGCATACGGTAGCAGGGGATCATTACAGATAATCTGCTGAACTACTGATATACAATAATGGGCGGCAAGCCAGCCCCTTCCGCTTATCCAGCGGGAAAGCAGGGAACTTGGCGGTAAACCAGCCAAGAGAATAATACTCCCAACACAAATCACTCTACCGCAATATTTCAGCAGGAGGACTGAACACACCAAACAAACTCAACTCGACCACTTATGCAACGAGAGGATCATTACAACAAATATCACTCAACCGCTTATGCAGCGGGAGGACTGAGTTACAAAATATTAGATATAGGCGGCAAGCCAACCTCTTCCACTTTTCAGCGGGGTATGAAGAATACAATCCAGAAACGGTTAGTACTACTACTACTTAACCTTACAATAGAGAGGAAAGATAGAGTAGAAGTATAATGCTGAACACATCAGATAAATATCATTAGACTAACTCAACACCAACTTCCTAGAATCTGACAAGAAAGACAATAGGCTGGAAATGCATAACCAGTAACACATAAACTCACTAAATTGCTCATATCTCACTCATATCCCCTTCAATTCACCCCAAATCACTCCAAACAATCACTAGACAATAAGCGATTAAGAACACACCAAAACAAAGCTACCAAACACCCAAAACACCCTGCACACATCCCAATGCACTCACCAAAATCCACGCCTAGCTAGAAAATTTCGATTTGCATTATAAAATCTAAAACTCCAAATAAGGGGCTGCAAACTTACAACATACATCACCAATAGCTTAGAAAAGGTTTGAACCAGTTACCAAAATGACAAGTTGCTCAGGCAGAGGAAGGTATGATCGAAAACTTGCTTCGGCCACAACAAACCAACAACTCCAGAAAACACATCACACTTAGAAAATACTGAAATATGCACTGAAAATGTCACAAGAATACACCACTTAGCTAGGTACTATGTCTCAAGTACGAAACTAGCAATACTAGGGAGCCACACTCCGAAGCTTCAAATTCATTCGCCAAACCGACAGCATAATGATGCAATTTTTCAAGATGACCAAAATGAGAGCCCAAGGCTCATATTTATAACTTTATGCTCCCCTAAATTCTAATGCAAATGGCGCCCAAACTCAACTCAAACTCCTTTCATTTCATTTTATGTCTTCACCCAACATGGTGCCCACTTCCCTTCTTCCTAGGCAAAGTTTGAACTTTACCTTTGGTGACAATTTTGCAACATAAAATAATATAACATGAGATGTTTTATCATCCCCAATCGCCACCAAAAATAACGCCATTGACTTAGGAAAATAACACATTGATATCAGATAATTATTTTTTCCTAGGTCATCCTCAATACATTTAATCAGTAAATACAAATATTTAAATATTAAACCTTAGGACTAGGAAATAATATTTAATTAAATCACTTATGACTCCCATACTGATCAACAACAAAATCAGGATGAAACTGAGCAAAGAAGACCATGGAATTGCTGCAGGATCAGGACCCTGTCCACTGCCAAAAATAGAAATGCTCCATACTGCCACTTACTAAAAATAGTAAGTTATGAATTACTCGCTCGAAAAGCATGATCTTCGCACTCAAAGATAGAGCTTGGAAAGCTCAGTAAGACAACATCATCCAAACATCCAAACCCTAACTTACTAAAAATAGTAAGTTCTTGCCTCACCAACGTTTGAAACCCTAATTCTCCATTCCACATAGCCTGCGGGTCTTCGGGATAGGCCAATGGACCACTGAAAGTACATTATTGAGAGGGGGATATTACAAACACTGCAAACCGGATCATAAGATCTTCCCAAACACACCGGAGCAAATCACAGGAATATGTTGACATCAATGACAACAACATATCCTAGCAACAACAATGACCAACAATATCCAACACTCAATTTAGTCTTGGTACCAAGGTTGGTCATACTTGCAGCTATTATATGAGATTGTTGCTTCTTGTGACAGATACCAGTAGACTATCGCAATTCGAGGAGATTTCTTTGCATAGAAATGCAAGTGGAACGGTCCCATTATGGAGGACAATCACCTCAACCACCACTGTTCTGGTTTTGCGCAAGAGGTTACAATGCTACAACCATGAGATGGAGAAATTCATTTTTGGGAACCAAGCTGTGGCAAATGATGCTGAAGATGAAGAACTACGAACACAATTGGAACTAATTGAACTCAAGTATTAGTATAGACTACATGAACTTCATCCAAATGTGTCATTGTGTTCAAGAGTTACAATTGATGAGGGTCTGATTTCTTTAGTATGTGGAAATAGAGGGTGTGAAAGAAATGTAGAAATTAGTAGATTTTCAAAACACTTCCTAGGGAAAGTTCCTGTTGATGTGTGTTTTATGCACATACGAACACAGAATAAAATACCAAAGTATATTACCCTCTCTTGAACAAAATCACCTCAGATACTAAATATCTGATCAACTAAGACAATTCCAAGGTTTGTACGGTCAGTTCTTGATCAATGGCTTGATGTGATATGCTGTTTTCACTTGGGGACTTATGTAACTGTTCAAATTTGGAGTTCTTTTCATGGATTTGGAATTGGAATTGGTTATGCCAATGACTTAGGATTTTGCAATTGAGCTCTTAATCTAATCTAACAAGGATTTTTAAAAAAAGGACAAGGGAAATATGGTTTAGGAATTTCTACTCTAAAATCTAGAATGCAAGAGGCAATGAACAATTCAATGGAATCCTACTAGGCAAGGTCTCACCATCAACAAACAACTTGACATAAGCTTAGTGCAATCATCTATGGGAAATTTCATAGATTTTCAAATTATTACCATAAGACATTGATACCATCAAGGCAATGCATACCAATGGACGTGTAACGATTGAAGTTAAGTTCAATTTTAAATTCCAGTTGAATATGCAAGGCAAGCTTACAATCAATAAGAAGCTAGTGGTATGGATTAAATGGATTCCACACAAATGCATTCAACGCTTCTTTCATTCAATCTAAAATGCTTGAAAACAAATTCTAATCTAACTTGGAGAAAATGAGAACCACAAATGCATACAAAACTTAAACAAAATCACCAAACTTCAATGATTGTATTCAAATCTGTAGCATATAGGTGAAAATTCTCAAAAAATTTCTTACAAATGAGAGGCAAATGGGTTTATATATAGAGTCTCAAAAGAAACGAATGGCCAAGATTCATTTAGAATCAAGGGCCAAGGTCATGCCAACACAACCCTAAATTTGCCCTAATTAGGGGTTACATCAAAAGAGGAATCACCAACATGTGATCCAATGGAGTGACGCCTAGTCATCAAATAGGGAATCTTGTAGAAGATTCCGGCCTGCATTCCTCTCTCTAACAACATATTCCAAGAATCTAGCCAAAACTAAATCTAGCTCCTCCATGGTGATGTTGGGCAAAGCCTCATGTTGCACATCCATCACATCCAACGCATCCTAACAAGCATCCAAAACATTCTCCCAATCTGGCATAAGCTTCTGCGAACTGTGGATGTGGATCAACAGGGAAACTAAATCATCAATTTGATTCTTCTTCGAAGAATCCAACTGGCTGAAGTACATGAACTTCATCTTTTCTCTCAATTCTTCTAAGTGTAGACCGCTAGAAGCATTGACCTCTACCCCTAACAATTCTTCAATGGATGAAAGGATTTTGGATTGAATCTCATGGATCGATCCCTCCATCTCTGCACAATCTTTCCTTGTATGCTCATAAGTAGATTTCCGCATGGCCAATGAACGATACCATCCCTGAAAATCATAAATATCTCCCTCATGCACAACTCCCTCATGGATCAACGTGGGCATTGGAATTCGCTTCAACACCGTGAGGTGGGGAATGGTCTTCTCCTGTACTGGCTGGAACTCATCCCAAACTCCTTCCAAATATTGTATCCTGAATGTGAGCATTGACGATTTGTCAAATGCATGGACAAACTGAGTTAGGAAATCATCCGCTTGCTTTGTCACATCTTCAATCCACTTCCCAAATTCTATGTGTATTCCTCGCTATCTCATGTTCAAAGTGAAATCCATGATCAACTGCAATAGGTGAGACAAAAGTAGGGTCTTCATTACTATGGGAACTCATCCCTACAATATATAACTTAAGCTTCATATTTTCATCCTTATACGTATTCTTCTTCTCAATCTCCCTATCCAATTGTGCCCAGATTGCCTGGACCGTATCATCGAGTTCCTGGAACTCTTGCATCTTTGTAGTTCGTCCAAGGGCAATCAAAGTAATTTGATAATCCATGGGAGTGGCCACATCTTTGGTCACATCACCCATTAGGATGGCCACTTGTGCAATTCACACACCTGTTTCATCTCTAGCCACATTGGAAAATATCTTAGCCTTCTTCTGCTCTTTCTTTTTGTTCGTCCTCACTAAGACACCATCAATATTCTTAGTAGGCTGCATTCCTACCATCTTGCTTTTCTCCATGCTCTGTAATAATCAATCGGGAATGATGGAAATTCCCATCCCATCATCAAGACACATCTCTTGATCAAGTCCTCTCAGTGTTGAGATAACTTGATCCTCCTCCTTATCCCTAGTCAAATCAAACACATTGTCGCCCAAACTAACATTCAAATGAACAATGGGAGATCTTGGTTGGTCTTCATCCTCATTTGGCGGTGCCGACTGCACTGTAGCTTGTAATTCCTAAATATTTTCCGGCGAGATCTCCATAAGTGAGACAAAAGTGGGGTCTTCATTACTATGGGAACTCATCCCTACAATATATTCCTTAAGCTTCATATTTTCATCCTTATACGTATTCTTCTTCTCAATCTCCCTAATCAATTGTGCCTTGATTGCCTGGACCGTATCATCGAGCTCCTGGAACTCTTGCATCTTTGTAGTTCGTCCAAGGGCAATCAAAGTAATTTGATAATCCATGGGAGTGGCCACATCTTTGGTCACATCACCCATCAGGATGGCCACTTGTGCAATTCACACACCTGTTTCATCTCTAGCCACATTGGAAAATTTCTTAGCCTTCTTCTGCTCTTTCTTTTTGTTCGTCCTCGCTAAGACATCATCAATATTCTTAGTAGGCTGCGTTCCTACCATCTTTCTTTTCTCCATGCTCTGTAATAACCAATCGGGAATGATGGAAATTCCCATCCCATCATCAAAACACATCTCTTGATCAAGTCCTCTCAGAGTTTAGATAACATGATCCTCCTCCTTATCCTTAGTCAAATCAAACACATTGTTGCCCAAACTAACATTCAAATGAACAGTGGGAGATCTTGGTTGCTCTTCATCCTCATTTGGCAGTGCCGGCTGCACTGTAGCCTGTAATTCCTAAATATTTTCCGGCAAGATCTCCATAATGGAACATTGTTTGAACTTTTTACTCTTCTCCGACATATTAATTTCTTTTATCGATGAGGAACTGGTGGTGGATAAAGGAGTTCTAGGCTTATGTTTCTTTTTCTTTGATTGTTGACTAACTGTTTCCCCTTCCCCTTCATTTTAGATTCTCTAGGCATACCCTTCTGTTGTGCGTTGCACACGCCCCCTGTCGCCGACAGGGTCCCCCTTTCCAGTTTTGAGTTTTTTGATCGTCATCCCGAGAATCGAAGCAGAGTTTCTCGTGTCCCCTCGAACGAGTTCGTGATCAGTTCGTAAGCTGATCGACGTTGGAATAATGAACCAATGAGTCCTCTTGACTGATCTGGCTTTCGGGCGTAAATACCGAAAGTTTGTCCCAAATTTCAAAGCTTAACGTAATGCAAACATTTTTTCGGACTCTAGGTCCGAACTTGGCGAAAGTCAAGTTGAGGTAAAAAGGGAAACGTTATGCGCTCCCCCTTTTGGATTTAAGCGTCCGAAGGTGAAAATTCAAAATTTTGAAAGCATAAGGTGGCAATCGCATTTCGGACCCTAGGTCCGAAATTTCCAAAAAGTTAAAGTTTTAAAACATAACACTGCCCAGCGATTTCGGACCTTAGGTCCGAACTTCAGTGAAAGTTAAGTTTTAAAGCATATAGGCGAATAGCCATTTCGGACCTTAGGTCCGAATTTCAACCAAGGCTAAATAAAGTTAAAACACAACGCATACTTCGGACCCCCGCGTCCGAATAACACAAAGTGTTAAGCTTTTAAAAACAAAACAACGTTTTCGGACCCCAGCGTCCGAATAACACAAAGTGTTAAGTTTTAAAAAGCAACATCGAAATGCATACTTCGGACCCCCGCGTCCGAATGAAAAGGGCGTGTTAAGGTTTTAAAACATATCAAAACAACGTTTTCGGACCCCAGCGTCCGAATAACACAAAGTGTTAAGTTTTAAAAAGCAACATCGAAATACATACTTCGGACCCCCGCGTCCGAATGAAAAGGGCGTGTTAAGGTTTTAAAACATATCAAATGGCGCACTTCGGACCCCAAGCTCCGAATGAAAAGGGCGAAGTAAGGTTTTAAAAGCAACATCGAAATGCATACTTCGGACCCCCGCGTCCGAATGAAAAGGGCGTGTTAAGGTTTTAAAACATATCAAATGGCGCACTTCGGACCCCAAGCTCCGAATGAAAAGGGCGAAGTAAGGTTTTAAAAGCAACATCGAAATGCATACTTCGGACCCCCGCGTCCGAATGAAAAGGGCGTGTTAAGGTTTTAAAACATATCAAATGGCGCACTTCGGACCCCAAGCTCCGAATAAAAAGGGCGAAGTTAGGTTTTAAAAGCGACATTAAGATGCGTACTTCGGACCCTAAGCTCCGAACGACACGCAGTGTTGAGATTTAACGCAGTGCAAACACAACGCATTTCGGACCCCTGCGTTCGAACTTCAACAAGGTCGGGCAAACAACGTTTTCGGACCCTAAGCGTCCGAAATTCCAAGGCGAAAGTTTAAAAACGAAGTCCAAAAAGCAAGCAAAACATTAACGCAGAAGGCACGGTGTGTAACGCGGAGGTCAGGACGAGCAAACCCGTGAAGGTTAGATTCGAAAACCTCCAATTCAAAATTCGAAAGGAACTCTTAAATCCGAAAACAAGGAGGTAAGACACTGCATCATCCTCCCATCAACCATTTAAAATTCAGGTTGCTAGGCACAGAACCATGTGAAATTGATAAATCCTCTTTCATCCTCCAAACCGCGAAAATTTGAACAGGAAGGATAACCGTTGGGATTCAAATTTTGCAGGGTCATCCGCTCGCCCCGCGCAACAAGGTCGGGCAATCACCCATCATTCGCTCCAATCAGGTAAGTACGCCTTATCGCGTACGGTCATTTAAAATGTGTGAATCAAATAAGCAAATACGCAAAATTTGAAATGCTTAGAGTCTGCATCTCCGTTATTCGAACATCCAAAATTTAGGACTCATTCCCGAGGTTTGGCCGGAAACTGCATCTCTTTTCAAAATTCTCATGTTTTGCCTTTGTTAAAATTAATCCAAAAAATTCGAGAGTAAGAATGCTTAGTCATAAATCTTCAGGAATATGATGCTGTAGAAGTTAATTAGATTGTTAGCCCAGAGTGATATTTAAACTAATCTCGGTCTGTTGAAACACTTCTGTTATTATCTAACCCGCATCGTCATTCTCGTGTCACCTTGTAATCCGTGTCTGGCTGTGCAGGATAAATGCCTAAATCAGCGGCAGAATCATCAAAAACACCCGCTGCAGCAGAAACCTCACGAGCATCCAAATCAGACATCCCACGGAAAGTTGAAAGAATGAAGTATCAGTATCAGAGGGGAGGGTTAAGAGAGTCAAAGGTCCAGAGTATCTGGGACAACATTGGTGACACCGACCTTGGCCACATTGATATTCAGGATTTCAGGGATCGGGTCTTCTCACCCAATGCATATGGCAGGCCTAGGCAAATGCTGGAAAGTGGCATCGCCCAAGCAGCAGGTTTTCCTCCAGCAATCCAGAACTATGAATTAGTAGTGGAAGCTGCTCGGCATTACGAGCCAAAGTCCAGATTAGTGCTTCTGGAAGATATCACTATTGCCGACTTCTCCCCTGAGGCTATCGGCGATGCATTTGATATCCCCTTTCCAAATAATCCCATAGCTACAACAATGGACGAGGCACAGGGGGCGTATGATATGAACCCAGCTCGATGCAGGGCACTAATTAACGAAGAATGGTTCAAAGAAAAAAGGCCTTCAAGCACCAGGATTGTGAAAAAGACCCCCAGAAGTGACTTTCATAATGAACATGGCGATATGGTCACCTTACTTAGCCGAGTCATGGGACTCCCTAAGTCCAACTACTTTGAAGAATGGATGTTCTATTTTACAGAACAGGTCTTTGCCGGAAAGTCTAAGTTTGACTGGGCCCAGATCATAAGTGATAACATCCACGCTCAGCTGATTGAGCTTGAGACAAAGAAGTATTTCACCATGACCTCCTATTTGGTCTATATGTTCGCAAAGAACCAGCCACTGCCAAGATTAATAATGAAAGGTGAGATCGGGAATGGGCCTGGTCAGGTAAAGGTTTATGATTGCTACCCGCAGCTGCACTACCAGGATATAGCTCAAAGGGAAAAGAGCAGCCCGGCTTACGTGGTTGGACAGTACGAACGTGTCAACGACGCCTTCACAATGCGCCTAGTCAGGCTAATGCAGGGAGGGTTACACATAAGGCTCTCGGAGCAAGCTACCATTTTAGTGCAGAGGTATGGGGCCTGGTTTATTCAGTTCCCAAGATTCCCCTACATCCGAATTGCTGGCTTTGAAGGTGCCCCCCTTCGACTTCCGCGGTACCCAACCGATAAAGTAGTCCTCATGGAGGTGGCAAGACAATCACGCCCTGCCGGCATATTATTACGAGAAAGCAAGCAGGCTGGATTCGCATTTCCAATGATCATAGGCAACCATGATGTCCAATTGAGAACTCCCACCCTAGCAGAAGAGTCCCTTGCAGAGCTAGCCTCTTATGGCCTACAGGAACATTTCCCAAGAAAATGTTTTGATCATGACAATTTGGCAAAGAGAGCTTACGGTAGGCGCTACAGAGCAAAGGAGTCAATTGAAGATTACTGGAAAAATTGCTCCGATGACTACGAAGTCAGGCGACGGGAATATTCTAGATTGAGTGTGCAGCAAATGCGACTCTTTGAGTACCGTCGGGTCCCGGATCAGCTCACAGACTCGGGGAACTGTCTCCAAGTCCGGGAATTCGAAGCAGTAAGGCATCTCTTGCCAGGCGTTGATTGGTCTCAAGACCCAATCACGGATTTCGAAGCAGTCATGGCAGCCCCGGCAAGATACACAGATCAATGGTTACAACACCAGATCGAGAGGCTAGTCCATGAAGGGGTCCAGTTTACTTACCATCTGATGGGCAATTTCGACTCTCAGTCTTCCGAAGATGAAAGGACATCAGCTGAAAAACCAGAGAAAAGGAAGAAAACTAAGGCTTGCAGAGGGACTCGGACGTCCAAAAGAACAAGAAGGGAGAAGATTCCCATAAGAAGGCCAGAGACCACTTCATCTTCAAAGGACCCCAGTTCATCCGACGACGCCATAGATTTGGATTTCATACCTGCTCCGCCTTCCCAGAGCGACATAGAGGCATTCCAAGCCAATGATCCTCCTGCTCCAGATATGCCGGACACCGAGCAAAAGGGCCCCAATCCGACTAAGCCGGGTGACCAGATAGAGGAAGGAGAAATCCCATCCACCCAGGGGATTGAAGTGCATGAACCTACCCAGCAGAGCCGCCATGAATTACTACTCCTCCATGCAGCCAAGGACGACTCAACTGTCGAAGGGGAACAAAGAACAGACGAGATCCATGAGCTCGAGGGAACCAAGGAGCCACCATCACAGGAAGATGTCAGACAATTATTCAGTGAGATAGGGGAGAACTCAGATGCAAACAAAGAGCTTCCTCCTTCTTCCACCCCTCCGATGGCGGGACAGCTGTTAATTTGTGATCAGCCAGTTGGAAGTATGGGAGCACAAGGTGCTAACTTAACCCTATCCTCAACCCAGACGGTGCCTCAAGAGTGGCTGATCGCCAGAGCTCAGCGCAGGGCCGCCACCAAGGCGCCCATCGACCTTGAAGACATCTTCTCACGAATGGATCAAACAAAAGCAAAAGGGAAGAAGAAACCGAGAACATACTCTAAGATAACCAAGGATGGGCAAAGGAACCGCACTCTTCATATTGCTACCCCGCCCGTAAACAAGCTAGCAGATCAAATAACCCTGGCAGATTATAGCATTACGACTGTCCCCATCGGACGAGCTACAAAAGAGCAAGAAAAGGAGGAATTTAAGGACTCGGTGCAAAACATACTCAGACAGCTCGAGGAAATCACGGCTGAAAAGGACATGCATCGGGCCCGTGCTGAACAAGCCTAGGGATACATCGATAAGCTCCTACGGCCACTACACAACCCCTCTGAATCCCATATTCCCCCAATGGCATTGGCGCAGAGGACCACAACTGAATTTGAAGGAATCCGGGATACCGCAAAGGCCGTTAAGGAATGGGTGCAAGACATCAAGAAAAAGGGAGAACAGATCCTCAAAGAAGTAAAGGAAATGGCTCTCCATCGAGAGCTCACTCTCGTCAGGCTGTTGGAAGTAAAGAGAGAATCCCTTCACATGCATGAAGTAGCGGCCTCTACCCTTCCCCTCCTAAGAGCTCTTTTCTGGACACATACACAAATTCCCACACTGCCTGACATCTTGAATCCCCATAGCATCAGTGTTCTCAAGGAATGGTATTGGACCGTCACCATGAAGAACGACGCCCAGGAAATTATTGACAAAGAAAATGACGCGTGTGAGGCGATTATGGGGAACATGCAAGAACTAGGCAAGACCATCCTCCGATCAATGGTTTCGGGGTGGATAAATGACCTGTCCGACAGTGTAATCCGGCCGGATTGGGAGGGAAGATTGGGAGCAGATAAGGCTTCTTATTCCATTGAAGACTTGAGTTTTGCTGGTCAGTTCCATTCAGACATATTATGCTTCGAGCGTAATCGCTCTAGCTGGAAGGACGGTTTAAGGCACGTGGACCAGTATCTCGAAGGCATGCAATACAAAATTCGCCACCCTCCCATGCCCCCTTTTAATCCCCTCTTCCAATTATGCATCAAGTTTCAGGAATATGTCCGCGAGGAACGAGCAGCAGGTCGTGATTTATGGCGAGAATACCTGCATGGCGAAGACTAGTTTCTGCAAAAGGAATGTGAAACCAGGATAGAGAAAGTAGTTTCTCAAAAATGCTTTTTTCCCTCCAAGTCTTAAAAAGTGCACTTTTGTCCCAAAAGGGTGACAGTTGACTTTTGGTCAACATATTGTAAAGTTTTTTGTGCACCTCCCCTTTTTGGATTATTTCAAAGTTGTAATTATCCTTTGGTAGTTATTGCTCCTTTTGGGGTAGTTGTAGATATTTATCTCCCTATTTATGAGTGTGGGTCCCTCTTTTTGTAAGGATGAATCTGGGCCACTTGTTTAGATTAGATCTTGGCCATTCATCCATTTTTGGAAACCTATTTAAGGGGACTGGTTTTCCCTCATTTGGGAGGAAGTTCTTGAATTGTTGCGAAAGCTCTGAAGAAATTTTGCAGGAATTAATACAATGGATTGAAATTACCTTCAAATTTCCTTGTGAGTGCATGGTCTCCTTCTTCATTTAAATTAGAAAGCTTTTAAATTATGTCTGTTCATTTTACACAGCAGTTCTTACCAAGCATCTGATAGAATCTTCACAGTCCATACCATTAGAGGATAGCTGATTGCCTTTTTCCTTTCTGCATGGTTAATCTGGGCTATTTTATGATTCAGTTCGATTATCAAAAGTACACATATCATGAATGTAGAAGTTCTAATATTGTATTTGGTAATATGAAAATCTGGTTTCTCCTTTGAAGATTGCACTAAGTTTATGCAAACATTGTGTCTGAATGACTGATGATGCTTAACCTGGTTTCCTGGAGGTGTCTGTCTGCTTGGGTAAATCTGTTGTCCTAGTTAACATTTACTGTTCTCTCTCTCCCTACCCTTCCTTTCTTTCCTCCCAATTTTATCCCCTTTTTTTAGAAATCCACAGTCTTGCTAAATCAGCTTCAAATAAATCAACATCACCTGAAAGAAAACCAAAAGAGGTCCCTGGGAATTCGTATATGAAATTACTAATCAAACGTAAGCCCCCTTGTGTTTCCAGCATAAACACATCAAGCCACTGAGAGATCCCGCAGTCAAGACCTGACAAAAGAAACCTTGAGGTAGTCTCCTTTGATCAAACTTAGAAAACAGCATTAGAGACTTCCTTATCTCAAGAGAGAGTAGGATAATCAGTCGGCTATTCTATTCTGCGTTGGCCGTATGAAGTTTGCAGCAATGCGATTTCATCCACGTCAACACCTTCCTTCTTTTGGGAGCATGACTCTCCTCATCTACATGTATCCTTATATCTGTAGGTGTTCTTTCATCATCATCATTGGGAGAAGGCTCCACTTGCCTTGTTTTTTCATAGGTAAGGGTGACAGCCATTTCTATCAATTTGTTCACATATTTGTCCACCCATTCCTTGGAGAAATCAATAACTTCTCTCATAAGTTCATTTAAGTCCACCACCTCAGGTTGTGTCCAACTAGGCAATAAGATGGGCTTGCTCACTTCATTTTAATATTGCGGATGAGTATGATCAATATCATCAACCACTTGATCAGGAATGGAAAAGAGTTCACATTTCCTTGTGAAATCCATTAACATTCGAGACCACATTCTCTTCCTTACTGCTTGCTTGTCCATGAGATTAGTCTAGTAATTCTCAATGTCAATCTTATGTATGAACTTTTCTCCTCTGATCTTTACAACATTATTATGTGGATCAAATCGATCCCCGCTCTTGTAAGTTTTAAGGCGATAAAATGCAAGTTCATCAATCACTGAACTGGCTGCGGCTGCATTGTGGCACACCTCTAAAGTCTTCCCTAATGCAATAGGGAGATCTATCCTTGTTCTGTGCTTCTCCTTCTGGATAAAATCAAATTCCAGATGTTGTCTCACCACCTCAAGTAGGATCATTTTGTCTGTTGGATACGTAGGAAGTGTAAATGTTATTTGATTTTCAATTCAAGATGCAAGTTATATTCAAGGTTATTCTTCTTCTTTCAGGTATATGTTATTTCTTAATATAATGGATCTGATTATTGTCTGGTATAATGCAGATAGAGAAGGAGCATTTATCGATTTCAATGTACTTCTCATCATTATTGATATATATATATATATATGCTAATGAGGAGGATCAAGCAATACCTTGACCGGTCATGTCTAATGGACATGACCGATCAAGATATTACTGGATCGCACCTCTTAGAGTCATAATCACATTTTACTTTATACCAATCGGCATGTATAAGTTACTAATCGGCATGTACATCATAACAAGTGACCCGATAGTAACCGGCATATATATTATTAACACGTGAACCGATACTAATCGGTATGCAGTCTTTTAATAATCCCAATAACAATCGGTGTTTACATTGTTAACGTGTTTGACCGATAATAATCGGTGTGCAAATGATTAACAGGGTAAACCGATACCAATTGGTATTTGTGCTTTTATGATTTGCAACCGATAATAATCGGTAGTTAGACATTGATTAAGAATCCGAAGTTGATCGGAATAAGTAAGATTATATATCGAAGAATGATCATCAAATGAAGGAATGATAAATGAAGTCTTATCATAGTCTATCGATAAGATAGATGATTGAACGAGAGACTTCATTTATCTCTCATTCAATCGTTTATCTTACCGAGGCTATCATGTATCAACACTCCCTCTTAGCTAGGTAAGATAAATGAAAGATAACATATCTAGTATCACATTTCTAACGATGGTCAGTATTCCTTACGTAATCTGACTCTCTAGGGGATCATATCACCTAAACATGTGACATGAAGTATCATCAATCATCTGATACAGAAAATCACATCACCAAAGCACGTGACATGAAGTATCACCTAAACATGTGATACAAACGTTCATCACATCAACTTGTGATGACAAGATATCACCTAAGCACGTGATATCAATATTGCCTAAACACGCAATACTTTAGGAATAAGTATAGGAGAATAGTTAAATTCTTAACTTATTCAAGTTGTGGTATGTGCATTAGCATTTTATTCAAATGCTTTACCACAACACAATCATGGCACATCCAGGGCATACCAGAGATCCAACATGATAACTGGTTTGAACATCATAAGATAGGCACCTTATATTGTCTACATACAAGTGTTCATTATCTGAGAGATCATCACCTCTTAGACATGAGCACAAGGGTTTAAACCCATGAAAGTCCTAACATGACAAAGAAGTTTACACATAAAACATCTTAATAAGCATAGGAGTACAAAGCAAATTAGATTTCAATCATACCAAGACCTTTTCTGAAGTGCTCAACTTTCACCCTTGAAAGTGGTTAGGTAAGAATATCTGCTATTTGATCTCTTGTACAAATGTATTCCAACTGGATCACATTCCTATCTACCATGTCTCGTACATAATGATATGGAATCTCAATATGTTTGGATCTGTCATGAAACACCGGATTCACTTAAAGTTTTATACAACTTTGGTTGTCGCAATGAATAACTGTAGGCTTCACTGGTTCACCGAATAACCCCACAAGCAGCTTCCTAAGCCATACTGCCTCTCAAGCAACCATGGAGGCTACAATGTATTCGGCCTCAGTGGAACTCTGTGCTACTAATGACTGTTTTCTGCTGATCCAGGATATCATGGCTGAACCTAAACTGAAACAGCACTCTGAGGTGCTTTTTCTGTCAGTTACACTTCCAGCCTGTTGTGACCATTTCACACATCGCCCCATCGCAAATGGGGACCCCCTCTTTTTTTGCTTGTTTTCGCTTTCGTTTTTAGGGTTTTGTTAGTCCGTTAGTTGTCTGGATTTAGGGCTAAGCCTTAGGGTTTTAAATCTTGCCTTTTCAAGCCAAAATCCAGTCATTTTTGAGAGCTTTTGAGCTTTCTTTTCTAGAATGCAAATTTTGAATGCAATGATTTCGCCAAAATGGTCTAATTTTTTTCAATTGGAATGTTCTTGCAGAGCTTAAACTTGTCTAAGTGTTAACCGTCAATGTGAATTTTTGTCTGATTGAATATTTTGACCAAATTTTGACTTTTTTGAAGTTTGATCCTGGGCATTGGAATTGATTTGTTTTCGCCTCGTGAAGTGTTAAAATGTGAAAAATCTTGTTATTTTGTCCTGTAGGAGCAAAATCGCTCCTGTCCCTCGGTCAAGGACCGGAGCTACGATTCAAATTTCGCCATGTCCATGCAAGATTTTGATAACTCAGCAATTGGAGGACGTCCGAAGGAAGATACTTTGCCAAATGAATATAATTTGAGATGCAAAAAATGAAGGAAAATGACCTATATTGACTAAATCGCTCCTGTCCCTCTCCAAGGGACCAGGGCGAGGTACCTTGTAGCTCTCGTCCCTCTCCCAGGGACCAGAGCGATTTCCTCCATTTTGCAAAATCCAGACAAGGGTCAAGGCAAGTTTACGTTCAAAAACGAAGGAGAACATGAGATGAATGCATTGAATATAAATTGAAGATTTTTTGGACGTCCATACCAGCATTAAATGCCTAGTTCGCTCCTGTCCCTCTCCAAGGGACCAGAGCGATTTTTGATATAATTGCCTTTGTTGCAAAATTACAAACAATGTCAAGGCATGGGCGGATAGAGTGAAGAAGGACGACTCCGTTGAATATAAACTTGGAACCTGGCAAAGTAAGATGAAGGCCACAAAGGAAGGATCGCTCCTGTCCCTCTCCAAGGGACCAGGGCGATACAATGGTGAAGATACGTCCCTCTCAAGTTCAAGGTCGTTCCTCCGAAGTTCAAGGTCGACACAAGTCAAGACAAGGTGGCGAGGGACATTTCAAGGCGTCTTCATCATGCGCAAACACTCAAAGGACGTTAAAATGAAGAAATTGACACCCTATAACATAGATCGCTCCCGTCCCTTAGGAAGGGACCAAGGCGATGTTAGGTGCATTGGCCATTTCATGCAAAATTTACGTAAGGACAAGACATTGCAATGTTTTAGAGGGTCCATGGTATGGTAAAAGGATGATAAACAAGAGTTTTGAACGTGAAATGATCATTATTTTGAGCATGGAGACTATATCGCTCCTGTCCCTCTCCAAGGGACCAGGGCGATTTGCTTTGGATTCCTTGTTTTGCTTCAAGATCAAGCTAAGTCAAGACGTCTTAAGATAGCATATGGTCCAAGGCATCGTTTGAAGATAATTCGCAAAAGTGTTGAACGTCCAAACATTGTCAAATAATGTAAAAGCCTCACATCGCTCCTGTCCTTTGGACAAGGACCAAGGCGATATCATCAAAAGCACGCACGTTCCTTCAAAGATCAAAGCGAAGCAAGGTTAGGTAAGGTGAAGGACGACGTTTGAAGGGCATTACAATGAAGATCGAAGTGCAAAGTTGACAAGGTCAAGGAAAGGACATGGATCGCTCCTGTCCCTCTCCAAGGGACAAGGGCGACGATCCCTTTAATACACTCAAAACTTCATGCGAGCAAATGGAATAAGCGCAAAAGACACGAACAAAGGATGCTATTCGCCCACAATAAAAAATCGAAGTTGAAAGATGCAAGATGGACATGAAAACAAGAAGATCGCTCCTGTCCTTTGGACAAGGACCAGGGCGATATGCACTTAAAGGACACCCATATGCGCACACAAGGCGATCAGATTCGAAGGACCATCAAGGTGATCGATTTTTAACGTGGAGATGAAGGAGTTGGACGTAAGAAATGCAAAAGTCAAGACAAAATGGTGAATCGCTCCTGTCCCTCTCCAAGGGACCAGAGCGATGAGGTACGTCCCTTTGTTTTCCAATTTTGGCGCCAAATAAACAAATTTAAATTTCCTTAAATGCTAAATCGATTAAAAAATTGAAAATCCATTTTTATTTAGCATTTAATATGGCGTTATCTTTTATTAATTATTTTTTGCCTTTATTAAAAATCGAAATTCTCATTTAAAAAAACGCAAGGCATTAATAATTAATTATTTAATTAATATAAAAATCGATTTGAAGCGCCCAATTAGGCAAGTCGGCCTTGTTATTTTATTGCAAATCATTTAAAAAATGGTTTTATTTGTCAAGTCGGCCTAAGAGGTGAAAGGGTATGAGCGCTATTTATAAGGGGAGTGAAATGTTCATTTTCACATAATCATTTTTACCTTTCTTCATGCGAATCAAGAAGAGGCGAATATAGTGCGAAGTGTGATCAAAGGTGGTGCGATTTCAAACCAAAGGTGGCGCTAGTATCATCTTGTGTGGAGTGCGAATTGCGTTGAAGGCCAAAGGTGGTGCGAATTTCATTCATCCAAGGGTGGCGCGTAGTTATCAAAAGGTGGTGCGAATTTGAAGACCACACCAAGGGCGAACTTGGAGATCCATCTAAGACCACACCAAGGGCGAATTTGGAGATCATTTAAGACCACGTCTAAGGCAATACTTGAAGATCACGTTCTCTCCAGAGGTGGCGAAGTATATTTTGAGGAAATCATATTGAAGATTATCTTATACCTCAAATTTTGCCTAGGCAAATTTTGTTTTTGCATTCTAGAGTTAGCTCTCTGTCGAGGTATGGCGATTTAATTATTATTGTTTTATTCAATCATCGTCATATTTCAAATTTTGAATTTTAAATCTCTTAGCTCAATCGTTGTATTTTAGGAAATGATAACTCTAGGGACTTATCATGAGGTTTCCTAAAATCTATCTCTCTTATCTACGTTATTTATTGCAAAATCTATTTCTTATAATGAAATGTTGTGTAGGTATGGCGACCCCAAAGGCGGGAGCATCCACCAGTCGCTCGGCTCTCATGAAAGAAGATCAGAAGACCGAAGAAGTGGAGACCAAGATCGTGTCCAAGTGGAGCAACATTGGAGATACAAACTTGGGAAACTTTAGCACGAAGAAGTTCCGAGAGGTCCCTTACATCGGCAAGCCATCACCTGTCGCCCGGAGAATAATAGAGAGTGGCATCATTAAGGCGGCCGGTTTTCCTCCAGCCATTCAGTGTCACGAGTTGATGATCGAGTGTGCCCGTCATTACAATCCACAGTCCAGGACAATTGTGTCCAATGAGGGAAACCCTTTGGCGTACCTTTCAGAGGAGGCCATAAGTGAAGCCTTCCATCTTCCAGAGCACAGGGACATGATATACAAGAGCATTGAAGGAGCCAGATCAGTGTACGATGATGATCCAGATGCTTGCCTAAGCATAATCAACAAGAACTGGCTACTCAAGAGTCGTCCCCGTCTGAGCAAAGTACCGAACACACCACACCGGATCGATTTCCAAGAGGAGTACAGAGATTTGATTACCATGCTCAACAGAGTTACAGGAGCACCTCATGCCTTCTATTTTGAGAAATGGATGTTTTATTTCATCCAGGTGATTGTTCAAGGAAAGGGTACAATACATTGGGCTAGGATAATTAGCCATTGCTTAGACGTACAATTGAGAAGACTCAGGGCTACTAAGTCCTTCCACATGAGTTCATACGTCATCTATGCCTTAATCAGGAGCGTTGAGTACGCAGGACTACCTCACAGAGGGGTGATTGGAAGAGGACCCGGCGAGGTCAGAGTTTGTGAATCCTATACTCACTTGCACCATCCACCAGGGAAGAACTACAAGTTAATCAATGATACTTTCACAATGAACATCACCAGGACGTTGCAAGGAGGGATTCACAACAGATTATCTCAGGATGCCCAGGAGTTAATCAAAAGGTACGGTGCTTGGTTCATTCAGTTTCCCAAGTTCACTTACATTAGAGTGTATGGGTGTCCTTTACCTCCATACATGTTGCCGAGGTACCCGACAGATAGAATTGTGTTACTTGAAGTAACAAGGCAGTTGGCAGCATATGTGAAGGCATTCAGACACAGACATCAGAATGGAGTTCAGGTACCTATTATTTTGGGTAATTCAGTTGAGGTATGTCCCAATGTCTCAGCCATGGATGACGCAGAGAGGGAGTTAGCCTTGTATCCTTTTTCATCTTTTGCTTGGAGGAATAGTTTCGATCCACATGGACATTTAGAGGAGACAGTCGGTAGAAGATTTAGACATGAGTACCAAATTGAAGATTTTATGATGAATCTCCTAGATGATCTCGAAGTGAAACGCAAGATACATTCTAGATTGCCTTTGGATTTCATCAGGAAATGTAAGATTTACAGAGTAGCCGACCAAGCTCAGGACAACGGCAGGCACATCCAATCTTCATACGATAGAGAGAGTAAAGCAATAAGTTTGAATTGGAATGAGCCCGAAGCCGTGGATTTAGATGATTTGATGGCACCAGTCTTGTCTTGTACTCGCAGATGGGTAGACATTCAACATCAGAAGTTGAGAGAACAAGGCATAGCCATGTCTTTTACTTTGGAAGAAAAGCCAGCCGAAGGTGGAGCCAGTGTTAGTGAAGGCAATCCTAATCCTAGGAATTCAGGTGAAGGTAACCTTCGATGTGCCAGTGAGGGCAATCTCCATCCGAGAGGTTCAAAGAGAAAGGAAAGATCAGAAAAGAAAGAGCCTTCCAAGAAAAAGCAAGGTGCTAACAAAGACCAAACACCAGGTACTTCTTCCAGGCCAGAAGATAGAACAGTTCGAGTGGAAGAATCCATGGAATCGATGGTACAGAATGACAGACAGGAGGAAGAACAGGCACAGCATGTTTCATCCGATGGATCTCTCCAAGACTATGATTTAGATAATGATAATGAAGTAACATCTCCTCCCAGACAAGAAGAAATGGTACACAAAGAAATTCAAGTTCAAGAGACAAGATCAAATATCCCAGATTGGTTGAAGGAAAGATTGACTAAGGTGATCGTAATTGAGGACGAGGACAGTGCAATCGATCTAGAGAGCCTTGTTGGACGCTCACATATGACAACAGAGAAGAAGAAGGCTACAAAGATGTCCAAGATGATTCGAGATGAGACTGGATCTAGAAAACTGCAGATAGCTACACCGGCAGCAGACAAATATGAGGGTGAGATCTTAGCAGAGGACTATCACATACAGACTATTGAGTTAGGATCATCCACAGCAGAGCAGACTTTAGATGATGCCACCGACACATTTGAGGCATTGAAGGATAAGTTTAGAGAAGAAGTAGAAAAGAATAGAAAGCTCGAGAGAGAGGTCGGTGCATGGAGGACATATTTCAGTCACATCAATGAACCTTTGGGACGTCAGGATCCAGTTAGATCACCATTGCAGGCATTGCCCCTTCAATCAATTAATGAAGCAGAAAGATTCAGGAATATGGTCCAGCGTACATGTAATTGGATGGATAGATCTCACACGGTGGCCATTGAGTTTATTACAAGGATGTCGAAGATCACCCATCAGGCTATCCAAGTTCTTGAGATAATCCACAGATTGATGGCAACAGTAGCTGCATTTGCCCATACCAAGGACGTTGTCATCCCTGTCTTGAAAGTTATAAGACATACATCTAGAAGAATTTTAGCACAAGAGAGGATCTTAGAAGGTGATTCTCACAGTTTGTTTCAGTGGTCAACCTTACTCCATATAAAGAGTGTTCTCTTTGAGGACATCAGTGTTAGATGTGGTCAAGTTGAGGAGGTGATCAATCCGATCCAGGACAGAGTATTTGAGGTACTTCGTACCATTCTTGGCAGAAGGATCGAGGTCGAGACAGATGTGGATTTACAAGAGTTTGAGGATAGAATCACGATCATCTTTCGCAAGGACGCAGATGTTACAGATGAGCAGTATGATCAAATGTATGCCACCATGCTCCTGATTGATAGAACAAAGGAACTTGAACCTACTTGGGACACAGCTCTTCTAGATGCATTTGATCAGGTTATCCACTTAGAAGAGAGTATCAAGAATCTTCCCGAGATTCCAATCACAGAAATCGAAGGAATTGTGACAAAATTCATTGCATATGCTAAAAAGGAAAATTGGAAAGGGAATAAGATTCTAGATGAAAGGTTGTTACAGATGACATGACATCTTATTTCTCATTGGTTGATACCTCCTAGATTTTTGTGCCAAATTTAATATTTGGCTATGTATTTAATATTGTTCAGTAAAAAGGAGGTCATTTGTAACAAACCCTAATTAGGGTTTAGGTGTCATGATCTTGTCCGTTGATTTACTTTCAATCTGGACCTTTCATTGTAAATGGGGATGCTATTTAT
The DNA here is from genome assembly GCF_030272615.1 of Cryptomeria japonica. Lineage (NCBI taxonomy): Eukaryota > Viridiplantae > Streptophyta > Pinopsida > Cupressales > Cupressaceae > Cryptomeria > Cryptomeria japonica. Next base: position 171,531,686 of record NC_081405.1, read on the forward strand.
ACCCCCATTTTCATTTCATTTGTAATAGTCAGTTAATAGAGAAGAGAGTTAAGAGTGAAATAGAGAGATTAGAATTGTAAGCAATTTTTATTTTTGTAGCAAGATTGAGTCTTGAAGAGAGAAGTTCAAGCAATTGTTGTATATGATGACTTGGAAATCAATAAAATATTGAAGTTATGGTGTTTTGTTGCAAGTTTCTTGAGTTATCTTCATGGTTGTTGGATGTACTTGAATCACGCTCAATCAAAGTAGTTTGTTAATTAGAAAGACTAAGTGTGAGATTTGATATTTGGTAGGACTCGCAATCCAAACCACTAGCTTCTTGCTGATTGTAGGAACGCCTTGTGTGGTCGACTGGAAAACACCTTGAGTCCTTAACCTTCAAGCATTTTCGTATCTAGGATATGTACCTTCGTAGTAGTGTCCTTGGTCTTTGATGCATTGAACATCATTATTACCTTAGAAGATCGCACTAATTTCAGTTGAGTTGTTGTCTTATGGCGAAATTGAAATTGGTTGAGTCTTGCCAAATCTCATCCATGCTAAGTCGTTCATAGGGTTAGGCTAGATTAGACCTCTTAAGCCCTATCTTTTTCCATTTTTTTTGAAAGTTCCTTTTAGATTAGTGAAACCTTCGAACTATTGAATCCGTAAGAAGCCTTGAAGGAAACAGCAAATCACATCATACCACTAAAAAAGCTTGTCCACACGTGGAGACCCCACTAAAAGAACCTTGGAGTCCACCTAACTGATCCTTTTTGCAGATCTTCAGCAGTTAGAGACTATTTTCTCAAGAGAGGATAAGATGCCTGTCGGTATTTTATTCTGTGTATGATTGTGTACAAAATACACGTCAACACAGCCCAATCTGAATCTATGAATCCGTGTAGATCTAGTTCAACTCTCTTATATTTGAGACCAAGTTTTAGGGTACCTTGTAGATATCTCATGATATGTTTTACTGCTACCAAGTGTATCTCCTTTGGTTCACACATAAACTGACTCAAGGCATTAACTGCATAACAAATATCTGGTCTCGTATTTACAAGATACATCAGGCACCCAATCATTTGCCTATATAGAGTAGGATCTGAGGGTTATGAATTTGTTGTTGCTTCCTTAAGTTTATGAAGGTTTGTTTCCATTGGAGAGGTCATGGGTCTGCAGTTTAGCATTCCAAATCTCTTCAAAATGTCCAAGGTATATTTACCTTGGTTTAGTATAATGCCATCAAAATTCTGCCATACTTCCAAACCTAGGAAGTAATGAAGGAGTCCCAAGTCCTTCATATCAAATTCTTTAGCAAGGTCTTTCTTACACTGATCTATGAGGTGATCTTCTCCTGTGATTAACAAATCATCAACATATAAAATCAATATTAGCATATCACCTTTGTTTTGCTTATGGTAGAGGTTAGGATCTGCATCATTCTTGGAAAAGCCTAGTTTTGAGAGATAAGTATCAATTCTTTCATACCAAGCCCTGGGAGCCTGTTTAAGCCCATAGAGAGCTTTCTTGAGTCTACACACATGAGACTCTGTATCATGAATCTCAAACCCTTCAGGTTGCTCTAGGTATACTTCTTCTGAGATCTCACCATTAAGGAATGCTGTCTTAACATCCATCTGATGAACTTTCCATCCCTTTGATGCTGCAATGGCAAATACCGCTCTTACTGAGGTGTATCTGGCTACAGGTGCAAATGTTTCCTCATAATCAATTCCTTCCTTTTGAGAGAACCCTCTGGCTACAAATCTAGCCTTGTGTTCCTCAATGCTGCCATCTGCAGCGTGTTTGATTTTGAAGAGCCATTTGGAGGTGACAACAAATTTTCTAGCTGGCCTAGGGACAATCTCCCAAACATCATTTTTCATAATGGATTGGTATTCCTCAGACATGACATTCTTCCATACTTGATGTTTAAGTGCATCTGATACATTAGTAGGTTCTGCTTTTGAGAGATCATTCAGGAGAGCAACGTAGTTGGTAAGTTTGTTAGGCCTTTTGCCTTCTCTGAAAGTTCCTGAAGGGGCAGCATACTTCTGAGCTTCTTCTATAGTTTTGGTGGCCCATAGTGGTCTTTTCTTGAAATTTTCTCTAGGTGGGTTTTGAGTTTCACCTTCATTTTCCTCAAGACTCTCCCTCTGAAGCTTAGGAGCAGGGTCTTCATCTATGCTGGGGGTAGGGATATAGACTTCAGGTTCTATTGAGCTTTGGGCTTTTTTGAAGGCTAAGTCTTCTTCAAAGATTACATCACTACTCAGTTCAATATTCCTCTGACCAGGTATATAAATTATGTAGGCCTTGGAGGTTTCACTATATCCTACAAGTATTCCCCTGTTTCCAGAAGGCTCTAATTTTAATCTTTTCTCCTTAGGTACGTGAATATAGGCAGGGCACCCAAATATCCTAAGGTGGTTGATATCTGGTTTTGTTTTAGTAAAGACTTCCTCAGGGGTTTTATCTTCAAGATGGGAGTGAGGACATCTATTTTGTATATATACAGCAGTGCTGGTTGCTTCTGTCCAAAGATTGGTATTTAGATTCTGATCAAGAATCATGGCTTTGACAGCTTCTACAATTGTCCTATTTTTCCTCTCAGCTACCCCATTTTGTTGGGGATTATAAGGTATAGTAAACCCCCTCTCAATCCCAACATTTTTATAGAAGTCTTTAAACAAATCTGAGGTGTATTCCCCCCCATTGTCAGTTCTTAAGGTTTTAATTTTATTTCTGGAGTAGTTTTCTGTTAGTGATTTAAATTCCTTAAACCTATTAAAGATCTCTTCTGATTCTTTACATTTCGGAAAGTAGATCCAAGTTTTCCTAGAGTAGTCATCAACAAATATTACATAATACAAAAATCCCCCTAAAGAAGGTACGGACATAGGTCCACATACATCAGAATGAACTAACTCTAAAATTTTGCTTGTTTTCCTAGTACTATTTTGAAAAGCACCCTTAGCATTTTTACTTAGGGCACATCCTTTGCATGCCCCTGAATGATATTGCTTTAACTTAGGTAGGCCTGTGACAAGGTTTCCCATTGATGATAAAGCTCTAAAATTCAGGTGACCTAGTCTTCTATGCCAAACTTCATTAGCATCTGTAGTTTCATGGATTGGGGCTAAGGTTGGGCTCTGTGCACAACTCATACAAGTAGCCTTGTCTTTGACCAATGGTTTTAGCTTTCTTGATAGATAAATTCTTTGGCCAAGCCAACACTCTGTTGTCCATGAAGGTCACTCTATATCCATTATCCTCTAGTGTTGATATGGAGACTAGGTTTTTCTTGATGCCTGGGACACATAGTACTCCTTCAAGTTGTAATGATACGCTTGACTTTAGTTTGATGGTGCAGGTTCCAACTCCACTGACTGGATGTGTGGAGTCATCTCCAATAGTCACTTCCTCATCATTCTCCTCTATCATGGAGTCTAGCACTTCTCTAAACCCTGTAATGTGTCTGGGTGAGCCACTGTCAATCACCTAGGAGTTAACCTTGTTTGAACCTTGGTTTGTAAGTGTTGAATAGAGAACATACTTCTCGGAGTCATCTTCCCTTTTAGATTTTCTTGCTTTGGCAAATGTGGCTTGTTGTTTGGCTCTTTCTAGACATTTGGCAACATAGTGCCTGAATTTGTCACATCTGTAACATTGAATATGTGAAAGATCCTTCTTGAAGGTGTTCTTGCCATGACGGCCTTTCCTCTTCCTCAATTGTTTTTGCTTGCTTTTCTTGTTGGAGTTTGTATTTAGGACTTGAAGATCTTCATCTATATTCTTTTGTTTGATCCCTTTCTTATTTAACCTTGATTCTTCTTGGAGACAATTTGCCTTTAGCCTATCAGACTTAGGAAATTCATCCCTTGCACTGATGCCTTGGACGAATGTTTCCTATGTGCTAGGCAACCCATCTAGAGCAATGAGTGTTAATTCTTTGCTTTGGATCTCATATCCAAGGGTTGCTAGTTCATCCCTTATGGCTGACATCTGCATGAAGTAGGCATTGACTGACTCCCCTTTGATTATAGCTATATGATTTATTTCTCTCTTTAAAGCCAAGGTTCTACTAGCATTGGATATCTCAAATGCATCTTCAAGTGCTTTGAACATCTTGTAGGCCGTTGCATGTTTCCTTATGATGGGCATGATATTATTTCTCACCCCATCAACTAAGATTTTGATGGCCTTTTCATTTCCCTCTATCCAAGTTGTTTTATCAGGTTCGGTTTCAGGTTCTGCAGTTTCAGTTTTTACAAATGATTCGACTTTATTTTCTTTTAGAATCATCTGAATTCTGAACTTCCATGCTAAGAAGTGATCACCTCCTCCGAGTCTATCTTCGAATTTGATAGCGCTAGCCATTAGAAGAAATGTGATGTTGAATATATGTTTGTCTTGAATTTTCCACAAAATTGAATAGCCTCAGGTTCGATTTAACTTGGCTCTGATACCATGTAAATGTTATTCGATTTTCAATTCAAGATGCAAGTTATATTCAAGGTTATTCTTTTTCTTTTAGGTATATGTTATTTCTTAATATAATGGATTTGATTATTGTTTGGTATAATGGAGATAGAGAAGGAGCATTTATCGATTTCAATGTACTTCTCATCATTATCGATTGCTATATATATATGCTAATGAGGAGGATCAAGCAATACCTCTTAGAATCATAATCACATTTTACTTTATACCAATCGCCATGTATAAGTTACTAATCGGCGTGTACATCATAACAAGTGAGCCGATACTAACCGGCGTATATATTATTGACAAGTGAACCGATACTAATCGGTATGCAATCTTTTAATAATCCCGATAACAATCGGTGTTTACATAGTTAACGTGTTTGATCGATAATAATCGGTGTGCAAATGATTAACAAGGTAAACCGATACCAATCGGTATTTGTGCTTTATGATTTGCAACCGATAATAATCGGTAGTTAGACATTGATTAAGAATCCGAATTTGATTGGAATAAGTAAGATTATATATCGAAGAATGATCATCAGATGAAGGAATGATAATGAAGTCTTATCATAGTCTATCGATAAGATAGATGATTGAATGAGAGACTTCATTTATCTCTCATTCAATCATTTATCTTACCGAGGCTATCATGTATCAACAGGAAGTTTGTAAGGTGTGGATTTGAATCCTTGGATCCGTAGGTATGTGAAGATGGGAAACTGAATGTACCACGATCCATATTGTTCAATTGACTTCGTTGTTGCCTTGTACAACCGCTTGTGGATTCCACCCTGCAGTAGCCTTGTGACGTACATGGTGAAAGCATCATTCACCCTCCTATAGTGTTCAATCTTGTGCATATGAAGTTGTGGATAGCATTCGTAAACTCTGTACTTCCCTGGTCCATTTCCAACTTCACCTTTGCATATCAATTCCTTTTATGTGACAAATCTTGCAAGTAAGTACACAAGGTAGGAAGTCATTCCAAATGAATTGGTTTTCTCCACATTTCTCAACTGGAAGTCGAGATTATCACTTATAATCTTTGGCCCAATTGACCATAATTCCTCTTATACAATCCTAGATAAAGTAGAACATCCATCTCTCAAACAAAGCACCTTGAGGCATCTCATTCACTCGATTGAGCAGGAACAACAAGTCACCATACTCATCCTTAAAATATGTACACATGAGCCTCTTGGGCATCTTTGAATGTTGAGGCCTCGGTTCAATCATCCACTCTTTATTCACAACTGTCATGCATGCATCCGCCCTCTTCAGGAACTTTTCTTCATATTCATCTTTGGTTTTCTCTCGCATATCCGTACTCCTGGGGATCCCAATTCTTCCACGATCGCATCCCCGACAAGATATGCAAGCACGACCCCTTTAGGTGATCTGATCGTTCAGGTCATCGGCTTGTAGTGCTTTGCACACACCACAATTAGCTCACTGCACTGTATGGATTGAGGAAAACCAGCTGCCTGGTATATGCCACTTTTCATGATATTGTCGGAAAGTGTTGAAGGAAGCTGATTCTTCATTCCGAACATCCTTTGCCGCATCCACTCCATGTCCAGGATCTCCATGTTTGTATCCGTAATTCTCTTCCATCGGGATGACAATTGTGAATCCGGATAGAAACCTTCTTGTACTATCTTCAATTGATCCTTCCTCGCAGCGATCCTGGCTTTAAACATGGTACCTGTATGAAACTCGAAGTCAATATCATGAAAAAAATACTAAAATAATTTCATTTTTAGAATTTTATAAGTTCTGATTTTTAATGATTTTGACAAATTTAGGAATGAAAATCAGAAATTCTAGTGTTATTCATCATGAATTCGAAAAATAGAATGAAAATTTGATAAAAATAGGGCACAAAACCCTCATAAATCCTTCATTTCAGACTTGTATAAGGTTTGATCATGTGAACTTAAGTCTGAAGACAACTTAGTATACTAAGAAAATTTTCAAAATGTGGTCAAAAGAGTATACCAGAAGTTAGATTACACTTGGAAAAAGGTGTGCAAAGGTCTGATTTTCAACTTTCTATGTCTGAAAACACTTTCCAAGGTCAACAATGGCTGCCCAAAAGTTTGAAGACAACCTACAACTAACATGAATTAGCCATTTGAAGTAGTTGCAGCCCTGAGAAATGTTTGCATATGAAATATTTTACCTCTCCAAGGTCAAAATGGCCAAGTTTGGGAAGGAAAAGTGGCTGGAAATAAAGTTTTAGTCTGAAGACACTGCTGGTAATGGTGTTTCAGACTGTAACAGCGATGGTGTCCTTAGAAAATGCCCCAAAAAGTCCCCAAATTGATGCACAAATGAAATCGTCTAGGTATGGAAGTGGCTGGGAATGCAAAATCAGGTCTGGAAATGCACACTTCAGTCAATGACCAGCAACAATGGTGAGTAGAATCACCTACAATAGTGCCCAGCTATGGTGCCAAACTGAGTTTGAATATAGTTGCAGCCTCACACCAACAATGGCGCCAAACTTGGTCCAGAAAAATCGCCTAAATATGGAGCGATCAGCCTCATACAAAAATCGTGGGTCTTGGCAATGGTGGCACCACACTTAAATAAATCGCCCAAACCTCCAATGGCGCCTCAATCAGCAATGCAAATCTGAAAAAAAGTCTTCAACAATGGTGACAAAAGACACTTGGGCAAAAATTGCTCAACTGGAACCTCAAATCTACCTCCAAATAATGTCTTCAATCAGTCACATCAGCAAATATAATATTATTATATTGCTGGCTGGGCATATTTGAACTAGTTTTCACCTCAACATTTCACCACACAAGCAATGTGGGATAAAACTCTTCTTATACTTGCCTAGGAAAATCGATTTGCCTTGGGAAAATAGTTTAATCATTAAATAATTGTTTCCCCACATTAAATAATTGTTGTTGATCATTAAATAATTGTTACTAAGGGAAAAACAAATAAATTTAACCACACTTGTCATCAAATTCACCTTCATTGCTCAAATTAGGGCCAGTTGGGGAAAAACGCCCCTGGATAAAAAAACCTCATTAAAAATCGTCATAACTCATCACAAATGCCATTTTGGGAAAATCGACCCCCATCAGGATGCATAAATTCACTTAATTTCGCTCACTAAGTCAAAAAATCCACTTTTGGGGAAAATCGACCCCGTTTTGGATAGTTATCTTCATCAATTACGGTCACAAACACATTTTTTGGGGAAATTCGCCCCCCATCAAAACAATCATCTGCACTTATTTCCATTAAATTTGCTCATGAATTGACTTAGGGAAAAACGACCCCCATTAGGATAATCAATTTCTCCGCATAAAACTTCATCATTCATTCCTGGGGAAATTTGACCTTCATCAAGACAATTTCCAACACAGACAAATTTCAAGCCTCCCAGGGGAAAAACGTGGCTTATCAAGATAAATATCAGGACACTTGAGGAAAAACATCCCCCATCAGGAATTTGAATGGGAAAATCATGGATCATTGGAAATTTGTCTAAAAAGCTTAGGGAAAAACGCCCTCCATCAGGATAACTGACTTCAAGACCTCAATTATATGTTTTCTATCGGGAATTTGATGATTTTCACACTCAAAAAACATCCTGACATGTCAAATTTCATCATTATGCATCAGGACTTAGTCAAATATTTCTAAATTTGAGTGAGAAAATAGGGATTCCATCGAGACCAAGTGCAAACTTGACTTAATTTACCTACTAGGAGCAAAAAAAATGACTCCTAAAGGACCTCTTAATGCTTAGGCATAGAAATGTCACCGACTTAGAAACATTTAAACTCAATTGCATTCAAAATCCAAACTTAGACACAATTAGGATCACACTAACATTCTGACATTTTACATGTTTGATCCTACTCAAAACTCGAAACCCTAATAACACTTTAGGCATGATTGCTTCAAAACTTGAGACTCAGGCATTGAAAGCTCAAAATTGTCGCTTGATTGCCAAAACCCTAAACTAACACAATGCAGAAAGCAGGAAAGAGGGGGTCCCTGTTTGCAATGGGGCTATGTGTTAAAAGGTCACAACAGGTCCCTACTCTCAAGTCATGTGATTTTCTAATGTGGGAAATTCGCCAACATTCCACCAAGACAAGAATTTGGTGAGATGCACATATCATTGGTAAGGTAAATGATTGTTGTAAGGATTTTTGCAAGGCTCACATTTGAGAAATAACAAATCATCCAAAGAAATTTCTAGGAATTGACAAGAGTAGTACCTAGGATCAAGGAGCAACATTGATTTAAAGTGGATCGAGCTTTTGGAGTTGACATTGCTTGAGGACAAGTAAAATTTGGGAGGGGAGGACTATCATGGCCCCTCCAGGACAATTGACTAGGGTTTCTTTAATTAATAAACAAAGTGTATATTAACACTATATTTTATAAACAAATTTGAATATTAATAAAATAATACAATTATAAATATTAATGTTAATATTATGGCATAAGGTACTTTTGTTGATATAGATTGTATCGTGAAATGAAATCAGTTATTGTCTCTTTTGGCCTTTGTTTGCAATGAACAAGGTTAGCAATAGTAATCTTGTTGCCAATGTTTGCTTGGAACCGTTTGAGAAATGCATCCATTAATTGATCAAATGTTTGAATAGAGTAATTCGGTAAAGAATTGTACCATTCTAACAAGGTCCCCTTAAGAGACCAAGAGAATAGTTTCAGTAGAACATACTCTAGATTATTATAATCACTGCACAAGGTAAAAAAGGAATCAATATGCAAGTGCAGATCTCCATCACCATTGTACTAATTAAACTTCAAAGTCAGCCCCTTGTGGAAGGTTGGTGTTTAAGATTTGCAATGCAAGCGATTGTGGTGATAGCATGACGGGAGAGAAGATTGGTTAGCAGCAATCACAAGGTTGGTGAGTTGTTGCTAAAGCTGTCCCATGTTCTGCAGAATGGTATTGAAGCTAGATTACTAGGTGGAGGAGACAGAGCTGGGTTATGCTTAGCAGTGGAGACACGGGGACCAAAACCAAATCCACACCGACACTACAACCAGTGCCAGCACCATCACCCACACCAACGCTAATAGAAGCAACATGAACATTGGAAGTAACGAAAGAGCTAGTGGCCGCGCCAGTGTACCCCAAGTGAGTCTGCGACACATTGATTCTCGGAATAGTACCACTAGTTAAAGGGTCAACCATAGGACCCATATCCACCGTGTGAACTAACACCCCATGAATAGTGACACCAACCTGAGGACCAATGGCATCAAACTGATTATCATGGGGATTAGCTTCGACAAGAGGAACATGAGATCTCACAATCATAGATAATGCCCTTAACACATCTAGCCCCTACGATCCAAAATAAGCATTTCCTTCAGATTGTTAATGATAGAGGGAGCTTGAGGAAGGGCATTCTACTGATTTAAGAAACCTTTGAAATCCCCTAGGTTCTCCTCAAGGGATTAAATCTGATTGAATGGAACCGTCTCGTGGGACTATAGCGGTTTGGTGGGATGCTAGGTCTAGAAGTCCTCCTCACTACAATTCCAGAAGCAAACTGGGTCGTAAAGCTAATAGACAAGCTCCACAATGCTCCAACAACCTCAAGAGTGCGCAAGAGAGAAACCCAACACAAGCACTAATCGTTTAAGTTATGAAATTTTTTTACAAGATTTTCAAACAAAATCCACACAAGAGGCGAGTTCACATCAAGTTCACCAAAATGTAGAGTAGGAAAAGTGAATTGCTACGAAAGGTGGTTGTAATGGACACCCTAGAATGCCCAAAAACTAAACCAGCCGCTAATAGGAATTTGGTCAAACAGTTTGCAGCCAACTCCTTATTTCACCGTTTAATGTTTAAACCCCTTATGGCTTCGGAAATGAAATGCTTGTTTTTTTTTATGTCTTTGCATAGATTTGAAATCACATAACATGAACAAGAAGGAAACTACAATAATATGCAAACTGAAGATTGAACTACTGCTGATAAGATGTTATTTTCAGAATCAATAAAATCAAATACATGGCAGATTATCAACTCACTAATTATTCCAGCATTATTGACATAATACTCCAACAATCATTTTCAATCTTGCTGTTACAATGACATGAATAGTACCCGCTTGAATAGTAACCGCATGAATAGTACCCACGTGAATAGTGTTGCGGCAATATTAATTTGTCTTCAACAGGTCCAATATCTTCATAAAATCATCTCCTCAAAATGGCATAAGCATCGGACAAGTAGGGAAGAAGATATGAACAAACATTAAATCTGCCTGTAGCTGGAAATGCACCCAATCTGCCTGATAATGAACCTGATAGCAATGGATTCCAAAGGCCAAACCCCAGGGGAATGACGTCTAGAATGTCACAAGAGAGGATAGACGTCCTCTAATGCCAAGAACGGATCTGCAACTCACACATACCAATTCTTCTCATATTCAACATGCTGAATGAAGCCACAAAAGCTTCCTTTTATTCTTTCTCCAAGGGACGACCCAACTCACTTGAGCAATGTGGGATAAAAGATGTGCAATATAAAACATATTAAAATATTCACTTATGTCTCCCTTGGGTGCCCCTTTGATTTGCACACATCCCCATAAAATAAATACTAAAGTAACACTTTAATATTTTACAATTAAATTAAATGTTACTTTAATAACACTTCAGGCATTAAAATATATTAGCAATCGGACTCCGAATAGCGCGAGTGATAGCTCGTCGGAAAGCTCTCGCCGAGGAGTGTCGAATCCAATCACCAAAACTAGCCTCCGTTGTGTCTTGCTAACTTACTAAAAATAGTAAGTATGCTTGAAACTAAGTAAATCAACTCTGTTTTGGCCCAAACTGGAAATGACGAGGCCAAAACACTCCAAGATCCCCTTAAACCCTTCGTTAGCCCTCGGGGCCATGTAGAGATAGGCTAACGCACATACACTTGGTCAACTGCTAAAGTGGGGACATTATAGTGGTCAAACCCAGTGAGGACTCACTAACCTTCTCTCCACTCAGAGTAAACCTTCAGGGCCCTCTAACCTCCAAGTTTACTCACTAAGGATGGAAGTGCCTACAAAACTCTCTAATGCCAACAAATAAAAGTGTTTTAACTATGGAAATCAAAAGTGTAGGTCACTAAGACCATCTAGTGGACTCTGCGAGCTCTTTGTTTAGGACACACGCGCTGGTTGAGGAGGATAGCGCAGTGTGCTAACGTTCCATATAGATGAGACACAGAGACTGTACCAAAAAGTTCAAAAGTGATCAGACATAGATTTAAAGTACTGAATGCAATGAAAACAGAAATAGGAAGCTAAAACTAAGTAAAATGAAATAACAGAAAGACAAGGAAAGGAGAGAGAAATTAATAAGAGGTCCAAGTTCCAACAAATGAAGCCTCTAGCCAACATAACGCCTTTTTTCCCCAAACCTGCATACAGAAGAATGGAGACAAAAAATGTTGGGGTTGTGATTTAGAGGTGAAAGCTTGGTCATCATCTCCAATTTGGCTTAAAGTGGAGGCGCCATGTGATGTGGAATTGCATGGGGTGCAATTTATGACTGTAGGTACGCAGAAAAGCTGAGTTAGCGCGTCGGTGCCTTCCTTTAGCGCATTCAGGCTGTCTGTCAGTGCATCCTTCTTACTGTTTAGCATGTCGGACCCAAAACTTAGCGAGTATTGCAGTCCTATTAGCGCATCACTATTCCATTGGTAACTGATAAATATTAGCGCTTTGAAGCATCAGTTCAGCGCATCCAAGCAACAACTTAGCGCATCCGGTCCGTTTGTCAACGCATCCATTCCTTTTTGTGGCGCACTCAGACTGAACTTTAGCGCATAGGGTTGATAGAACAAAAGAAAGATTTTGTAACAGAGAAATATCATTTTAGGCTTGTAGAAACCCACCTTAGATTTCAAATTTTCACTAACTTCTTTTTGTTGCAGGTTTTAACCATTTCTTGCAGGTTGAAGGAGTTAGAATTAGAAATTTTAATTTTTTTTAAGCTTTTTAAAAGTTGGATAAAAAAAACACATCTTTCTTTTTGGCTTAAAATTAATTAAATCTTTCTTCTGAGCTTAAAATTAATCAAATCTTTCCTTTGGGCTTAAAATTAATCAAATCTTTGCAAGGGAAAATGAACAACAAAATACCATTTTCTTGCTTTCTTAGGGAGAAAACATTTCGTTTTGGGAAGCTCTAAAAAGAACAAGGCAACATTTATTTCTTGCAAAGTTTAAAACGAACCTCACCATCCTTTGGTGTTTAAAAGGATCCATTTTTCTTTGTGCAAGTAAAAGAACCTCACTTTCAAAAGTTTAAGCAAAAAGAGGGAAATCTTTCCCCTTTTGAATTTACATTTTGTTGACCCAATATCGCAAATTTGCTTTGTCAACCAGGACTTCTTTACTTAGATAAAAAATCATTGATTTGGAGGTTAAAAGGAACGCCATGCTTTTTTGGAGCAACATCTCCAAATAAACTTTAACAAATCACTGAATTAAAAGGATAAAAAGAACTTGATTGCTTTGTCTCGAAAGTGGAAGGTATATGCTCTTCCCTTAACTAGGTGACCAAAAAGCCAAACCACTCTTACGCTTTCTTCATTTCAAGTATTTAAATCCCTTAGTAGGTCTGCCCTCCCGAGTTGCTCTTAGAGTGCCATTAATAGCTAGTGAGAGGGGAACGACCTAAGTGGGAAACGACTTTATCGCCAAGTGTTTCAACCCACTATAATCAAAAGTGGAGGATGACGAAAGTCCCTTCAACAGTTTTGCTCAGCAATTAGCCTTCCCCCAGTATCTTTATGATACGTAAAGCTTTTGTTCTAAAGGTTGGGAAGCCTCCCAAGGGAGTTTTTTACTGAAGACCGAACATGATGCTTGATTACAAACTTTAGCAATAAAAACTTTGAGCCGAATCCGTATCCAAACATCCTCAATATCATAGTGCAAGGGTGGGGAAGAGTCCGCCCCCAAGATTACTCACCATATATCTCCCAAGATAACTACCCAATTGTGAAGCAATTCACTTTGGGTTAATTTCTGGCAAAAGGCAAAAAAACGGGTGCCCTCTGGGGGGTGACACGGCTGTTTGAGCTGACAGAGTATCGAGACTAGTGGGCTATGATATTGTTGATGACCCTTGAATAAAGAGTCTGTCTGATTTGTATTCTTTGTATCCAAACCTATGAAAACATTAGGGATTTGAACACATCCTCGCAGAACATACACTATCTGTTTAGTATAGGCAAAATTGGTTGTTTTTTTTCATGCTGTGTTTTTAGTTTATATTTTCAGAAAATCATCCATCAAAAATCAAACAAGTGTTAAAAATTACCAAAAGACCAAAAACATTTTATTTAATTAATTCCCTTTTCTCCCCTTTTAATTAAATTGTTCATTGCAAATAAATAAATCTAATTTATTTATTTAAATCCCCCACTTGTATTTATGCAAGTTGCATCTATTTTAGTTGAAATAAAATAATTTATTTTAATTAAAATTACCCTCCCATCCACTTACATTCTCCTACATCTCCCACTTGCCTCCCTATGCCCCCTTCTAAACTCTTCTAATCACTTCTAAATTAGCCTAACCCATCCCCTAAATATTGTCACATCCCTAAGCAAAGGGAAGTCACTTCCCAAACCCTTAAAGTCTTCAATAACCATTAAAAAGATTTATGTCTTCAACAAGTTAACCTTAAAAGTCTTCCAACCCATTAATGGTTAACTCAACCCTCTTGCATGATTAGAGACTTTCTCTCTAACTCAACCCTCATCTAACCCAAGGGTCTCATCAAGCATTCATTGCTTTGACCATGGTTATTCCTTTAACCCTTGTACAAGAGTTTATCCTTTGGGTAAAAACTTTATCCAATGGATAACCCTAACTTAACCTTAACCCTTACCCCCCAAGGTAACCATGAGGTCTTCTCAAGCATTTAATGCTTCTTACATCTCCTCTCAAGCAGTCTTATGTTGACAATTATCACCATTTCATTGGTGAGAATTGTAAACATGGATTGATAACTTTCAATCTTGGCCCTTGACAAGATCATCCATTGCCCTGTTTTTCTTATAAATAGAGTCTTCATTCCTCCATTTTGATATCCAAGTCTTTAGTATCAAACTTATAGACATTTTACTAAGCATCTAATCTAAATCATTTTTATCAAGCATTTAGCCTCTCTTTGATAGAAATAATCTTCATAGCATCTTAAATAGGCATTTGCATTATCACATAATAATCATGGTAGACTAGTATAGCATGCTAGGATAGTTTTGTTACTAATCCTTTCATCTTATTATCATATCCATGCTAGTTTCAATCATGTTAGACTTAATATCATGCATAACTGGGAATGCATCCATGCTAGATTGATCAATATCCCTCATTTTCATGATTGTCATCCCTAAGTCACTTTGCTCAGTGATTTGAGAGCAAAGGCATTGGCTTGAGGGGTCTTGTGAGATAGAGAACAATGGAACATCCCTTGGGAAGTTGAGTTATTCAATATAACTCCATAATTTGCACCAAGAGTCTCATTGGTGTGTGGACTAGTTTGAAATCACATTTTCCGTTTCATCCCCCCACTTTTCCCACACACAATGACATTACACATATATGTATGCTAGGTGTAAACACATGTATGTATATCTATACAATTCTCCATATTATGCGATTATTTGCAATAGAAATGCTTTAATAACTGCTTTTTTAGCTGCATTTTATTGTAGTGTAGAGATGTTTTTCTAGCAGCAACTTTTTGGTTGCATTGGAAATACTAAGTCAAAATGAATAAACTTTTGGTTTCATAAAGTGCCATACTGTTGTGCTTTGCAAGAGTGAGGGGTCAATGTAAACCTGCCATGTAAATATCATCATATATTATGTAAGAAAAGAGTGTTGGGTTGAATTAAACCCACCCATATAAGAACTAATAATGCTGTCAGTAAAATGTGTATTAGGGTCGATGCCAATCAGACCACATAGATATTGAATATTATTGTGTAAAATATATTATTGAGGCGATGCCAATCAGACCTCATAAATTATGATTTGCTCGATATATGGTAAATATAGGGTCTCTAAGAGACCCAATAGTGAGTTTTATTTGCATGCAAAAATGCACATTTCAGTAGTTGACATGAATAATTACTTGGCTGACTATGTTAACTTCACACAGTAGTCAAGTAAAGATTCATAGCCCCATAATTATAATTATTGAGTAGATATATCACGTTGTGTAAACAATTAAGCAACTATATCATGCTTTGCAAGTTGTAAATTATTGACTACTAAAGTTACCCTGTTGTTGCCACCTACAAACATAAATAAACATGTTAGAGATCAATTTGTAATAATCAACAGTAGTATGGAGTATGGACCTTTTAAAGATAAATGGAGACATTAGTCATTGCACGGTAATGTAGAAATAAAGAATTTGTACAATTATTTTCATAATAAAAAAACTGAGTGGAAAAATAGAGGTCAATAAAAAGTAACAATAGAATAAGATGGTATGTCTGATCTTAACAACAAGATAGTGCAAATAAAATAGCCTTTTGTCAGGGACAGCTCTGTGAATCAACCTGAGGTATAATTGTTGATTTTATATTTTCTTTTCAATGGAGAGAGTTTCAAGCACTATCAAAAGTAGATTTCAACAATAATTAATTCAATTTGAATGATTTCTATTATAAATATAAATACATTTATGTGTGTACTGAATGAGCTTCACATACACACAGATATGTAGGTATATTTATAATTTATGTATCTTAGTAAGAATTTGATGAGGTAAATATATATCAAGTATTGTTCGGGTTCTCTAGCGATGGCCTGCTGCTCCACTTCCTTCACCTGTTCCTCAGTTTGTGGTGGCTCTGTGCCTTCCAAAGTCCTCCCTTCTTCTTTTGTTGGTGTGTGGCCACTCAAGCACAAAGACCAAGGGTTTTTAGACTTTAAATGTGGGGTTATTGGTGATGCTTTGAGGGGTAAGGGGTTGGAAGAAGGTTTTCGACGATGCTCTAGCCAAGCTTGGAATCATGTTTCAAAGCCTCCTACATTTGCACACATTTTGGCGGGTTTTTGAAGGCCCTCTGAGAGACGGGGGTGTGAGGGTTTAGAAAATTTGGAGATGCGCACTTTGGGGGTTCCTCTCCTTGTGCGAAACCCTAGATCAAACTTCAAAAAGCCTATGTCTAGGGCTTCTAAGGCTTCAAGCATGGTGGACAAGACTCATTCGAATCTCCACTCTATTTCTGCAAGTAAACAAATTTCTCATTTTCCTATCCAGCCCTCTTCATCAACTCTAGAAGTTTCTTTAGACGATTTAGCTATGGATAGGGAGGAATTTTTAATGGACCATGCTTTGATCTGCTGCTTCACAAAGATATGGCCAAAATTATGTGATTTGCATGCTGTTGACGTGGCTAAAATCGTGGAACTATGACTCTCTTCGGCTAACGCAGAATAGAATGCTAAGTATCCTATCCTATCTTGAGATAAGGAAATCCCTAATGCTGTTTCAATTGATCAATGGGGACGACCTCAAGGTTTCGATTGTCAGGTCTTGATTGCAGGATAACTCAGTGATTGATGTGATTTGCTGGGAGCACAAGGGGACTTACATTTTGCAACAAGCTGGTCTGCTGTGATTCTCGAACTGGGAAATAAAAAACAAAGAGGAAGGGTTTAGGAGACCTAAGGACAAGGATGATAACAATTGATGCAGCAAGTAGACAAATTTCGATAAACCAGTTCTTGTTTTTGCCAGAGATACCCTCACAACTAGACAAGAACGGTGTAAGCTCCAAGGGATGAAGGACTTTCAGATCAAAGACACTCGTTTTAGACACCCAATTCTGGCGCAGCCTAAGACGAACACCTACAGTTGAACTAAGCACAGTTTGGGTTCAGACTAACCATGCATGGTGACCTACAATCAACGGACCCCCAATGGTATGAACCAGAAATGCATCAAATACCTCTCTACACTTCACCATTAAAATGCCTGCACTCTGAAATTAACTCGCTGAAAGAAACCATGCAAACAAACTAAAACCAAAACGATAAACACCAAATCAATGTCCATATATTGATTTCAGCTGCCTATTACAACAATTTTTGCAGTAGTTCTACTTGTTAATGCATAGATAGCTTCGGTAAGATAAATGATTGAATGAGAGATAAATGAAGTCTCTCATTCAATCATTTATCATATCAATTATTAAAATGAATAAACTCAAGCATTCAATTGATAAACATTCTTTATTTATGATGATTAACTGTTCATTATCATAGTATCCCGATTTGATAATCTATTCGTATTCACCGATTGACAAATCAAGTTAACCATTGCAAATACGACTTAATGATTATCGGTTAGACTATCGATTAATATCGATACTAGTTTATGTTTGCACCGATTAAATATCGGGTGGTATATTAAGCTCACACCGATTGATATCAGGTGTTAAGGATAGTGTTGGAAGTATTAAATATAACCTAGGTTGCCAGTTCCGGTTCGGGTTCGAAGAACCTGGTACGCTGGTATGACAAAATTTTGAAAAGGGGTTTGGGTTCGTAAGTACAAAAACATGTAAATTTTTTTTTATATATATATATATATATTTTGATATTTGTGAAGCCTATAAGCATGAATTAAAATATGCATGTCACATAGCATCATATAAACAACAAAACAAACATAAACAAGTAATCATAGCATCATGATCATACTATAATTGATAATAGCATCATATACATCAAGTTTAATAACAAAATGACAAAATATTCAAGTATCATTGTTTCAACTTTCAACAATATAAACTTAAAGTTTAATCATCAAATGGATCATCTAATTCATCCTCCTCCTCCTCCTCCTCATTGACATTGACATTACATGAGCCAATGCCACTTGCACCTGCACTATAAGTTGGCTCAATTTCCGAGTCATCAAGTGTCAATGCAAGAAGTTGAGAAGCAGGAGCATCCAAATCAGTATGCTCTGGCTCTATATCCCACATCTTTGTTTCCCCTTGTGTGTAGTCATGTTGTTTGTGTGAAAGAAGATGTAGGTTGGAATGCACATATACTAAATTCTCCGCTCTTTTTGATAGCAGCCTATTGCACTTTACTGAGTGGATGAAAGAGTATGTGCTCCAATTTCATTCTGAAGCAGATGAGCTAGCAACCTATGAAGACAAAGTAAACAATTAAAGTTATACATTAATAAAAATAAAATTACTAGCAACCTATGAAGACAAAGTAAACTATAAATAAACTAAAACTTGTAAATTTAAAATTTTAATTAATTAAACTTACTTGTGATAAAACTTTTATAGCGAGGGGTTGTAGGTGTTGGAAGCATGTGCCATGGAAGTACCACCAGCTATGAGCATCTTTCTTGGATCTATGACGAAGTGCATCAACACTTAGACCATTCCCATTTGCGAATTCTATGAACTCATTTGTAACAACATCTCGCAAATCATCATCGGGATATAGTCTAAGAAATGCTGCCTTGTACCCATCAGATACTTCTAGATCTCTCCATGGTGGAATCCTTCCTGGTTTATCAAGAAACTGATTGCTATAGTACTTAGGTGTCAAGGCATAGGCAAGAAGGTGCAAAGGAGTGGTCATCTGATTCCACCTCTCTACAATAATTACTTCCAATTCTTCAAAGAATTTCTCCTGAGGATCATTCTCTTTTTCATTTATAGTGACCTTTATTTTTTCAAGCATTGAATCAATGCCATCATAAATCTCACCTATGCAAGGCCTATCCATGTCTGTATAGCGAATCATGCTCATGATGGGCTCAGTGATACTTAGGAGATATGTAAAAAGATCCCACCATTTCTCATTCAATATTCTATCCCTAATTTTTTCTGCCCTCTCAGTGCTACTTTGCTTCCATACAGTCCAATTGGTGCTGATCACCATATTGCATAGTGCCACTCTAACTTTCACAAGTCGTCTTAAGACGATTGTGTTTGATGCAAAACGGGTCTCAGCAACCTATAACACAAATTAATGCCAAATGATTAAAAAATAAAGCCAAACTTTAAAGAAGAATACACAATATAGCTTACACAATGATATTATTAACATTGAAAATTCAAAAAAATCAGAAAATGTAAAATTAAATTACTATTTCACTTACCTTCAATAGCTCCAAATTCAAATAGGTTCTAAAAATCCCTTGAGACATGTGGTGGTTTGTGATGAACATCTGGATGTCCTCAACCTCTGCATACACATCTCTGATCCATTTTATTTTTTGCCCAATCCTTTGTAGCATAAGATTGAGTGAATGTACCGCACAAGGTATCCAAAAGATGTGATCATAGCGTTGCTCAACCAACAAACCAGCAACTCTACAATTTTTTGCATTGTTCGTTATGACTTGGACAACATTGCGGGGTCCCACAGACTCAATGGCAGAGATGAGAATTTCTGCAATAAATTGGCCATCCTTTATTTGGCCCTCACAATCCACAGCTCTCAAAAACATTGCCCCTTTAGGGGACACCGCTATGACATTGATCAAGGGACGGTTTTTAGTATCTTTCCACCCATCTGAAACAATTGTTACACCTGTCTCAACCCATGAATCCCTTATGGGTTTCAATGCATCTTCAACCCTCTTGACCTCTTTCTCCAATAATGTTCCACGTACCTTCTCATAACCGGGGCCCTTATACCCTCTTGGTGCCTCATTAACACTTTTTAACATTTGCTTCCAATATGGGGAGCGAACAACATTGAATGACAACTCATTTGCATAAATGCACCTTACTATATCTTGATCAGCATTGTCTCTACTCTCATTTTGGAATGCAGTTTCTAAAGGCCCCTTTGTTCTTTTACGTGTCAAGGGTGGTTCACTTTGAGGTTCATTTGTGGCAAAGAAGGGGTGGTCTTCTACTACAATACTGGGATTAGAAGGGCCTTGCATTCCCTTTGTTTTCTTTGATGCGGTTTGGTTCAATCTACGGGCTTCCCTCTCTTCTACCGTCTCATGCTCCCTAATATATTTCATCACTGTCTCATCTGGTATAGGTTTACCATTTTTTCCAGGGCATTTTTTGATGCCTCTTCCTTTTATTCCACACAAATGGCCTACCACCCGATAATATGAACTATTACGTTCAATATCACATCCATGGCATTTCCAACGAAATCCCCCACCTCCCGGAAGTTGTTTTATAATGTCCACATATTTCCATAAGGGAGAATTTGGATCATTTCTTTGTTTTGCAATTATTTGTTCATTGCCAATGGAGGAAGATGTAGATGCCATTCTAGTTCCTATGGCAAGAAATAAAATAAACATATTCAAAAACAAAAACTAAATAATGAAAAAAAATTCAAGTTTCATATTTGACAATTTGTGAAACAAAAATAGTTGGAAAAAAATGTTTAAAAACCTACCTCTTGTAGCCAATGGAAGCTTGAAAATGTATGGAAATGATGTTGCAACGCTTGTTGAAGCTTCTAAAATCAGTCTTCAACTCCTCCTCTTTGATCTTGGAAGCCAAATTTTGTTCACCCTTTCTTCAACCTGCTCTCATAAAAATTTTGTTTGCAACACAAATGAGGTGAAATGAGTCAATAAAATGTTTTAGAAGTGGTTTTTAGGTTATAACTTTCACTTTTTACAAGGCGGAATTGAAAAAAAAAAAAAAATTGCTTTGTTTTTTGACTTTATGGGCTGCCCAGCCGCCCGGGTTCGACTGGGTCTGCTCAGGTTTGACTGGGTTCGACTGGGTTCGACTGGTCGAACCCACTCTGGGTTTTTCAAACCCTAGTCGAACCCAGGTCAAACCGGACCCGTACCACGAACCTGGTCAAACCCGGACCCGTACCAGGGCATCCCAGGGGCGAACCCGGTAACCTAGAATATAACCATACACCGATAATTATCAAGTGTTGAATATACACCGATTGGTTAATAAAACACCATACACCATTATAGCGAGGGGGCACAATCAAGTGATGTCTTGATTGGCTCAAGGCATCGCTTGACCGTACCTAGCCCACTATATATGTCAAATGGTATGTGTGAGAATGGACATCGAAATTTATAAATGCTCCTCTCTCCTGCCACACAAAAGAAGATAATCAGATTCATATAATAATTCAGTAATAGATAAAACTAAGTGGAATATAACTTACATATTGAATGTAAATTGAACATCATTTACATGGTATCAGAGCTATAGTTAAATCGAACTTGAGGCTGTTCAATTTTACGTAAAATTCAAATCAAGCATATATTCAACATCACAATTCTATCAATGGCTAGCGCTATCAGATTTGAAAACAGACTCGCAGGAGGTGATGACTTCTCCGCATGGAAATTCAGAATTCAAATGATTCTAAAAGAAAACAAAGTTGAATCATTTGTAAAGACTGAAACTAAAGAACCTGAGACTGAACCTGACAAAGCAATTTAGAAAGAAGGAAATGCTAAGGCTATCAAAATCATAGTTGATGGGGTAAGGAACAACATTATGCCCATTATAAAGAAACATGAAACAGCCTTCAACATGTTCAAAGCACTTGAAGACGCTTTTGAAATATCGAACGCCAGTAGAACCTTGGCTCTAAAAAGAGAGATAAATCACATAGCCATGATAAAAGGAGAATCAGTCAGTGCCTACTTCATGCGAATATCTACCCTAAGGGATGAACTGGCAACCCTTGGATATGAGATCCAAAGAAAAGAATTAACGCTCATTGCTTTAGATGGGTTGCCTAACATTCGAGAAACATTCGTCCAAGGCATCAGTGCAAGGTATAACTTCCCAAAATTCAATAGGCTAAAGGTTGACTGTCTCCAAGAGGAATCAAGGCAAAATAAGAAAGGGATCAAACAGAAGAATATAGATGAAGATCTTCAAGTTCTAAATACGAACTCAAACAAGAAAGGCAAGTAGAAGCAATTCAAGAAGAGAAAAGGTCGTCACAGCAAGAACTCCTTGAAGAAAGACCTTTCTCAAATTCAGTGTTACAGATGTGACAAATTTGGGCACTATGTTGCCAAATGTCCAGAAAGAGCTAAACAAGCCACATTTGCCAAAACAGGAAAATCCAAAAGGGAAGAGAACTCCGAGAAGTATGTGCTCTATTCAGCACTCACAAATCAAGCATCAAACAAAGTGAACTCCTGGGTGATCGATAGTGGCTCATCCAGACACATCACAGGATTTAGAGAAGTACTAGACTCCATGAAAGAGGAGAATGATGAGGAGGTAACCATCGGAGGTGACTCTACACACCTTGTCAAAGGAGTTGGAAATTGCACCATCAAGCTAAAGTCAGGTGTATCATTACAACTTAGAGGAGTACTATATGTTCCAGGCAATAAGAGGAACTGGAGGACAATGGATACAGAGTGACCTTCATGGACAACAAAGTATTGGCTTGGCCAAAGAACTCATCCATCAAGAAAGCTAAAACAATTGGTCAAAGACAAGGCTACTTGTATGAGCTATGCACAGAGCCCAACTTAGCCCTAATTCATGAAACTACAGATGCCAATGAAATCTGGCATAGAAGACTAGGCCACCTAAATTTTAGAGCTTTATCATCAATGGGAGACCTTGTCACAGGTCTACCTAAGCTAAAGCAATATCATTCAAGGGCATGCACAGGATGTGCCCTAGGTAAAAATACTAAGGGTGCTTTACAAGTAAAATTTTAGAGTTAGTTCTTTCTGATGAATGTGGACCTATGTCTGTAAATTCAATGGGGGGATTTCTGTATTATGTAATATTTGTTGATGACTACTATAGGAAAACCTGGATCTACTTTCTGAAATGTAAAGAATCAAAAGAGATCCTTAATAGGTTTAAAGAATTCAAATCACTAACAGAGAACTACTCAGGAAACAAAATTAAAACCCTAAGAACTGATAATGGGGGGGAATACACATCAGAATTATTTAAAGAGTTTTGTAAAAATTCAGGGATTAAAAAGGAGTTAACAATACCTTACAACTCTCAACAAAATGGGATAGCAGAAAGAAAAAATAGGGCAATCGTTGAAGCTGCCAAAGCTATGATTCTTGATCAGAATCTAAATATCAATCTTTGGGCAGAAGCAACTAGCACTGCTGTATATATTCAAAACAGAGGTCCTCACTCTCATCTTGAAGATAAGACACCTGAGGAAGTCTTTACTAAATCAAAACCGGATATAAGCCACCTTAGGATTTTTGGATGCCCTGTCTATATTCATGTACCTAAGGAGAAAAGATTAAAATTAGAGCCTTCTGGAAAAAGGGGAATCTTTGTAGGATATAGTGAAACCTCCAAAGCCTACAGGATATATATACCTGGTCAAAAGAATATTGAACTAAGTAGGGATGTGATCTTTGAGGAAAACTTAGCCTTCAAAAGAGCCCAAAGCTCACTAGACCCTGAAGTCTATATCCCCACCCCTAGCTTAGATAGAGATCCTACTCCTGAGCTTCAGAGGGAGAATCCTGAGGAAACTATAAGTGAAACTCAAAGTCCACCTAGAGAAAACCTCAAGAAAAGACCACTATGGGCCACCAAAACTATAGAAGAAGCTCAGAAGTTTGTTGCTCCTTTAGGAACCTTCAGAGAAAGCAAAAGGCCTGATAAATTCACTAGCTATGTTGCCCTTATGAATGATCTCTCTAAAGCCGAACCAAACAATGTATCAGATGCACTTGAACATCAAGTATGGAAGGATGCCATGTCTGAAGAGTATCAGTCCATTATGAAAAATGATGTTTGGGAGATTGTTCCTAGGCCAACTAAGAAATCTGTGGTTTCATCTAAATGGCTTTTCAAGATCAAACATGCTGCAGACGACAGTATTGAAAAACACAAGGCCAAATTTGTAGCTAGAGGGTTCTCACAAAGGGAAGGAATATATTATGAAGAGACTTTTGCACATGTTGCCAGGTATACATTAGTAAGAGCTGTATTAGCCATTGCAGCAGCAAAGGGGTGGAAGGTACACCAAATGGATTTTAAGACAACTTTCCTAAATGGTGAGATCTCAGAAGAGGTGTACCTAGAGAAACCTAAAGGATTTGAAATTCATGATGCAGAGTCTCATTTGTGTAGACTCAAGAAAGCTCTCTATGGGCTTAAACAGGCTCCCAGGGCCTGGTATGAAAGAATTGACACCTATCTCTCAAGACTAGGCTTTTCCAAAAATGATGCAGATCCTAATCTCTACTACAAAAGAAATAAAGGTGATATGCTAATATTGATTTTATATGTTGATGACTTATTAATCATAGGAAATGATCACCTTATAGATCAATGCAAGAAAGATCTATCCAAAGAATTTGATATGAAGGACTTGGGACTCCTTCACTACTTCCTAGGATTGGAAGTATGGCAGAATTCTAACAACATTATACTAAACCAAGGAAAGTATACCTTGGATATTTTAAAGAGATTCGGAATGCTAAATTGTAGACCCATGACCTCGCCTATGGAAACCAATTTACATAAACTTAAAGAAGCAGCAGCAGAGTCACAACCCACTGATCCTACTCAATACAGACAGATGATTGGGTCCCTGATGTACTTGGTAAATACAAGACCAGATATCTGTTATGCAGTTAATGCTTTAAGTCAGTTTATGTGTGAAACGAAGGAGATACATCTGGTTGCAGTAAAACACATTATGAGATACCTACAAGGTACCCTAAACCTTGGTCTCAAATATGAGAAATTTGATATAGACCTACATGGATTTACAGATTCAGATTAGGCTGGAAGTGTGACTGACAGGAAAAGCACTTCAAGGTGTTGCTTTAGTCTAGGTTTAGCTATGATATCTTGGATCAGCAGGAAGCAATCTTCTGTAGCTCAAAGCTCCACTGAGGTAGAATACATTGCAGCTTCTATGGCTGCCCGAGAGGAAGTATGGCTCAGGAAGTTGTGTGTGGGGTTGTTTGGAGAACCTATGAAACCCACTATTATACACTGTGACAACCAGAGCTGCATAAAAGTTTCAGTAAATCCATTGTTTCATGACAGATCCAAGGATATTGAGATTCCATACCCCTATGTGTGAGATATGGTTGATAGGAATGCAATCCAATTAGAATATGTTTGTACAGGAGATCAAATTGCAGATATTCTGACCAAACCTCTTTCTAGAGTGAAGGTTGATCACTTCAGAAAAGGTTTAGGTATGATAGAAAGGTAAATTACTTTGTAATCTGTATTTGCATATCTATAAGATGTTTAATTCGTAAACTTCTTTGTCATGATAGGACATGTTTGGATTTTATCCCCTGGGTTCATATCTAAGAGGTGACGATCTCTCAAAGATAATGAACTCTTGTATGGAGACATTATAAGGTGACGATCTTATAATGTCCAAACCAGTTATCATGTTGGATCTCTGGTGGATCATGGATGAAGCCATGATTGTGTTGTGGTAAAACATTCATATTTACACCAAACTGTGCGAGATTTTATTTTATGAGTTTTACCTTTACTTCAGCAATTTCAGCTAGCTCATCCAAGATGTGTGATTTTCACTCTGTTTTAAAAATGTCTAAATTTTGATTGAAATTCGACATTCTATTAAAAGGTTGAACTTTAGTGTCTTTTAAATGCGTCCTTTTGATGAATTTCGGGCATATTAGGCAAAATGTGAGATTTCTTTTCAAGTTACTTGCCTTTGTAATCCAAATTTCGGGAATTTTAGTCTAAATGAGAGATTTTTAACTAGACACTTTAGACACTTTAATCGCCCTCCTTCGATATTTCGGACTAAAAGGTGAAATGAGAGAGTTTTAAGTTACAACATGTGATTTCAATTTAAAAGAAACAATTCGCCCAAGTCTTCCTTTTAAGTGAAATTCGGACCTTTTAGATTGTTTGGGCGATTTTCTTAAGTTAAAATGCTTTCATCAAAATTTTCGGGCCGAATGATTATTTGGAGAGATTTTTTTTTTTTCGGCCTATGAAGTTATTTCATGAAACTTTCGTATTTTCGGCGTTTTAAAGTATTGTGAGAGATTTTTACTGATGAATCGCCTTCAAAGTCATTTTGCGCGATTAGAAGACTTTGAATCTCAATTAGTGAAGACGTTTTTCACGATTTTAGCTTTGGAGATTTTAAAGCGATTTCGCCATCGTTCACCGCGCGATTTGTAGAGATTTTGAATGCTCTTCGGCATGAAGACTTTTGGTGTAAAGAATGTTTATCGCGCGACTTAAAGACCTGGAGATTTTCAGCATAAGAGACTGTTCTATGAACTTGGTGATTTTCGGCATATATGAGGGTTTTTTGGGATTTTAAACTCTTATATGATTGTTGGCTTTGCAACTTGAAATGCGCGATTTTTAACTGTCTATTATCTTTTTGGCTAGAATGCTTATTTTTTGCGAAATACAATTTCATTAATGTTTTCAGCAGTTTGGACAATTCGCAGGATCTATTTAATTTGGCCAAAATGCGAGTTTCGGGAATTTCGGGTTTTACCTCACATCTTGACTTTTTGGGCCGATTTTCAAACTTTAAGTTGCTTTCGGGCATTTGGAGGATTTTGTGAATTTTAGACATTCTCTGCCTACTAAACCAATTTGCGGGATTTTGAAGCTTTGCTTGCATTTCTGAATTTCGGCCTACTATGCCGATTTTCAAACCTTTGCATCATGGGCCATTTAGCCAACTTTTGAGCTTTCTTCTTCATTTCAGGCCAAATGACCATTTGTGCGATTGTTTGTTTAGCCAATCTCGGTCTGTAAGGTGATTTTGGAAGCTTAGAGATTTTTGAATTCGCATTGTGGCCCTAGAGGCCGCATTTCGCTTTTTGCTCACGAAGCTGATTTGAACTTTGTCAGTGATTTTCATTATTGCTTAGCATTTTGCAAGGCGCTTGGAAAATCCTCATTCTCCTACTACACGGGCAAACTTAGACCAACAACGAGGGTCCCTGTCCAAGACAGGGATGAGGTGCAGAATGCACAACACATGCATGGGTCATAGAGAGTTGGAAGGAATTTGATACCCAAGAAGAAAAGGAGATGGTGTTGGAGAATGGTCCTTGGATCTTCCAAGGGGATTTTTTGTGTATGAAACCTTGGTTTCTAGAGTTTGACCCACGCACATAAATTTTCACTACTTGTTTCCTGTGGGCTATGCTTCCATATCTTCCCATTCAATTCTGTGAATTAGATTCTCTAAAGGCCATTGGAAATGGTCTTGGAAGGTATCATTGTTCCTCCATTGAAACTATTGATCATCAAAATTCAACATGTGCTCGCATCTGCATGGAAATGGATTTAGCTAATGGCCTTCTAGTTGAAATTTCACTGAAGGTGGGTTCCAAATGTAGGAAGCAACCTATGGACTGAAAAAATTCCTTTTAGATGTAGGGTCTGCTTCTCTACGGGACATTCCACGACTTAGTGTCATCAACAACATTCTGGGGGAAACCAAAACTCAGGCAAGCCGATATGGTGGATTGGTGCTGAGGCTCAACATTATATCATTCCTCCCAATACTCACAAGGTTCCTGATCTGTCTCAAGTTCCTTCGAAGATCAAGAAGGTTTCTTCTTCTAAAATGTGTCCTTTTCTTTTACCGAATTCCCATTTGGAGCAGGCATTGGCGGTGAAGCCCCTTTGTTTAGTAGCGGATTCTAACCAGATGAATTCGGGGCTGGAGAATACCCCTAAGCTTTTGGAGGTTGTTGGGAAATTAGGTGTGACAGATTTTGTTGGAGAGTGCAACAATCATGATACCCAAGGGTGGACAAAAGTGTAGAGGAGGAAGCACATTACTCAAAATCAAAAGTCGGTGTGTTCCTCCAAAAAGGGGAAAGATGAGTCATCATAGCTTAGTATTGCAGTACTTCGGGCTGATTTGGTGTTCTTGTGGTAGGGGTAGGGGTAGTTTAGATTGCATACCTTTAAGGGGTTTTTCTATTTGTTCCTACATGGCCTTCAATGTTATTTCGGAAACGCAAGTGGAATGATGAAGATATGTAAAATCAGTGGATACATGCCACATGTTAAGGATGTAGCCTCATTTGGATTGAAGCAAGCAATATATTATGATACATATGTATATATGTGTTTGAATAGAAATACATATATATATATATATATATGTATATACATATCTATATATTTAATGGAAGAAACATTAACATATTATTATTGCATCCGATGACTTTCAAATCGTATTCGGTATTACTATCGAACAATTAGTAAGCACGATAGTATCGAGCACCGTAAGTAAACTCTGTGCATAACTAACAATGGATAACAACGTATAAGTGAAGCACTATGGCTACGTAGGGTCATGACCCTACGTGGCATCATGCCATGTAAGGGTCATGCCTCTACGTAGACATTGTTGGCATATGATGAAGTGGTGATAATGTATGTTGTCATTGATGTCAATAAGTGCTCAAGTAGGTGAACCGGTATGAAGATCGGAAGCGGTAATGGTCAACTGGGATGGAGTGGACCGATGTCGGGGTTCACTAAGTGTGACTACCGGTTAGTAGTCTCAGTTCAGCTATAGGGTTACCGGTTTGGCTTGTGCGGTGCAACCGATGATATTTTGTGACCAGTTAGTTAAGGAATAAGGATAAGGATCAAGATACCACATCAGCTATGTGCACGTGAAGGATTTCTTTGTGGTTCTTGCGCATGAAGATTGAATGCATTGAATTCCTACCTCGGGAATGTGCGTTTTTCTTAGTGGTGTGTGAAGAGGGCGTGATGGGTTATTGATTTTCAGATGCGGTGAAGATTGGACGATGCAGAATGTCTTGAGATCTGTTTTAGATCGTTTCATTCTATGTAATGTGTTTGGACGGTCAGGATTGGACCGCTTGTAAGTGTAAACTTGAAATATTTAGGGTTTAGGGTTTATGCTACCGACCTAGTTGTTGTCTATAAGGTCGATGAGTTTTGTTATTGCAAGCGTTGGCAAAAATTGTATTTGTGTCCGCGTGTTGGAGATTTGATACTTGCCGAACCAGAGTGAGGAATCTGCAAAGTGTGATTGCAGAAGAGAGGAACTGAAAAGGATCTGCCTTAGCAAGAAGTGTTGTTATCAAATCGGTGTTTTACCTGTTGTCTTCTAACCATTTCAACAAAAGGTAAATCCCTTGACCGGGTAGCTTTAACAGGCTTTGTTGTAAATCCTCCAACTCGGTGGCTCAAGCTTATTGAGTTATTTAAATCCTCTAGCGAGGTAACTCCTAACAGGGTTTCAACCTTTAACAGGGTATATAGCCATCCCTTAACCGGATGATCCCTAATAGCATCAGTTCCTAACAGGACCTTTATTGTAAAGTCTTTAACCGGACTAGGCTCCTAGCAAAGCGGACTTCAAAAGAGTTCACAAACAACTTGTGGGTATTCATTCCCACCGTGGTTTTTCCCATTTGGGTTTCCACGTGAAAAATCTGTGTTATGGGTTGTAAGATTTTCATGTGATGATTGTGTGGTTTTGATTAAGTTAGATATGCATGCATTGTTAAATGGTTGTGGTATTATTGGTACAACTCATGCATGATTATATCAGTGAAGTAGTTATCAAGGTTTGAGATCTATTGAATGTTGTCTGAAGTATTTTTGTTTAACCGGTATAGCTATGGTTAAGTTCAGTGGTGATGACAACCAGTCAGCTATGTGTTGATATGACAAAGTGTTGAAGCAGTTTTTTTGTGTACTGATTCACCCCCCCCCCCGCCACCCCCTTCTCAGTACCGGTTAGGACCTTAGTAGTTCATCATCATTCATCAATTGGTATCAGAGCACATCTAGGTCCTCGGTGATATAAGCTTAACCGCTTGAGGCAAAAGATCTTGTTTTAATGATGAAGAGGGAAGGTCCTAAGTTCAACAGGGACAACTTTAAAATATGGAAGGACAAGATGAAGATATATATCAAGAGTTTGGGTGCACAACACTGGAACTATGTTGAGAATGCCTATGTAATCCCCTCTGGTAACGGATGATTAGAAAAGAGAGATACAAGAAAATGGGCAAGTCAGGGAAGCCCTTATTAGCAGCTTGTCCGATGTAGAGTTCATTTATGTACAAGATAAGGATAATCCGAAAGAAGTATGGGACAAACTGGAATCCATTTATGGCGGTGATGAACATGTCAAGCAAGCTAAGGAAGAAAGCCTTAGAGGAAAGTTTGAAGATATGAGGATGGTTGAAGGAGAGACCATTCAACAGTATGGCATAAGAATCAAGATAGTGGTTGGAGAGATTAAAAGCACTGGTGGAACAATTGATGATGTCACTGTTGTCAGTAAATTTCTGAGATCGCTTTTACCGGTCCATGCAATCAGGGTTGCCGCTATTCAGGAGCTAAGGTCTATCAACAAAACCAAGGTATCTTTAGACCCTATTATTGCAAAGTTGACCGCATATGAATTGAATGGCTATGATGGTAGTGTTCAGAAGACCGAGTCAGCCTTTAGAGCGTCTACTTCCTCCACACCGACTAGGAAAGGAAAAGAGGTCAGTACCAGTTATGAATCCAGGCCAAGCAGAGATATGGACGATGAGGAGATTCTGATGGAGTTTGAAGCTCTTCTTGCCAAGATACTTCCAAAAGGCATTGGAAAATACAAAGGTAAGCTTCCTCTGAAGTATTTTTCCTGCAATAAGATAGGACATATAGCTGTTAACTGTCCTAACAATGACAATAAGGATAAACCGGAGAGGTTTAGGAAGTATAAAGGAATAGGTATGAGAAATTGTCTTGTTGCAGTGGATGGAGGTGTTACTGATGAGGAATTTGAGGATGAAGAGAACGAGGACATAGAGTTTGTGGCTGTCAAGGAAGAGTTGTCTGACCAGAAAGCCCTTGTATCACATATTGACAACTCTAACGAGTGGATCATTGATATCGGGTGTTCTCACCACATGACCGGTGACCGAAGAAAGTTTCTGTCTCTTGAAGAATATGATGGTGGTGTTGTTTGGTTTGGCAACGATGCACCTTGCATGGTGAAAGGAAAAGGATCCATCTCACTAAATGGAAAGAGCAGTGTGGATGATGTCTACTGGGTGGAAGGCCTTAAGCATAATCTTTTAAGTGTTGCTCAACTGAACGACAAAGGACTCATACTGGAATTCAAAGGTGGAGTTTGTAGAATAATTGGAAAGAGTGGTGAACTTATTGCCACCGGTAAGCAGACCAGAGGAAACCTGTTTCAGCTGAATGCCAAGATTAGTCAGTGCCTGCTGGCGAAATTTGATGACAGTTGGATATGGCATAGGAGACTTTGTCATATAAATTTTGACAATATTGTAAAGGCCAGTAAGATCAAGGCAATAAGAGGATTGCCTTTGCTGAACAAACCGGAGAATGCCTTGTGCAGAGAACGCCAACTTGGGAAGTGTTGTGACCTTTTTCACACATCGCCCCATTGCAAATGGGGACCCTCTCTTTTCCCGCTTTCTAGGGTTTTGTTAGTGTCCTGTGGCCTTCTGCTTCAGTTTTGTCAAGCCTTGCTCAGTTTTGAACAGTTCGGGTCCTAAAGATTGAAAGTTAGTTTTTGCAAACCAAGTGATTCTAGAGTCAGGACACCGTCGCCTCATTGCAAATGGGGACCCTCTCTTTTCCCGCTTTCTAGGGTTTTGTTAGTGTCCCGTGGCCTTCCGCTTCAGTTTTGTCAAGCCTTGCTCAATTTTGAATAGTTCGGGTCCTAAGGATTGAAAGTTAGTTTTTGCAAACCAAGTGATTCTAGAGTCAGGACACCGTCAGAGTTCTTAGAAAGGCCAAAGGACGAAGAACGCAATTGATCTGGACGAATTTGAACGACTTTCTATTTTTAGAAAGTTTGTTTTTTTGCTTTTTCCTATTTTTTAGGAAGTTTCGTTTTTGGCATTTTTAGCCCAATCCTCGATATGGCTATTTTTAGAAAGTTTTCCCTATTTTTTAGGGATGTCTACTTTTTGCTTTTTCGGAATGGGGACCTAGGGTTTGCACAGATACCACTGACCTGCTTCGATCGCGATCCAAAATTTTCAAGTTTTGACCCAAAAAGCTAAGTTCCTATATTTTAGGGGGTCATGGCACATTCAAAGGATAATCAGCTCAAAAAAACATCTAAGTCTAGAATGTCATCCTGATCTTGAAATTTGACTAAGTCTGCAAAATTGAAGAATCCTCCAAAAACTAGATTTTGCATTATAACTCCTGGAGGTCCAAAACCACTCTCAAACATCCTGACAATATATATGAAATATAACTTAAATTTTCAATATGTCTTTTCTCTTTCTTATACTTAAATGTTATATTTCATATATAGTCCGCCCTCTTGAGGCCTTCCAAAAGTCCACCCTCTTGATGAAGAGTCTCCAAACTCTGCCCAAGGTGATGATGCATGGTGAGCTTCCAAAAGTTCGCCCAAGGAGGACACCTTCCAAACTCTGCCCTATGCCTTGAGAGGGTAGTGAAAAGTCCGCCCATGTGTTGACGTGTATTTTGTACACTATCAAACACAGAATAAAATACCCAAGGGTACCTTATCCTCTCTTGAATAAAGCCTTCGAATGCTGAAGATGTCGCAAAAAGGTTCAATCAGGATGACTTCAAGGTTCTTGTATGTAGGGTCTCTACGTGTGGATAAGCTCTCTGTGGTATGATGTGATTTGCTGGAATCACAAGGGGACTTACATTTGATGATTGAATGTCTGATCTGCTTTGAATATTGTTGGAACACAGGATTTTATTGCCTTAGATTTGAAAAAAAAGGAAAAAAAGACGAGGGCGAGGAAAGGATCTAATCCTAACACTAAGAATGTAAGAGCAATGAATGATCTTTGATGGAATTCTAACTAAGTCTTGTTTTGACATCCCAGGACCGTCTCCACAAGGTTAGTGCGATCTTCGAAGGAAAGCTTTATGATGTTCAAATCATCACTGCAGGCATAGACACCATCAGGTTGATGCATATCAATGAAGAAGCGACAATTGAAGTTAAGCTTAAGCTGAATGATTCCAGTTGACTACGCAAGGCAAGTCTGCAATCAACAAACTGCTAGTAGTATGGATATACGAATTTCACCATCAATCAAGCACATTTCTTTCACTCATCTAATAACATGAAATCAAATATGAGAAGTATAAAGACCATGCAAATTGTCGAATCGACCCATAAATTTCACCATTTCTTCAATGAAGTTACAAGTCTTTTACAACAACATCTTGGCAACAATCTTTGCCTTCCCTCTCTACTCTACTCTAATTGCTATTCTATCAACTAGCTAATCACCTTCTAACTACTCTCTATTCACTAACTCCTTTCTATTGCTTTCTATCTATTCCCTATACAAAATGAAGAGTCGGGGCTTATATAGTGCCCACAATACAATTCGATGGCTAAGATCAATTTGAGATCAATGGCCAAGATTCAATAATGAAAACCCTAATTAGGGTTTGTTACAACCATTACATAACATTTAATGCTCAACCAATGAAATAATTGTATTGCTTGGACACATGTCCTCTCTGGAAAATTCCACCAATGGATAGCCGGGGTAGGTACATCGAAGTTTGTGCTACCTTCTATGAGTTAGGTACATTGAATCTGGACATTGTTGAGGTGGACCAATCCGACTGGAGGAGTGATGACTAGGATGCCACCTCGTCTAACACTTGTAGCTTGGTTGATATTCAATTTGATGTTGTTGAGAAGCTATCTTTAATTAACTCTTCTGAAATTATCTGCTTCTTCAATGAACCCTTGTTCTAACTTCTTGTGTCCTTGATGTGCAGGATGTTGATGTACCTCGCCCTAGAATGCTGGATTGGAGAAGTCGCCCTTGTTGATGTTTGATCGAAGAAGGTCATCCTTGTCGATGCTAGACTGGAGGAGGTCGCCCTTGTCCTTGCTTGATCGCCCTTGGAGGAGACCGTCCTTGATCTGGCTTGATTTTCCAACTCCGGGATTTCCATTTGATGCCTGCACAAAATATTAAAGTTAGTCTTTTGAGCATCAAACCTCAAAGCATGAAATTTAAGACCTTTCTCAAAGGTAAAACTTAAGATTTTAATTTGAAAAAAGTCATGATAAATCAAGAATTATACATTTTCAAATTAATCATGAATGGAAATTGGATTTTCAAGACTTAGATTTTACAGAATTGCAATGGGATCACAATAAGTCTTGAATGAGATCTTCAAAAAAGTAATTCTTCATACCTTCCCTTGAGTATTAAACTCTAAGAAATGATGCAAAAATAGATGAATTTCGCTAGGCAAAGTGTAGATCATAGCCTCCCTTGGATAAAATGCGCCTCCTTTAGCTTGGAAAAGAACTCCACCTTCCACTAGCTTCTTCAAGATCTGGAAATTTGCCTTCAAATGTCTTCAAAAAATCTGGAAATTATCCTCCAATCTAGCAAGAAATTCGCCTCTCCAATAGCCTTCAAGATGAATTTCGCCCTCCTTAGTCTTCACACTTAGTAGAAATTCGCTCCACTCCAGCTAGATTTCGCACCTTCTTCTTGCTCTCCAAATTCGCACTTGAAGTAATGAGTGAATGATTTGAATTGTGAAACAACAGCTCCAATATATAGAGCGCTCACCTTCCACTTACCCATGAGGCCGACCTAATAAAATGGATAAAAATAATACCTCAAGCGCTCCTTTTTCATTTTTAATTTAATAAAAATTAATTTAAATGCCTTTCTAATAAAAAAAATTGATTTTTTTTTTAGGCTAAAAATTAATTTATTAAATGCTATGCGCTTTTATTAAATGCCAATTTAATTAATTCTTTTTTCAAATATTTCGAAGTTGATGATTTTGGCATTTCATGCGATTTGGAGGATGTTAACGTTGGGATATTGCAAAATAAAGAATGCACATGTTAAGCGCTCTGGTCCCTTGCAGAGGGACAGGAGCACTTTTCTATTTTTAGGCTAGGATTCTCAATTTTTTAAAGTCAAACCTTTGTTCACCATGCTTTAGAAGTTCTTTCCTATCTCATACAACGTTGCCTTAGCATAATCTCAGAGGGAATTTGTTGTTTTCAAAAAAAGTGGGACGGTCCTTCAGTGAGGGACGGGAGCACTTTTGAGTCCATTGCATGAATTCTGGATCATATTAATCTTCAATTTACCCTCGAGGCGTAGAATATCACATTTCACACTATCTTGAGCCTTGGTAATAAAAATATTATTTCAAAATGCAAGGTAAATGGTCATATTTGGAAAAAGTGGCACGGTCCTTCAGTGAGGGACGGGAGCACTTTTGCCAGTTGTCGTCAAAATTTGCATCTCTCGCATCTCAATTCAACTTCAAGGCATTTTAAACACTTTTTCAAACTTGCGCCTTGGTCTCAATTTGTCCAAAATTGGTGAGAAAGGGAAGATAACATATTAAGTGGCATGGTCCTTTAGTGAGGGACGAGAGCACTTTGAAAAAGTGGCATGGTCCTTCAGTGAGGGACGGGAGCACTTTTGCAATTACAAGCTTATCTGTCCTTTGCTAGCCTTTGAAATTATCTTCAATGGATGAATCTTGCCTTCTCTCATTCATTTCAATCACGCAACTTGCCTTGCCTTTGCAAGAAATTTGTATTTTTAGAAAAGTGGGATGGTCCTTCAGTGAGGGACGGGAGCACTTTGTCTTGGTCCCTTGGTGAGGGACGGGAGCACTTTTTGTCATTTTGGCATACTTTTTGCTCTTTAAACCTCTCAATTGCGTCCAAGGCATAAAACATCATTCGTCTTTCCCATCCAAGTCAAGTTTTATCATAAAATATCGAACAATGAAGAGAAACTTGAAAAAGTGGCACGGTCCTTCAGTGAGGGACGGGAGCACTTTTTGTCATTTGGGTTGATTTTCTCCTTTGTGATCTGCTTAAATTATATTCAATGGACAAAACATGCTTCCCTTAACCTTTTCAAATCATAAAATCACCTTAACCTTGCAAAGATAGTGCAAATTTGAAAAAAGTGGCACGGTCCTTCGGTGAGGGACGGGAGCACTTTTTGCGTTCTAAGCCAAATTGTCTCACTTTTCACCTCGAAATTTCTTTGCTGGGGAAGATTTCATCTTACTTCATGCTATGAATAGAAGTTAATGTCCAATAAAGGTTTAAAATTGTGCATATAAAGAAAAGTGCTCTGGTCCTTCAGTGAGGGACGGGAGCACTTTTTACCTTCTAGGCAAAAACTTCATCATTTCTTTGTTTTCAATCAAGTCTGGATGCTTTATCATGTTCATTTCGTCCTTCACCATGTCTTTGATGTTTCAATTTAACCAAACAAGGCCAGGAATGTCTCAAATAAGTCTTTTCACCTTGGTCCTTTAGTGAGGGACGGGAGCACTTTTGCCTTGGTCCCTTGGAGAGGGACGGGAGCACTTTTTCCTTTAACCTTCAAAATTCACCATTTTTGTGCCTTCAAAAATCTTCAAAAGTATCAAGTCGTGTCCAATTATCATTCCAGAAGACCCTGCACAAAACAAAATAGAAAAGTCAGTGACAAATATGCATAAAATAACATTTGTGCTTTGTTCCCTTGGAGAGGGACGGGAGCACTTTCGTCCTTTCTGGCTAAAATATTCAAAATTTAGGTCTCCAATCATTTCACAAGGCATAATTAGGCCATCTTCAAGGCCAGGAATCAGTTATCTTGAAAAAGTGGCATGGTCCTTCAGTGAGGGATGGGAGCACTTTTTCTGTTTCAGGCATCATCTTGCCTCCAAAATTTGATCAAAATTTACCTAGGCAAGAATATACAATTTCATCTTCAAAATACTAACACTTAGACAAAATTTGAATTTTACCTCAAAAAATTCCCGAATCTAGACCTAACCTGGGACATATCTGACTTCCTGACAGACTCACCTTATCGACTCAATCTCAATCCTCAGGAGGACGCTTAATAACTTTCAAAATTTGACTGGACTCAGCTTGAAAAATATCCAAAAGAAACCCCTAAGGCTTAGCCCTAGCCCAGACAGACAACTCACTCATTCAAAACCCTAAAAGCAGAGAGAAGAACAGGCAAAACAAAAGCGAAAAAGAGGGGGTCCCCATTTAAATGGGGCGATGTGTGAAAACGTCACAACACCATGATGGTGTGCAAGCTGCCTTGGTGTCCTTCCAAAACTCCGCCCTATGATGGAGAGGTGTCCAAAGTCCACCATATGTTGAGATCACTCCAAAGTCCGCCCTCCTTGATGCCTTCCAAAGTCCGCCATCCTTGGTGATAGACCAAAAGTCCACCCTTGGAGATGGTTTCAAAAATCCACCATGTTTGATGAAGATAGCCATGTCCTTCCTAAACTCCGGGCAAGCAAGATGATGGAGGTGCTTCAAAAGTCCGCCCTAGGAGGAAGGCATGTGAAGTGAAC
Organism: Cryptomeria japonica; assembly: GCF_030272615.1. Taxonomy (NCBI): domain Eukaryota; kingdom Viridiplantae; phylum Streptophyta; class Pinopsida; order Cupressales; family Cupressaceae; genus Cryptomeria; species Cryptomeria japonica. Next base: position 171,569,551 of record NC_081405.1, read on the forward strand.
AAGAAAGAAAGTTCGCCTTCCATGAGCTAGAAAGTCTGCCCTACCTAGTAAACACTTCCAAGTGTAGTGTCAAAGAACCTAAAACCTCTGCCCTATGTAAGAGACATCAATGATGGCAACATGAAGACTGGAAGTCAGTAAATGGAGAGGTTAACATGGTGCAATATGAAGGAGAATTGATGACAGAAATTTAGCTAAGTATGAAGTGATACTTGGTGCCAAGTAGAAGTTCCAAAAGTCTGCCCTACACTTGGACATGCAAGATGTTTTCAAAGTGAGTGAAGTCCGCCCAAGGAGAGAGCCTCCAAAAGTCCGCCCTATGAATGGGATGAATGAAGTTTAAGGCAAGCAAACAAACATGATGATAGAAGTCATAAAACTCCGCCCAAGCATCATGTTAGAAGATGAAAACTCCGCCCAAGCATGAAGTTGAAGCCTCAAAACTCCGCCCTACTCTTGGAAGTCAAACAAAGTCAACAGCAGGTTCAAAATCGAATTCAAATGCTAAGTGATGTCATCAAATCTTCCCAAGAATCGAACTCCTAATCAAATTAGAAAGTTGGAAATTAAGATTTTTGAAGATCAACGAGCTGGAAAATCAAAATGGAAACTCAAAATTAAAATGGGAAAGGAGATATTTATGATTTTCAGACTGAGTTCCAAATTAGAAACTTTGTGGAAGATACTATTTTTCGAATTAATCAACTAAAAACAATTTAGAAACTTGCACAAGTAAAAGGATTTTCGAACTAAAGAAGGTGACAACACTTTCCCAAGATTTGAGTTAGATTTAGAAACATGAGTTGGATGATTTTTGCGTGTTTCTAATTAGGAATTCAACTTCATTACAAATGCATCATTTGTAACTTCATTCTTACACCAAGAAGTTCGAAATTCTTTAGCTAAGGAGAGCATAAAGAAGTGTTTGCAGATTGGAGTTCATTTGGAGAAAATTTCGATATTGCTTGCAGTTGGGTGAGCTTCTTGTCAAAGAATCCGCAGATTTTGGAGTATAACCAGCTAATAGGAGGCAGATCATTCGGATTTTCTGAGTTTTTCTAAAGATCTTTCTGTCTTCTTGTCTTTATCTTCTCTCCCCATCAAAGGTGAAGTTGGTTAAGTGCAGATTTATTACATTCTCTGAGTTTTCAAAATTCGTTAGAGATGATTTTTGTGGACTTGTTCAAGTTTTTAGTGAGAAAAATCATTTTGTTGACTAAATGGAATGAGAGTTTTGAAGTTATAAAAGGTTGGAGAATTTACATGTGAAAATCCCATTCTCATGGCTAAGTATGAAAATGAAATAAAATCTCCAAACACTTAGCAGTTCGCAGCCTCGATTTTCTTTAATCCAAGATAGATTTCTAACTTATTTTCCTTTGGTTTTACAAGTCGCAGCAGGAAATAGAAGCGGGATCATCATAGAGATCGCAGCTGGAGTTTCAAGCCAAACAAAAGATTGAGAACAAGTTCACGAGCAAAGTTCATCCGAGCGTAGAGATAGCCAAAATTTGGCTCTAAGTATGGGAAATGTTTCACAAAGAAAATTCCAATTTCCTCAATTATGATACAGTCATGGAGAAATCCTTCTCAAAATTTCAGGGTATCGAGAAGGAGGACATGATCACAGCAAATGTCTGAACAGCTTGATCTTATCATTTCATATTTGCGAGAAATTGCCCATAGCTTTTTAACCCTCCTCTCACGCAACATAAATTGGAGCCAGAAAGAAGCAAGCATAGAGTCGTCAACAAGAAATTAGTCGAAGAAATTCAACAATTTTCTTCATGGGCTTGCCAATCATTCCTCTTGAACCAGGCAGAGAACCTCATCCAGTAGTTCAGCCAGACTTGGATTTCAGCGACGAACAAGAACACATTATCACAGAATTGTACAGCTTGGCATGGGAATTGAAAAGAAACACTCATGATTGGTATCACATGTGTTTTGTCCTTGACGAAGAACTAGAAATTGCCGCACGTATTGATGTTGAGATAAGAAGAGACCAAGAGCTAGCTCCTGCACCGCCTCGCCAAGATTAGGAGTGACTTACGCTGCGGTGGTGCCTCGTCATCCTTCCACCAATCAGATTGCTCCAAGTCAGCATGTCCAGGTTTAATGAACTTGACTTATCCAGAAGTTTCTAGAAGGGCACACTTCACAATGCAACAACCTTCTATTTTCATTGATGGTTCATATTTAGCAAGAAGGACAAGTGTCCCAAATGTAATTTTCTCAATGGTCGGGGGTAGTTAGTTTTGGGAAACCTTAATTAGGGTTTGTAGCTTTCAATTTGGGCCCTTGATCACTATTTGATCTCGGACATTCATTTATTCTTGAAAAACTATATAAGGCTACCTCCTCTCATTTGGAGAGTGAGGTTTTTGATGTATTGTTGCGTAAGGTCGTTTCCACATAATATATTGCATATGCTCTTTCTCTTAAGGCTTTGTAATCCCTATTGTTTGAATGATTTGCATGGTTTCAATTTCCTCAACACTTAGTTAAAGTTAATCTAGATTTGCTTTCATTGTTGTTAATTTCAATGAAGGATTTGATAAGTGTCAATTGATGGTGTATCTCTGCTCATACTTTTGGTGAATGGATGATTTTCATTTTACCGTGCTTAGTCTGAGCCCATTCTCTGTGCATCCCAATATCTTAATCATAAGCACAATCCATCGAAGATTGCACCGGCTTTGTGTAGTTGTCCCTAGTGTGGCGAAGCAAGGTTTTGTTTCTCGAGAGCACCCAATTGATACCGGCTCCAGAGTTCGTAGTATTAGATTAGCCTTCTTAAACCCTATCTCTTTTCCCCTTTTTTTGAAAGTCTAAATCCCAGAAAATCAAAAAAAAAAGAGAGCTTGAAATTGCTAAATCCGTCTAAAGTCCAACAGTTCAAGACATTTGTTAACGTAAGTCCCCCTTGAGATTTTCAGCATACACTACCCAAGAAGCTATTTCACTAAAGTCGCTTGTTCGCACATATAGACCTTGGAATCAGTAATGATTTTTCAGGAGAGGATAGAATACCTTCGGGTATCCTATTCTAATGTTTGGTAGATGATAAAACAAACACCAACAGGAAGATGTCTTCCTCAACATTCAAAGGTAAGTCTTTCCGCGGAGAACTTACATGATCTAGTGCACACCGATCTATGTGGTCCGATGAAAACTAGAAGCATTCAGGGAGATTGGTACTTCATGATTCTTACCGATGATTGCTCAAGAATGATGTGGGTCACATTCTTAAAAGACAAATCTGAGGCATTTGGAAAGTTCAAAGCCTTTAGGGCATTGGTGGAGAAGGAGAGCGGTAGAAGGATAAAATGCGTAAGGACCGATCAGGGAGGTGAATTCACTTCTGATGAATTCAACAAGTATTGCGAGGAGAACGGGATTAAGAGGCAATTGTTTGCCCCAAGGACACCACAGCAGAACGGCATAGCAGAAAGAAACAACAAGACTATGGTTGAAGCGGCCAGAACTATGTTGATCCAAGGAAATGTCGCTCACACATTTTGGAGAGAAGCGGTGAGCATTGCAGTCTATACCATGAACCAGGTACTCATTAAGAAAGGTAAAGACAAAACCCCCTATGAGTACTGGAACAGGAGAACTCCCAATGTGAGTTATTTCAAAGTTTGGGAGTAAATGCTATATCAGGAGAGGTGAGGCCCTGAGTAAGTTTGATGGTAAGTGTGATGAAGGAATATTTTTGGGATATTCCACTAAAAGCAAAGCTCTCAAGTGCTACAACAGCAGGACTTAGAAGATTGTTGAGAGTATCAATGTCAGGGTTGATGAATACCCTGAGAAGCCTGAGGAAACCGGCAACAAGCAAACAGAAGATGAACCGGGTTTAGCCTTCTGGGAACCGGTTAAGAAAGAAACAAGTGACAAACACTGGAAAGACCTCAGTGTTTTTGTACCAGTAGAAGCCTCAGTGGGTGAAGAAGAAGATGAAGCAGAAAAAGAAGAGGAAAAGCAAGCGGAACCTGCTACGGTCATTCCTAGGTATGTAAGACTGCATCATGATCCGAAGCAGATCATGGGAGACAAAGATGCAGGAATACTTACAAAGAGAAAGGTGAAAGAAAATTCTTGCATGATTTCAGAATTTGAGCCTAAGACCGCTAGAGAGGCACTTACCGATGAAGACTGGATAAAGGCAATGGAAGAGGAGTTGGACCAGATAGTGAAGAATGCAACATGGTCCTTGGTACCCAGACCGGAACACAAGAATGTCATAGGTACCGAATGGGTCTTCAGGAATAAGCTGAATGAAGAAGGCACAGTGGTAAGGAACAAGGCAAGACTTGTATGCAAGGGATATGCTCAGGAAGAAGGAGAAGACTATGGAGAAACCTTTGCCCCAGTGGCTAGACTGGAAAGTGTCTGAATGCTACTCGCATTTGCAACATTCAAGGGATTTAAGGTATACCAGATGGATGTGAAGTATGCCTTCTTCAATGGAATGTTGGAGGAAGAAGTGTATATTGAGCAACCATATGGGTTTGCTTTGTCAGAAGATAGTGACATGGTGTGCAAATTACACAAGGCCCTGTATGGAGTGAAAAAGGCACCAAGGGCATGGTACGAACGGTTACACTCTCATCTTGTGAAGATAGGATTTCAGAGAACAAGTGAGGATAGCAACATCTACTTGAAATCTGAAGGTGGTCAGATTCTGATATGTGAAGTATTTGTAGATGATATAATCTTCGGTGGAGATGATGATATGAGTCCTGCATTTGCAGATGAGATGAAAAAGGAGTTTGAGATGTCTTTGATTGGAGAGATAAAGTTTTTCATTGGTCTACAGATTCAACAAATGAAAGAGGGTATCTTCATTACCCAGTCCAAGTATATCAAAGAGTTATTGAAGACCTTTGGCGTGGAGGAGAGCAAACCGGTTGGAACGTCGATGGTGACCGGCTGCAAACTAACAAAGGACGATGATACAACGTTGGTGGATGAGAAGGAGTACCGGTCAATGATTGGTAAGTTGCACTATGTGGTGCACAACAGACCGGATATTGCTCATGCAGTGGGCATAGTGGCCCATTTTCAGAAGAGTCCAAGAGAATCCCACTTGGTAGAGGTAAAGAGGATTCTTAGATACCTGAAAGGGACAGTTGATTATGGATTGTGGTATCCATACAATGGTGACTTTGATCTCAAAGTGTTTACCGATGCAGATTGGGTAGGTAATGTGAACGACCGGAAGAGCACAACCGGTGGAGCATTCTTCCTTGGTGGAAGACTAGTCTCATGGACGAGCAAGAAGCAGATTTGTATTTCCCAGTCTACAACTGAAGCGGAGTATGTGGCAGCATTTATGAACTGCACTCAGGCAATCTGGATGAAGCATGTACTGAATGGCTTCAAAGTGATTATATCTGAACCGGTAAGTATATTTTGTGATAATACCAGTGCAATAAATATTTCCAAAAATCCGGTATTGCATGCTAGGACCATGCATATTGAGCTTAAGTATCATTTCTTGAGAGAAAAGGTTTAGAATAAAGAGGTTTCAGAACATGTTTCCAGTAAGGAGCAGCTAGCAGACATATTCACTAAGCCCTTACCGAAGACTATATTTACCTATTTGAGAGGTGCATTAGGGGTTCTGCCCCTTCATGAAGTAAATTAAAGATGTGTGCTCCACATTAGTCAGGTACTACGGTGTCAGATCTTACAGGATTGATGTGTTGAAGGATGCTACTCCATAGGGGCAGCAGCATAGTGGAGCCCGGAAGCTTGTGCCTCCACTTTGGCATTGTTGTCAAAGGGGGAGAAGATATATGTTTGAAGATCAATATGCAAAAGGGCGATGAAATAAGTGGTATGAGAAGTGATTGAGCAAAGTGCACACTGACCAGTCCAGGTGGTGGTGGTGATCTTTTAAGTTGAACCGGTATATGCTATTGAGAATGGTGCAGATACTGAGCAATGATACATTGAGTATTGCCATCAATGCCAAAGGGGGAGATTGTTGGCATATGATGAAGCGGTGATAATGTATGTTGTCATTGATGTCAATGAGTGCTCAAGTAGGTGAACCGGTATGAACCGGTATGAAGATCCGAAGCGGTTATGGTCAATCAGGATGGAGTGGACCGATGTCGGGGTTCACTAAGTGTGACTATCGGTTGGTAGTCTTAGTTCAGCTCTAGGGTTACAGGTTTGGCTTGTGCGGTGCAACCAATGATGTTTTGTGACCAGTTAGTTAAGGAATAAGGATAAGGATCGAGATACCACGTCAACTGTGTGCACGTGAAGGATTTCTTTGTGGTTCTTGCGCGTGAAGATTGAATGCATTGAATGCCTACCTCGGGAATGTGCGTTTTTCTTAGCAGTGTGTGAAGAGTGCGTGATGGGTTATTGATTTTCAGATGCGGTGAAGATTGGACGATGCAAAATGTCTTGAGATTTGTTTTAGATCGTTTCATTCTATGTAATGTGTTTGGACGGTCAGGATTGGACCGCTTGTAAGTGTAAACTTGAAATATTTAGGGTTTAGGGTTTATGCTACCGATCTAGTTGTTGTCTATAAGGTCGATGAGTTTTGTTATTGCAGGTGTTGGCAAAAATTGTATTTGTGTCCGCGTGTTGGAGATTTGATACTTGCCAAACCAGAGTGAGGAATTTGCAGAGTGTGATTGCAGAAGAGAGGAACTGAAAAGGATCTGCCTTAGCAAGAAGTGTTGTTATCAAATCGATGTTTTACCTGTTGTCTTCTAACCATTTCAACAGAAGGTAAATCCCTTGACCGGGTAGCTTTAACAGGCTTTGTTGTAAATCCTCCAACTAGGTGGCTCAAGCTTATTGAGTTATTTAAATCCTCTAGCGAGGTAACTCCTAACAGGGTTTCAACCTTTAACAGGGTATATAACCATCCCTTAACCGGATGATCCCTAATAGCATCAGTTCCTAACAGGACCTTTATTGTAAAGTCTTTAACCGGACTAGGCTCCTAGCAAAGCGGACTTCAAAAGAGTTCACAAACAACTTGTGGGTATTCATTCCCACCGTGGTTTTTCCCATTTGGGTTTCCACATGAAAAATCTGTTTGTTATGGGTTGTAAGGTTTTCATGTGATGATTGTGTGGTTTTGATTAAGTTAGATATGCATGCATTGTTAAATGGTTGTGGTATTATTGGTACAACTCATGCATGATTATATTAGTGAAGTAGAAGCATATTCATGTAAATGTACATGCCTTGTTCTTTGCTGTAGTGGTAAAGCCATTCCAAAAGGGAAAAGTGTTGGGAATGCCATGGAAAGGAGGCCTTTGTATTGTACTCATTGATAGGTGATGTACTGATTTGTGGCCAAGGAACAACATTGTTGCTATTATCTAGATGGAGGATGTTTTTTATGGCATCAAGTTCTGGTATTGATGATGGTAGTTGTGGGATAAATGAGGAAATATTCTCCCCTATTTGTTCTTCATTGTTAATAATCGACAGAGTGGAAGTATCTTGAACAACATCTTCTTGGAGTGGATGCACTGAATGCAGTAGCTTTGTAATGTCAGTGGTCTGGTCTGGCAATAGATGCACTGCATCTAGATCAATGACTACATTCTTTCATTTTGTAAGCCAATTCATTCATGACCTGAAATCTATTCACGTAACAATCATAAGTTAATCCTTGCAAATTGGTTCTACGGACAATAAGAATTTCTAATTGCTTAATATGACGAGGTAATGTTATTGCAATTTCATAAATATCTTGTGGGAAGTTTATTGTATGGCCAGAATATTTGTATTGGCCTCCCCTTGCATGTGTTACTTGTAAAACAAGGGCAATTCTTGATATGAGCATTTCTTCTACTTGAGAGAGAGACTTTAAAATAGAAGGTTGCTCACCTGGGTCCATATTGTTTGATAATGAGAAACGGTGGAGGCCTTTTTCACCATAACATCTCATGCACATAAGTACGTGATTGACTTTTTTAATAGTCATGCCCACATACATTTTTTTACAAACAGAACATGGCTCTGTGACCTCCAACATATCAATCCTTTTGCGGAAATTAGACAATGTATTTTGAAATGAAGGAGTCTTCAGAGCAAGTTCAGGAGCAGTAGAATATGTTTGATTGACATTAATTTGCTCAAGATCATTGTTTTCTGTTTTTAATAACTTTCATGAGTTATTGTCAGGTCTGTGTAGTGCATGATGTCTCAATTGTCATTTCCTAGAGATATTGGCTCTGTTCTTTGCATAGTAAGTTCTATTGGTCTCGCTTCTCTTCAATTTGATAGCATCAATTTTTTGAGGGCAAGGCTGGATAGATATCTAATATTTCAAAGAGAGTAGAGGTATGTCAGAATTTTCATAATTGAAGATAGTTAACTTTGACGTATGTATTAAAAATGTATGAGAATTGAAAATTGCTTCATCTATGGTTATGTGATTTTAGAGGATTTGTTCTATATGTAAAGTGGTTTTGTGATGTTTATTTGTATGTGTAGTGATTTGTTATGTTGTTTTGTTGCTCTCATTTACTCAACTTATGTGTACACATATTTATATGCATGTAAATGACTTTACTTGAAATGGATGGGTTTTGCAAAGTCATAAATTGACCTTGTAGCGTTCTTCTGCGTAGACTTGTTGTTAGTAACTTGGTTTTTCGAAAGCATCATTGTAATATAGGTATGCATAGATATAGTAATTTCTGATACATACAGATGTATGTACACATATACACATGTATATATACATATGAATTAAATATTCGAAGTGCTGTATACAAACATATGCACATATATAACTACACATGTATATATCAAAAAAACTAAGACTATGAATAATTATAGTATATATATATATGTATAATTCTTTGTTGTTGTTACTTGCTTTCTATTTTTAAAAGCATGATTGTAATATAGGTATGCATAGATATAGTAATTTCTGATACATATAGATGTATGTATACATATACACATGTATATATACGTATCATTTAAAAATTCAAAGTTTTGTATATGAACATATGCACTTATATAACTACACATGTATATATCAAAAAGACTATAACTATGAATACTTATATATAGATATGTACATATATAAGTATACTTGTATATCTACAGAATTCTATAACTATGAATAATTCTGGTGTTGTATAGTTATACAAATAGATATTACAAAAAAAAAAAAGATATATGTGCATATATGTATAAATTTTCTGCAAATAAGATAAGAGTTCAGTACATTTAAAAGTAATGAGTATGAGTGAAAATAACTTATGTCAGGAGGAAAAACTTTCAAAGAGATAAGAGATAGATGTAAGAAATGTACATATAGATATTTATAGAAACAGCCATGTGTTTGTAAAAGGTAATTGTTTGTATATGTAAAACTATTAAATATGTAAATTATCTAATGTAATAATTGTATTGTAAACTGAAAGTTTAATAATCAGGAAAGATACGTTATAACTCTAAGCATGTGTACTTAGGCGGCCAATTTTTGCAAGTAGTGCATGACACTCAGCTTTGAAGTCAACAGGAGAGACTTTATTGACTGTGACTTTCATCTTTGATTCTGAATTATATGTGTCAGTGGAAACCAATAGTGTGAATGAATAGTGATGTGACAGTAGTCTCTTGATCAATGAGCAAGGTGTTTTTGTTGTTGTTGCATCATTTTGTAGTGCACAAAGCTCTTTTGCAGTTTTGTGTAGCAAGTGAATGCCACCCTCATCAAATGTTGTGGCCCATAGAGTACCTGTGGCATCTTGTAACTCTACTAGCAAGAGGTAACTATAATTACAGTCTTGCATAGTCATTTCACATCTAGGGCAGAACCAAGAATCATCAACTTGCTGTGTACATTTTTTTTTGCAAGGCCTTCCATTGACTATTAGTGGACAAGCTGCGTAACATAAATTTTAGTCAATTACGTTTACAAAACGTAGAACAGCTAGCAAAGTAGTCTAAATTGTTTCTGGTTTGATACTCATCCTCTCACGGATTGAAGAAAGTCATTCTAGTATATTTCCCATCTATGTGGATAGTTTCTGGAACAAAGGGTACAACAAGCAAAGGCTCATTTCCTCTTAATGTTAGAGGTTCTGCTTCTAGAAAAGTTGGGTTGATATGTAATGTGGTTGCAACTGTTATGTTTATAAGCTTCCCATTGAAATAGCCAACACGAGCATTACGCAAAGCAAGGATAACCACACTATCATTGGCTAACATATTTTTCAATTCTAGGCCTTTTTGTTCTACCATTGGACCCCATAGGTTGATGTCAATTGTTGAACCAGACAGATCATTAATTTTCAGAACACGTTTCTGTGTTTGACTACCATCTTTCCTATGTATTGGAATGATATCTCCAACGTATAAAACAAGACCAATTATGTCAACCAACGTGTTATTTGTTAGATGAAACAATTCACTAATGGGCGTGAAAAGAGGACGTTGTTGATCTGCTTGTTCTTCGTTGCTGCGGCGTTTCAGTATGGATGCATCAGACAAGATGATTTCTAAATGACTGTTTAGTTTGTTGTACCTCGCATTTGCCTCCTTAATGGATCCCTTTGAAATAATATAATGTGAACCTACGTCCACACGGTTAGAGTGTAACTGAGCTATTTCATCAAAACATGTGACTCTAATTTCACAACCCTCACAGTCAACAATGTCAAAGCTAAACACATGGCCATTTTTGGTGGCTGTGCTATATGCCTTAATAGGGCGTTTATGAGTAACTCTCCCTTTGATTGTCCATTTATTCTGGTATGGATTCAAAGTTTTGATAGGGCTTATATTTTCAAAAGTTGTTGTTTGCGGGGATGGCAATTCAGTGGCAAACTGAAGAGATTGTTTAGATGTTGATGGTCTATCCTCAGACATTATTTCTGGTTGTTGTTCTTTTAACAGGTATACTGGTTTACCAAAGAACGGGCAATCACTTTGTTTCACTTCCAGACTAAGTATTACAATAGTCCTGTGAAAACAAAAGACTTCTTTTTAAATTACTGTTAATTATACTTAAACAAAATTAAAAAGATATGAAACATATTGTATTTAATAACCATAGTTTGTTTCCTACCTTGTGTTCCATATGTATCGGCATGTATAACTCGATAACTGGATTATTGTGCCTATTTTTAGAATATTTGAATCTATCAGAGTAGCATATTTAGAAGGCAAGATCACCAACTGCATGTATGTGCCATCAGATAACACTAATTTATGTCTGTCAGTATTATCTGTGCTGTTCTGCATTTTCTGAAATGACAAAACTTGTAGCAATGCTGAAGGAAGGTCATCCCCAGCATTGATAGATTGAGTTGCAAAAGGGGTAGGGGCATATTCTTGGGTTTTTGCCTACAAAAAATAATATGAATATAGAGGATTTAATTTAAACGTTAAGCACGTCATATATTTGCTTTCTTGTTAATGTAAAGCTTGTGTTAGTAAAGTATGTAATCAAGCTATGTTATCTATAGAGTATTCATCTACATTTGCACTATGCTATGAAAAAAGGATGCATGTGGTAATGAAAAGGATGGTATGGAAAAGAGAGATGTATTGTCAAAAAAAAGAGCATAAAAGCTTTCTATTTTGAAAAGCTTTGATAATTTAGCTTACCAAACTATCAATTGAGTGCTCTATCGGTTCAGAGGTGGCTGCTAAAGATGCCATTGTGCATATATACCTTTTGACAATTAAAAGTAAATTATAAGCATGATGAATTGTAGTTCTTATATCAGAATGCAAGCACAACACGATTTAAGCGGATCAAAGGTATATATGCACAAGCACAACAAATTTAACTGAGCATAGAGTAATGTTGTTAAAGTTTAAATTTTGTTTCAAATGGTAATGAATTGATCATAATGTGATTGAAACATGTATTCAAAACGATAATTGGTCATATGCTGATAAGCTTAAAAAACATAAAGTATCACTTTATGATTTATATATTTGAGAGCATGTTAACAAAATATGAGTTCATCTCATCAAAGATCATTCAAAATATGAGATCCATCTGTTTGTTTCGAATGTTAATCAAAATATGAATGTAACTTTTCAAAGATTCAATAATTACAAAAACACAGGATCAACCCAAGCAACCCATCCAAGCTCATTATCAGTCCATTTAAATACTCTGTCTCCCAATGTGAAAATAACCGTTGGATCAGTTAATTGTTCAGTACTTGGTATTGGTAAAGGCGCTAATTCAATACTATGTATGGTTGTTACAGCACTACAAGATGTAGAGAGGTTCAGTGTTGTTTGGTTTGGTGATTTATGTTCGTAGTGCTGAATTATCTTTCTGAGGTTGCTCTTTAACTTGTTGCTTTCTTGCAACATGCTTTCAATGACATTTTTTATGTCCTTTGTTTCTTTCAATCTTCTATCCATTGTTGAAATTTGATTGTGTTAGTGTGGCTGTTTTCTGTTGGAATGATAGAATGGAAATGCATTACTAGAAAAAGTGAACATAGAAGAATAATACAGCATATCTTTAAGTAGATCATTTTTTTTTTTGTAAATCATAACGAATTTAGTATTGACTGATTATAAAAACTTGTAATAATTAGATGAATACTTTAAGCTTTCTAAATTGACTAATGAGCCAACTTTGAGTTGTGATTACTTTTTTTTTGGATATATAAATTTCAGAATGAATTTACATGTAGGCAATGCTTTCACTCTGCAAGACAAGTGTGTAGCTTGATTTATTTTAGAGTATGTGTATATATATATATCCATGTGTATATATACAGGTATACATGTCTATATAGATGTACATACACGTATACATATACATCTGATATATATACATCTATATCTATACATATACATGGATATATATTTAAGTATGGGCATGAATGCTCTCACTCTACAAGGTAAGTATTCAGTTTTACAGTTCGAAGGGTCTGTGAAATGAATACAACAACGAAATCAAGTACACTTGTACGTTTGCCTGGGGAGGAAAACATTAAAGACAGCACCACTTCAAAAATCAGAATTTATAATTAGTAAAGGAAAGAACATATCTATCTTATATAATAAGCTGGTCACAAAATCAGAATTATACACATCAATTGCAATATATTAATGTTGTAAATGTGGAACATTTGTTAGTGGTTATTTATCTTGGAGATTAAAGGCCTTCATGTGCACAAAGTCAGTTATCTGATTTGTGTGAGTCTGAGCAAACATTTTGTGAAGCGACATTGTGTTTAATGTTTTCCTGTGAGAGATGCAGAATCCTGCTATCAATCCTTGTCATTGTCAAGCTTGCAAAAATATACTGAGAAGTGTCCATTCATGTATAGATCCTCAAGATATATATGTGAATGTTGAGCAAGACTCACCGTGGTAGTTTAATAGGGAGAAATCACAGGGATAATCATGGTAGGATCAAAACAAATGCAAGGAGTCATGGCCTAATAATGGGAATTTCATATAATGTATCCTTAGACTTGATAAACGTGTAGGTGCTTATATGTGATGAGGTTTACATGACAATAGAAAGTGAACAATGATAGTCGTCAAGGAAGATATTTTTTGAAAAAAAATAGATCTTAGATAACATGGAGCAAAAATAAAGAAGATAGTGAATTATTAGAGAAATCACAAGGATTTTCATAATAAGATTATATAAACCTTAAGGGTTTCCTACATAAAATGACAAAGAACTTTACAAAACAGGGGAAAATTTAGAATCTTATAACAAGCAGTTAATGACATCCTTTAAATATCAGACAATAAACTATACTATTCATCAATAGTATCAACCAAGGTTAAACATGTTAAAGTGAAATTTATCGAGTTGTGTTTTTTTGAGTTTATAGATTAATATTGAATTGGGTTTTAAGAAATGCTTTACAAAACACTTTCGGTTTGTGTGCATTCTGCTGTAGGTTAAAAGGGCTTTAGTTGGGTGTTGCGGTTTGGAGATATTCATTGATTTAAGTTTTAACCAGTATCAATAGTTTAAGGTTCTATTTCGACTACGATATTTCTTAATTTGCTTTAATGTTTTCATCCCTGATGGTGTACACGAATGTCGACGTTCTTTATGGTCGGTTCGAACCGTAAAATGTAATTTGTTTTGTTGCTCTCGAAAATATTTTGCTTTGCAAATTTTCACATAACGTTGGATGTAGTTGTCGAGTTAGGTTTTATTCTGCCTGTCAGTGTTTTGTTGGGCTTGTTTGTGAGCTTCTAGCCGTGAATGATTTTACTCTGCAAGGTAAGTGTTTATTTTTAAGTTTTTTTAATTTGTAATGCATTGTTTTATAGTGTGTGTTTTTTTCCGCGTGCTGTACTTGCAGGGTTGTTATTTTGTTTATGTTGTTTAATTGTTTGTGGATGTGACTACTTTCAGTCTGCAAGACAAATGTTTATTTTAAATTTTGTTGCATTTGTAATGCATTTTTTTATAGTGTGCTTATGTTTTTCCGTGATGTGCTTGTAGGGTGCTTACTTTGTTATGGGCGGTTGAAACTATAAAATGTAATTTGTTTTGTTGTTGTTGTAAGTATTTTGCTCTGTAAATTTTCTTGTAACATTGGATTTATTTGTCGAGTTAGGTTTTCTTCTGCCTGTGAGTGTTTTCTTGATGGGGTTTCTGAGCTTCTCACTGCAAGGTAACTGTTTTGTTGTTGTCGTAAGTATTTTACTCTGCAACATAACTGTTTACTAATGTTTGTATTGCATTGCTGTTAATTTACAACAGTATTTATGTGATTATTGGTGTGTGCACATGAAGGCTTTTATTCTGTAAGATAAATAGATATATATATGTACATCATGTGTATATATATGCACATGTATATATATATGTACATGTGTATATATATGCACATGTATATATATATATGTACATGTGTATATACATACATACATATATATATATATATAGATTTATATAGATGTGTTGGCACTCTAAAAATTTCTTTATCCTTGCAAGCTTGCTACTTTGTTTATGTTATTTAACTATTTGTGGACGTGACTACTTTTAGAGTGAAGGATAGACTTGAAGGCGCATCCAACTTTGTCTCATGGAAAATTCGAATTATAGCAATTCTTCAAGAACTTGAACTGGATGCATACATGGAAGAAGACACAAAGATGCCCGAAGACGAACCAGAGAAAACAACCTAGAAAAGACACAACAAGAAGGCTAAGAAAATAATAATTGATGTTGTTAAAGATCACATTCTTCCAACCATATCAAAATTAACTACAGCTTATGATATGCTCAAGACCATCCAAAATACATATGAAATAAATAATTCAAGCAGATTGCTCACTTTAAAACAGCAATTAATGCATATCAACATGAACAAAGGAGAAACAATCACATCCTATTTCATGAGGATTTCAAAGTTGAAAGACCAATTGTCAACTATTGGAAATAATGTAGATGATATGGAGCTATCTCTAATAGCACTTAAGGGATTACCATCCGGTTGGGAATCCTTTTTTCAAGGCATTAGTGCTCGACCGACACTACCAAAATTCGATCAACTCAAGAACGATTGCACTCAAGAAGAATCTCGACTAATTACAAGAGGGATGGGTCCAAACAAAGAGGGAGAAATTCAAGCACTACATGCTAACACAAGCAACAAAGGGAAGAAAAAGAAGTTCAAACAGAAGAGAGAAAATAATCAAAAAAACAGAGACTTCTCCAAGATTCAATGCTACAGGTGTGATAAATTTGGACACACTCATAGGTTCTGCCCAAAAAGAAAGAAATCCCAAGCAACCATAGCTGAAGTCAAGGAAGTGGAGAATCCTCTATTCTTCTTAGCCTTATCAAGCGAACTAAACTCAAACAATAATATGTGGATAATCGATAGCGGACTATCACGACACATAACCGGATTTAGAGATCAATTCAAAACCTTTGAAGGGCACTCAACTGAAGAAGTTACAATTGGAGACAATTCTACCTATCCAGTGAAAGGAATTGGGACTTGCTCAATTCAATTAAGAATAGGAGTTACATTACAATTGAAAGATGTTCTTTTTGTACCGGGTATCAAAAGGAATTTGGTCTCTATTTCAGGACTAGTTGATCAAGGATATCGCGCCACCTTCCATGAAGATAAAGTTCTACTTTGGCCTAAAAATTCCAACATAAAGAATGCTATTCCTATAGGATCTAGAGATGGTAGTTTATATAAACTATGTAATGCTCAAAAACAAGCACTAAATCTTGAAGTATCAAATTCTAATGAAATTTGGCATAGAAGATTAGGACATCTTCGATTTAGTGCCCTACCTTCTATAGGAAAGATCACCACAGGATTACCCAATCTAAAAACTGATCATGTTGGAACTTGTAAAGGATGTGCTCTAGGGAAGAACTCAAAAGGGTCTTTCCCTTCAAGTGAACACAAATCAAAAGTTGTACTAGAATTTGTCCACACTGATTTGTGTGGTCCAATGTCATTACCATCACTAGGGGGATTTTTGTATTATGTGATATTTGTTGATGACTACTCTAGGAAAACTTGGATCTATTTCATAAAACTCAAAGAATCGAATGAAGTGTTATTGAAATTCAAAGAATTTAAAGCCTTAGTGGAAAATCAAACTAGGAAGAAAATAAAGACTCTAAGATCAGATAATAAGGGTGAATATATCTCTGAAAATTTTAAAGAATTCTGTATTTTTGTTGGGATTAAGAGGGAGTAGACAGTACCTTATAATCCTCAACAAAATGGAGTCGCAGAAAGGAAAAACATAACTATCATCGAAGCCGCTAAAGCCATGATGCATGATCAAAATCTACATATCTCATTATGGGCTAAAGCCTCAAATACAGTTGTGTACATTCAAAATAGATGCCCTCATTCAATCTTAGAGAATATAACACCTGAAGAAGCCTTTACAGGGAATAAACCAGATTTAAGCCATCTAAGAATCTTTGGTTGTCACGTGTATATTCACGTTCCTAAAGAAAAGAGGACCAAACTAGAACCCTCCGAGAAGAAAGACATATTTGTTGGCTACAGTGAAACCACTAAAGGATACAGAGTCTATATTCCAGGACGAAGATCTATTGAAATCAGTAGAGATGTCAAATTTGAAGAGTCTCATTAATCTTGTTTTATTACACCAGGTATAGGCTAAGAAAAGATCGCTATCATGCCTTTGGAATTCGCTTTCATCAATATATAAAATTCGGCCTTTGCACTTGTCAAGTCTAGAATTCTCCTTCCAACTGCTGAGTATCGCTCTCTCAATCTGCTCTTAAATTCGCCTTAAAGAAAGTTTGCTTGAATGAATGATAAATGGTTAATGATCAGTTCTCCTTTATAGGCGCCTTCATGAGGAGATGTGCTTTCTAGATGAAAGCCGACTTGAATAAAACCCATCGCATTTCCTTTAACCTGGCCGACTTTCTAATCAAAATTTCAAACTTGTTTTGGTGCCAAAAAGGTGACATTGGTTTATCAATGTATCAATGGTCCTTAGCCAATTTTTTTTTGCTACTAGGCCGACTTGCATCTAGCCTCTTATCCATTTAGTCTTTACCATACGCTTTTGCCCTTTTTCCTTAAGAGGTATATCTGTTTAACAACAACATCGCTTGTGTACCTTAGAGAGGGACATGAGCGAAATTCCCTTCTTCAATGCATTTCGCTTTGGTACCTTGGGAAGGGTCCTGAGCGAATTTAGCCTTTTTGCCCGACTCTCCTTCTATTTCTCATGATTTCGTCCTAGACTTGACCTTTGAAATCTTTTCCCATCAAGATCATGTTATTTTGCCCTCAAAATCTACTCCAAGCGGGATGCATTCATTGTCTTAGGTGGAGTATTATGTCCTTCCAAGAAGTTCGCTCTTGTACCTTTGGAAGGGTCAGGAGCGAAATTCTTCCTTTTGATGCCATTCATCTTCCATTGGTCATTACTTTGCCTTGAACTTAACTTTTCCAACCCCCTTCTTATCATGATTATGTCAACTCGCCTCTATCTTAGCTTAAAACAAGATCCTTTTAGTGCATTGGGCGAAATAGGGAGTCCTTCTAAGGATTTCGCTCCTGTACCTTTGGAAGGGTCAGGAGCGGAATTCTTCCTCTAGACTCTATTCATACTCAATTTGCCTAGGACTTGTCTTTTCCACCCTCCTTCTATCACCATAAAGTCAATTCGCCCTCAATTTAGCTTTGGATAGGATTCGTTCAATGTCTTAGGTGGGAAATTAGGATCTTTCAAAGATTTCCCTCCTGACCCTTAGAGAGGGTCAGGAGCGAATTTGAGGGATTGGGCCTAGACATCAATCAATCATACAATTTTCATCCTTACCCACGTTGCCTTAGTCTAAGCTCATGCTAACAAGTCACCTTTAGGCTTCCTTACTCAAATTTCGGGTCAAGGAGAAAACCTTAACAAATTCGCTTAGGTGCCTTTGGAAGGTACATGACTTCAAGAGGAATTCGCTCTGGACCCTTTGGAAGGGTCAGGAGCAAAATTTGCTTCTTGGCTCAAATTTCTCTCATTTTGGTCTTCAAGTTTGCTTCAGTTCATTTATAAGGCATGGATAGATCATTCTTCCTTCAATTGAGGCCTAGAAGCAAGGGTTATAGTCCAAGTTAGGAGCAAGAGAGGTTCTTAGGAGAATTCGCTCTGGACCCTTTGGAAGGGTCAAGAGCGAAGTTCTTCTTTAAGCTCAAATTCCAAATTTCTTCACTGTCTGAGTGTATCCAATTCGCCTTCAGTGTATACATTAATCCTCTCTCAATCATGCCATAGGAACAAAGACTTTGACCTAAACAAGGAGCAAATATATGTTTTAGGAGAATTCGCTCCTATACCTTTGGAAGGGTCAAGAGCGAAATTCTTCTTTAAGCTCAAACTCTTACTCTTTTCAAGGTTCAAAGGCATTCTACTAGGTCTCAATTCACTTTCAAGTCATCAACATTCTTCCAATCGCCATGGGGCAAGGCTTTCAACTCAAACTAGGTGTAAGAAAGGATTCTAAGGAATTCGCTCCTGTACCTTTGGAAGGGCCACGAGCGAATTTGACTTTTGAGCTCAAATTCTTATCTTTCCAAGTTTAAGTTTGTTCAAAGGTACCTCCAAGGGTGGATTCAAGCTAATTTCTTTCCAATTCCTGCCTTTCTAGAATGAGATTTCATCCAAATTAGGAGTGCAAAGAGAGTTTAGGAGGAATTTGCTCCTGTTCCTTTGGAAGGGTCAGGAGTGAATTTGACATTTAAGTCCAAATTCTTAACTCTCTCTCAAATTTTCAAATCTATCTCTCACAATTACACTCCTCCAAAGAGATAGGCAAGTGTATTAGCACCAAACAAGGTCTTGAAGCGTAAGAATCCATCCTGTTGTGACCTAATCACACATCACCCCATCCCAGATAGGGACCCCCTAACTTTTAGGCCCTTTTGGTTGTTTGGTCTTGGTTTTTTGTGTGTTTTCGCAACAGTCTCGTCAGTTTCTTCGCTTTGCAGATGTTTGGGGGTCGTTTGGAGTTGATCTGCTTTTCGTTCGAGCAAGTTTGGTGAAATCTAGAGCTTGTTCTGTCCTTTTTGGGGTTTATGCCTTTTGTCCTAGATTTTAGGGGTTTCTTTTAGGGTTTTGGAAAAACTGAACTTAGAACTGGAATCAGGACCCTTCAAGGAGCATACCAGTAAAATTTGAGCCAAAACGGAGCAACTTTCTATTTTTAGAAAGTTCCTATTTTTAAGGGATTTTTCCGAGTCTCGGAATGTTGTCATTTTGCCAAAAATCAAACTTACTATATTTAGTAAGTTTCTATTTATAGTAAGTCATTCCTGCACCCTGTCTAGGGGTCTAACACTGACACTTTGAAAGTTTCTATATTTGGAAAGTCAGTACTGACAGGATCAGTCGGGCAAGGCGACAAAGATCAGACATTTGCAGGTATCTCTAATTCCGGAAAGTCAGAAAGTTGATAGAGAAAGCCAGAAATGGTTAAGTGCTGGAAGCCCATGCCTGAAATAGAAAGCTCGGAAATTCACCCAAGTTCAGGAAGACACTTCAAAATCACAAGAAGTTCAAAATGTTCTAAGTCCTGGAGATTGAATGATGAATTCCAAGAATCCATGCCAAAGTGAAAATTCCACCCAGATATATGCAGTTGGGCGCTAAATCCAACTGTCCAAGGATAGCATGGAAAGTGTAAGAATCCATGACCAAGGCAAAATCATGCCTAAGGAAGTAATTGGGCGCCAAAATGGCATGCTCAAGGAGGAAAAGACAATTGCAAGAATCCTTGGCCAAGTGTGAAATGCGCCCTAGCCTAGTGGAGGGCGCCAAAATGGGAGGTGCAAGAAATTTATGAAAAAGTGAAAATTCCACGCCTCATGAAGATTAGCACCCAGGAGAGGTGAAAAGCGCCAAAATGGGAGATGCAAGAAATCCTTGGAAGTGAAGAAATTCCTTCCTCAAGTTAAAATCACGCCCAAGGAAGCAATTGGGCGCTAAACTCAGCATCCCATGGAGAGCAAGGAATAACAGTGAATTCCTTCCCCCAGTGAAAATTCTGCCCTAGACCAAGAATGGGCACCAGAATGAGGGGACCAAGGAGAAATGGACAAGGGGTGGAATTCCTTCCACAGAGGGAAATAGCGCCTGGACATGAGGGAGGGCGCTAAAATGCAATGTGCATGGACTGTGGACAAGTTCCAAGAATCCTTCCCCAAGTGAAAATTCTACCCCAGCCTTGAGAAGGACGCCAAAATGAAATGTACATGGAGAGGATGAAAAGGTAAGAATTCCATGCTTGGTGAAGAATAGCACCCAAAGGGGAAGAAGGGCGTCAAAGGTGGATTGCCAAGGATAACAAGAAAAGACGTGAATTCCCTGCCTTGTTGGAAGTAGCGCCCAATGCTTAGCTAGGGTGCCAAATGGAGGTAATGGAGGAACGTTCAAACATGATGAAATTCCTCTCTCTTAAAGAAATAGCACCCAAAGATGATAAGCGTCAGAATGCAATGTGCATGGATGGATAAGAAGTCATGAATTCCACCACCTGGTCGAAACTCCGCCCTATTCTCCAGCTGGGCGCCAAAATCAAACATCCATGGAAGATTCACAAATTTGATGGAATTTCCCCTCCAATGAAAATCCACACTCAAGGTTGAAAAAATTTGAAAATTTGCCTAAGGCATGAAAACCAAGAGAGGTCAAGGAGGAATCAAAAAGGAAAATTCCCCTCGGGCAAATTTTTGAATTTGCTATTTTTAGACACCGAATCTCGACGGAATGTGGAAAATTTTATAGATTTAGAATCGTGGTGAAATTCTCCATCCAATGAACCTGGCTCCTAAATTTTAGGAGGATCCCTAAAAAATAGGGATGTTGAAAAGAGACATGGAAATTCCTTCAAAAGCTGGAAACGACAAGTTAGAATGGAATCAAGCAAATCTTGAGAAGATCCTTCAATTTCCCTCCAAAATTGGAAAGAGTGAAAATCAACGAGTTGGCGAAGAGAATCTTCCAAGTATGACACATGACTTGGTGCATTTAAGGAAATTTCTAAATTCAAACTCACTCGCATGGGAAGTTTCTTCTGCATGGCGTAGTAATGGG
Organism: Cryptomeria japonica; assembly: GCF_030272615.1. Lineage (NCBI taxonomy): Eukaryota > Viridiplantae > Streptophyta > Pinopsida > Cupressales > Cupressaceae > Cryptomeria > Cryptomeria japonica. The sequence continues at coordinate 171,591,124 of NC_081405.1, forward strand.
GAAAGTATGACGCGTCATGAATGCAATTGCTAATTTAATGCCTCTTAAGAATTCTATATAAGTTTGGAAAGTCATTTCATTTCTCACGTGCAAGATTCAGGAAAGAAGAAATGGAGAAGTGAAGAGTGGTCATACTTAATCTCTGTTTTCATCATTTCCAAGGTGCTTCCAGGATGGCGGAATCAAGCAAGGCAGCTACTCTCTCCAGGCAGGCATTGATCAAGACAGAAAGGAAAGGTTTCTTTCCCCATTCCCGGCTGAATTCAAGATGGGAAGAGATCAGCAATACTAATTTAGGCACATTCAATTTGGCTGCATTCAAGATCAGAATGTTCGGGACAGCAGGGCACAGTCCATCACCAACAGCTGTCAAAATTGTCAAAAGCAGAATTGTTGCGGCAACTAGTTTTCCTCCTGCTCTTCAATGCTCGGACTTGGTCCAGGAATGTGCAGCACATTATAATTTGGAGCGAAAGATAATCTCAACACCTGATAGCAAGCTTCTTGCAACATTGACTTCGGAGTCAATTGGTGAGGCTTTCGGAATTCCTTCGCACTATTCCATGACATACAGGACCAGCAACGGAGCTCAGGCAGTATATGAAGCAGGTCCTGCCAAGTGTGTTGATTTGATTAACAAGCAATGGTTGCTGAAGCCTAGGGTGCATGCTTCCAAGATGCCAAAAACTCTCACCATCTTCGAGTTCAAGTAGCAGTATGTGGACCTGATAAAAATGCTAAGCAGAGTAATGGGGTGTCCACATTCTGTGAACTTTGAGACCTAGATGTTCTTCTACATAGGCGAGATCATGAATTCAAATGCCCTGATCGACTGGGCCAGATTGATCAGTCACTACTTGCACGAGCAATTGAAAAACTTAGCAAAAAAAAGGTCCCAGTCCTTTTTCATGAACTCCTACCTGTTCTATATGCTTGCGCAAAGAGGAGGATTCGATGGGCTGCCAGCAAGAGGAATAATGGGTTGCGGACCAGCTCAGCTGAAAGTACATGAGTGTTATCCCTAGCCGCATCTTCACAATGTCAATTCTTACAGGTTGGCAAATGACACCTTCACCATGTACTTGACACGGCTTATGCAAAAGAAGTTGCACGTAAGAGTGTTGCCGCAAGCGAATGCCTTGGTCCAAAAATATGGAGCTACGTTCTTGCAATTTCCTAAATTCACCTACATAAGGACGCAAGGATTCTCATTCCAGTCATACAAGTTGCCAAGATATCCATCAGACAAGCTTGTATTGTTGGAGCTCATGAGACAGTTAACCGCCTATGATCAGTTGCAGAAGAAGAAGAAAAAGCAATCAATTGAATTTCCAGTTGTCTTGGGTGACTTCATGGAAATATGTCCAGGCTTAGAAGCCGTTGAAAGTGTAGCAGGGGAATTGGCTTTCTATCGTTTGCCATTTTATACATCCAAGGCCCAATATGATCCTTACTGCCAAATCAGAAAGGTCGTTGGCATCAAATTCATACACAAGTTCCACTTAGAAGATTATTGGGCAGGTGTCGAGGACAACCTTGAGGTCCAGAAGAGAATGCATTCCAGATTGCCCCTCGACACCATCAGGATAAGTGAAATTTATCAAGTGCCAGATTAGGTGAAGGAAGATGCAGATTTGATACAACCTGAATTCGAGAAAGTAAAGGATCAGCCTATTCAGTTGCCAGATTGGTTAGAGCTCGAGATGGATGATTTGAGTATCTTAGCTAGACCGGTGCTGAAATTCACCAAGCACTGGATTGACAAGCCGATAAGGAAGTTGGCGGAAGGGAATGTTCATCTAACATATCAGCTAATGGGAAGTCTAGATTGCCACAGTGAGGCAACCGAAGGCTCTTTGCAGGTTCAGGCAGGAAGGGAAGTTCGGATGGATAAAGGAAAAAATGCCCAAAAGAGACCAAGGACAACAAAGAATAAGGATATCTAGTAGGAAATCCCACAGGAGGTTCAACAGGAAGTCCAGCAAGAAGAACCTCCACAAAAGAAAGCAAGGACGGCAAGAGATCACTCACCAGCAAGTTCCTCGAGTGTGCAGGAGGTAGAGATGTTTCCACATACCACAGGGCCACTTCTAGAGAGCATTCCGGCACCAGATATACTCAGCATCAACGCTTCACAGGGACACCATCGACCAAGAAGTCAAAGGCAAGAAAGTCCCCCTCACCAGGAAGAGGCTCGCCAGGATAGCTTCATGGAAGCTATCCTTGGTGAAATGGAAGAAGAGTCACAAGAACAGGAGACGTAGAGGATCATAGTCACTCCATCCCTGCTCCGGATTGGCTGGTAGGAAGGCTGACAAGGGAATCAAAAATGGAAACTGATCCTGCTCGGGAGTTAGAAGAATTATTGAAAAGGATGGATCAGCCAACAGAAAAGAAGGCTCCCCGAAAATTTTCCAAGGTTGTTAGGGGAGAATCTAGATCCCGGACCTTGCACATTGCTAAACCTACAATGGATAAAGACAGAAACGAGATCAGGCAGGAGGATTATGTTATCAGACAGATTGATCTTGGCCATACTTCCACAAGTCAAGTAATGGGAGACTCTGAAGAATCTTCCTTGGCCATGAAGGAGAAACTGCTGAAATCAAAGGCGAAATGTAAGCGGCTGAGGGAAGAAAATAGAGTCCTATGCGAGTACGTTAGGAGTTTCAAAAGACCCCTTAGGGAAGCAGGTCCTTCATTCACTCCTCCTTCCTCCCTTCCTAAGGAAGTGGTTGATGATGTAGAGATTATTAGAGCGATGGCGCAAAATTCCAGGGAATGGATAGAGGATGTTTATACTGAAGCAGGAAAATTCATTGAAGACCTAGCTCTACTTCATTCAAAGTTCGTGATCCTCCTGAACAAACTAGAGACAACAGAAGGATTATGGGAGGATGTGCACATTTACCAGGACTTAACCATTCCACAACTCAGGGCTTTGGCGAAGGTTCCAAGGCAAATTCTGGTTGACGGGAAAGTGATTCAGGAAAATGAAGCTTATGACTTTCCCCGATGGTTCTACCCCGTCTGCTCAGGAAAAAACACCTTCGATAAATTCAGTGTAGACTCCTTTACTTTGAAAGAGTCCATCAGAGGGGTGCAGGAGGAAATCATTAGTGCAATTGAGGCATTGTTCGTAAGGAAACTCAATGACGGTGGAATAACAGCGAACTCCCTGAAATATCAGTTGCACGATTTCTTCTTCGTAGGTTCATTCCCCAAAGAGCATTTTGCAAATGTTTCTTCATTCTCCCGTATAATGAAGAAGACATAGGAATTCATGATGGAGTGGGAGAGCTTCTTTTCCAAGAGCGAGGAAGAAATTGCCTTGATGGAATTTGACATCGAAAATGTGCCAAGTGTCTCCATCGGAGAGTTGGAAGCCGTCGTCAACAGATTCATTGCATACGCCATGAATGAGCGGGATAATGGTCATCCATTTTTGGACGAGAATCTTTTGGTTGAATTGTAGTGGTGTATTTACTGCTGGAGGTATTTTGACTGAGTGTGGGTCTAGTCAATGCATGTCGTCGTCGGATGAGGAATCTTCTTGCATGCAATCTCCTCATTTATGGTTTTATGACAGATTCTCCATGCATGTCGCCGTCATATGGAGAATGATGGACATTTATTCCTTGCATATTTTGGGCATAATCAGCATCATGGGGTGTATTTAATGCACTAGTGGGCGCTATTTTAGGCTTTTGAATTCATTGTACATGGGCATAATGGGTTATTTATTACCGATTCCCACCTTGTTGCACCTTGAGTGGAGAATCTTTTGGGGAGAAACCCTAATTGGGGTTTGCATGGCCTGAGGCCTATATAAAGGGGGTGACCCCCTCATTTGTAAAGGAGGAGAGATTATTATCTGAGATTGTTGCATCAGGATTGTGAAGTAGCCAACTTAATACATTGTTCGATTTTGATGGTGTATTCTTGTTCTATTTTAGCAATCTGTATGGTCTTGCTCTCTTCAATTAGATTAGATTTGCTTATATGTTGTTAGAAGAACTGGATTTGATAGGAGTGCTTGTTGCAGAATCCGAGCTCATACTTTTGGTGTGCAGCTGATTGTTGTACACTGTGCAAAGTTAGCCTGAGCCCTTTTGATGTGTATATGCTTAACGATCATCAGCAGAGATTGTTCGATCCGATGTTCCATATTGATGATCTGAAAAACCTCTATGCACCCTTTTTGAAGATTGCACCACCTTCATGTAGTTGTGCTCTGCTAGCGAAACGAAGCGTGGTTTGATTTTGCATGAGTGATCCCATCTCCTGTTCTTAGGATTAGATTAGCTTTAGCATAGTCTTCTCTACCCTACTCTCATTTACTTTCCGCATATTTCAAAAAATCCAAAAGATCCAAATCTAGAGCTTTCATTGCAAATCATTCGTGCAGTAACCTTTGAGCTTGCATGAGTCTTCTCCAATTGAACACATGTAAGGCCCCTTGGGTTATTAGCAAACCCATCAAACATCTGAGTCACGTCCACACACTAAAGGAACCTTGGGATTAGCCATTTGAACTTTAAGCAATCCTAGCATACGGACTAATCTTGATCAAGAGAGGATAAGGTGACCGTTATGGACTTTATTATGTGTTAGACGTGGTCATAAAAAACACGTCAACACATCCCAAATGAGGGTAATGATCTCTTTCTTAAGAGATTCGCTCCTATACCTTTGGAAGGGTCAGCAATGATTTTGATAGTCTTTCAATCAACTTGCCCTTGCTAGCCTTCATCGTTCGTGCCTACACTTCGATTATTGCTTCGTTATATCAACTCAAACTCCACATAAGACAATACTGTGGCTTGGCAACTTACAACTTGACGCACATCCTTGACTCATTTGGACTCAAACTCTCAAGACCTCCTTTACAAAATATACATTCTTCCACTCTCTAAGGCAAGGTCTTGCTAAAACTCACATCAAGACTCTAGGCATAGAACTATGACTTCCCCATTCTTAGGCGAGACTCAGCCCTAAAAGGAACCCTAGGGACAATTATGAGGCAAGCTCTTCAAAAGAAACCCCAATTTACCTAACCTAGGCCATCACTAACTCACTCAAAAACACTTAACAAGCAGAGAAAAGCGAAGCAAAGAGAAAGCAAGACCCAAAAAAGAGAGGGGTCCCCATTTTGATGGGGCGATGTGTGAGATGGTGACAACAGGTCCTTAACCATTCTCATGAGGTGGTGTACCTAGTGAGGCTTGTACGCTCTTCCCCCTCCTTGCACTCCCTTTCTTACCCTAGCATGATTGATTATTGTAGGTATATAGTGCTTCATATATTATCAAGTGCATATATATATGTCTATTATATGTAACAATTCATGCATCTATTAGATATATATACATCCACCCACATATAGTTATTATAACTACAGATGTATTGAGAAATTAATTCTGCATACAACAAGAATTTGATATGTTACTATTTAATCAGCTCTGCTACGAATGAAAATCTTTGCTGATGTTCAAGTGATGGATTGTTGTTGAATGATTGATATTCAAATGAGTGATTGATTCAACGAATGTTGATTTGATAGAGTGACACTTGATTGATTTGATAGATTGATTGATTCCTTAAAATACATTTGATGATTCATTTCTGATTTCAAGATGTGAATTGATGATTGATGATGTTTGGATTGCTTATTTATCCACTTCGTTGAATTGATAGCAAAGATAGATTGTTTAATCAGACCTATGCTGATTCATAGATTGCTTGATTTCTTAATGCATTGATGAGTGATGATGTATTGAGCTTTGCTCAGAGTGATCTCCCCTTCATACTTTATAGGTGAAAGGGCCATAACCTTTTATAAAATTTGAGTCACCACTTTACATAGTTGCCTTTGAGAATAATAAATTCTCCAAATTGATCTCCCTTGGATGTCCTCCTCAAATGAAACCTTCTTCTTTATATATCTCCCAATGTGAGGAAGAGTCACACCTCTTCACCATGTTTGCCCTTTGCAATAGGCACAACCTTTTACAATTACCACCCTTTGAAAGAGTCACTTCCTTATTTTCTTCTCATTCCTTTCTTCTTCTATTGATCCTTCCTTAATTCCTATGTTTCCTTCCTCCTTCCTTCCTCCATTCCATATCCTTTTATACTGTCCTATTTTATTGAGGAGACACATCTCTTTGGAAAGAGATCCATAAAAAGGGTCATGTCTCCTTATTGTTGTCTTATTATTCAAATCAGATCTGCACTTCTGATTATTGATAAAAAATGCCCCTTCAAATGAAATTCTCTTCTCCCTTTTATACCTCATGTTTGAGGGAGTCACAACTTTTCATCTGATGCCTTTTGGCCATTCATCAAGCTTAACTAAACTTCAATTATTTTAATTATAATTTTATTTTTGTTCTTTTGTATTTTAATTTTATTGTTAGTATTGATTATTAAACACAGTTTCAAAATGGGGATATTACACTCAATCAAAAGATCTGCCCAAAATATGGACAGATATCCACGGCTATTTTAATGGCAGAAATGAAAATTTAAAGAAAATAAAATTTACCAGGGTTTGATAAATTGGTGAATCACTTTAACCAGCGTCCTCCTTCAATTTAGACCAGCATGATTGATAATGGCTTTGATACCATTTAAGAAATTGGAGCACAAGGGGTATCATCCCACTGTAAGATGCTGCTTTTTATATGTTGTCATCCTGATTATACAAACAAAAACTGTGAAACAAAATTCTAACCAGCTTCTGGCTTAGCTGTACAGATGCCTACTATTAAGAAAACTTAAGCAGCTATCTTTCTTAATGTTTCTAACTTTATTTTATCTATTATTAAGCAGGGCCTGTTAACTTTGTTATCATGCTATTCAAGATTAACTGCAAAGATGAGATCTTAGAACTAAGTTTCTTATGTCTTCTATTTTTCTGTTGATGTTCTTTTTATCTGAATCTTTTCATGTAGCACTTCAATATAAGTCGGATCACTGATGCATGGAAATTTTCAAATTGTCCTTTTGGTATCCTCTTTTATAGGAAAAAGGGGTTGAAGTACCCATTGCTTATAAAGCGCCTTGCTTGTATGGTTATATCTGGCATGGCATCTGCAGATAGCCTTGATATTCTTCAACCAGCAAATTATGGTATCTTGTCAAAAGTAAGAATTATAATTTCTCTTGTTTCTAGTTTTAAGACATGAAAGGGTTAATGTAGTGATTAATGAGTGCTCTTGCCAACTGTAAATGAGTTTAATTCTTCTGTTTAATCATTTCCACATGATGTTGAATATGGCTTAATATAACATGTAATGTACTCCACTTTTCCAGCATTGTTTTACTGAGCTATAATGTCGATCAGTTGAGAATGTAGGCAGTTTTTTTCTATTATTTTTCCAATATATATTTACATACGTGAATTATGACTAAGAATGCATGTTTTACTAAAAGTTATGAATAAACAACGTGCAATGTGCTAAGTCATATTTAAATTAATAAAATTATTGATGATGATAAGTTATGGACAATTGTATAGGTCATTATGTTTAGTTGACACAGTTACAAGCATTTGTCTATACATTTGATGTGTATTTCTAATTTTGGAAGTTCTCTCCATTGATTGAGAAAACTGATTTTCTATGAAGACAATATGCATTGGCATGCATATGAAATTATCTGAGTGTTTCATGTGAGCATATATATGATCTGCATCAAGGGACTTGTTGTGATGGAGAAATTATAAATTGATGGGCCATTTGATAAAAGGAATCAACTACTGAAAATAGTAAACTCAGCAGAGACCTAAGTTTTATCTAGCAGATATTGCCATTGAATTTTTTAAATGAGAAAAGATACACATCTAACACTGCAAGAGATCAAAGATAGGTGCATCAAATGAGATAATGCTGTTTCCTTTGCCTCAGTTTTTGTTCAGAAGATTCATTCTATTAGAAGATGAGAGGAGCAATGGTAGTAGCAAGTCGGAAGAAAGAGAAAAAAATAATACCTGGAAGAATGACTGCAGAAAGAGATGCAAGGAGTGAGTTAAGTGACTTAAATTAATTGTGTGTAGGGATAAGAAAGCAACCATTGTCAGGTATAAATCAGAGAATACCTCAAAGATCACTACAAGGACATAAACATACTCATCTATTTTTTGTAAAATTACTTGTAAAAGAACGAAAGAAGTAAAGATTGAGGAGGATTATACTAAAAATTTGTATATGAGTTAATCAAGCTAATAGTCCATGTTTAACATGTTGATGGCGCAGACCGCATGATCTTGATAATAAGAACTGCCTAAAAAATTGACTGCCAAATGTCAATTTGGTATAGATGGACAAAGAAGTAGTTACAATCTTTGTGACTTGGGAACAAGCAAGGAAGAGAGTTACCTATTGGTGCATAGATTTGTAAGTACCAAATCCCTAAAGCCAAACTTTTTCCCAAGCGCCAAGTGTGTCAAACTTAAAAGAAAACCATAAACTTATGATTAGGTTTGGCAACAATAGACCAATTTACTGAAGTGGGTAAAATCTTCTTCAACTTCTGACTTTGCTAAACCAAGGGGGCTTTCTTAAGGTGTTGTGTTGAATGTAAATAAGAAATCAAGTGTTTACTGTTGTGACATTTTCACCCATCGCCCCATTGCAAATGGGGACCTGTTGTGACGTATTCACACATCGCCCCATTGCAAATGGGGACCCCTACTTTTTTCACTTTGTGGGGTTTTGCTTTCTAGGTTTTAGAGTTTTGTCTGTTAGCCTTTGCTTTTCGAGTGTCGCCAGGGGGATCACTAGGATGGCAGGCTCTGCTTGAGCCGAGGTGAGTCTTTGGGGCCCCAGAATTAGGGTTTCTTTGAGAGTCTTCCTTAGGGCTTGGTTTTGCTCTTGTTGCTAATTGTGTCTTGCTTGGTGAGTGAGTATCATCCTTGAAGGTCTGAGTTAGGTCGAGTTGGTGAGTGATGAAGTCTGGAATGTCATCCTGATCTTCAAATGCCCTGAAATTTGGCTGTCTGGAATGTCCTAATCCTGAAATTTGGCTAAGTCTGGAATGTCCTGATCCTGAAATTTGACTGTCTGGAAAACTGAAGAATCCTCCAAAAACTAGATTTTGCAATATAACTCCTGGAGGTCCGAAACCACTCTCAAACATCCTGGAAGTATATATGGAATATAACTTAAAGTATAAGTGACATTTCCTTATGTCACTTATACTTAAATGTTATATTCCATAAAATAATCCTGACGAAGAGGCTAAAATGTCAGAATTCGCTCCTGACCCTTCCAAAGGGTCCATAGCGAAAACTCTCCAAAGACTCAAGATCTTGCCTAAGTCAAAGAGTGGTCAAGCAAGTTTGCAAGGATATGGAAGGAAATGGATCTAGGATCGAGTCTAAGACAAAGTCAAGTCAGTTTGAAGGTGAATTGAGCCTAGAATAGAAATTTTGCTCCTGACCCTTCCAAAGGGTCCAGAGTGAAATTCTTGAAAACACGCATTTTCCCCTTTGCTAAAGTCAAGACCAAGATGGAGATGAAAGGAGAGTAGTCTATGTTTGCCTCCCAAAGAAAATTAGAGTTGAAAAAAGCAAGAATCAAGGTCAAATCATGATTTTCACTCTTGACCCTTCCAAAGGGTCCAGAGCGAAAATCCTTGTAGCTCTTATTTCCTTCTTTGTTTTGGCTAGGTGTTGGCGTGATGTAGGATAAATTGGTATGTTCTTGCCTTGGGAGGGAGTTGGACACTTTGAAAGATGAAGATTTTAGCCAAAAAGTGAATTTCGCTCCTGACCCTTCCAAAGGGTCCAGAGCGAAATCATCATAAACCTTTTTTGCTCCCTTGTTTTGGCTTGAAACCTTCTCCTTTGATGGAAAACGATCTATATTTGCCTCCAGGAGAAAATTGAAGTTTAAAAAATGAACAATCAAGCCCAAATGGTGAATTTCGCTCCTGACCCTTCCAAAGGGTCTAGAGCGAAAATCCTCCTAAGGCTCATCTCCTCCCTAGTTTGACCAAATTTTGAGTTGCAAGGCATCTTGAAGGGAAGTGTGGACATGTTTGGACTTTGGAAATGTTTGAAAGCCTTGAAAAAATGAAGGATTCTAGCCAAGAAGGTGAATTTCGCTCCTGACCCTTCCAAAGGGTCCAGAGCGAAATTCCTTACAAGCCTACCTTTTTGACCTTGCTTGGGCTTAAGACTTTGTTCCTTGCATGAGAATGATGTTTAGTTACCTTCTAGAGAAGTGGGAGGTGAAAAGATGAAGGATCAAGTCAAGAATGAGATTTTCGCTCCTGACCCTTCTAAAGGGTCCAAAGCGAAAATCCTAAATCTACCTATTCCTTTCACATTTGTGCCAAGTCAGGCCTAGACAAGGATGATAGAAGCCCTTAAGATTGCCCTTGAATGGATTTTTGTCTCAAAAAATGATGATTTTGGGCTAGAGGAAGAATTTCGCTCCTGACCCTTCCAGAGGGTCCAAAGGCGAAATTCATTATAGGTCCTGTCCCTGGCCATGATTTCTAGCGAAATTCTCTTTTCTAGTCACTTTGAGGTCAAGTGAAATGTTGCAAGCATGGGAGAGGGATCCAAGGATAAGAGTCCAAGTAAACAAAGTGAAAAGAATGGAATTGAATGAGGATAAACAAGCAAATCATGAAATTTGCTCCTGACCCTTCCAAAGAGTCCAAGGCGAAATTGTGCAAAACCTATCTTTTCCCTCAAATTTATGCCAAGTCTAGTGTGGGTCAAGATTAGAGGTGTCCTTAGGCATGTCCTTGAATTGTCAAGAGTCATCAAATATGAAGAAATGAGCTCAACACAAGAAATTCGCTCCTGACCCTTCCAAAGGGTCCAGAGCGAATTTTCTCAAAAACCACCTTTTTTCCCAATTTTGTGCCAAGCCTAGTGTTGACTAAGGTGAGTTTTGATGGAACAGGTCCTTAGAATGAACTTTGACTTATCAATGATTATCAAATGTGAAGGAATTGAGCCAAATGGTGAATTTCGCTCCTGACCCTTCCAAAGGGTCCAGAGCGAAATTCCTAAAATCACTTATCTTCCTTGCAAATCAAGTCAAGCTTTTGGTTTTTATGGCTTAGGGAAGGATGGAGCAAAGTTTCCTTGACCTTGGAGGTGAGTTGAATGGTAGAATTTGTCCTAAAAAGTGTTTTTTGCTCCTGACCCTTCCAAAGGGTCCAGAGCGAAAATCCTAAAAACCATCTTTTCTTCCAAAATTTGAGCAAAATCAAACCTGGACAAGGGTGAGAGAAGTCATTTGGATTGCCTTAGAGTGGATTTTGGTCACCATGAATGCAAATTTTGAAGCCAAAATGAGAATTTCACTCCTGACCCTTCCAAAGGGTCCAGAGCGAAATTCCTAGGATCACCCTTTTTTCCTTGCAAATCAAGTCAAGTTTTTGGTTTTTATGGCCTAGATAGGAGTGAGGCGATGTGTCCTTGGTCTTGGAGGTGGATTGGAGTTGAAAAGATGAGGAAATAAGCCTAAAATAAGATTTTCGCTCCTGACCCTTCCAAAGGGTCCAGAGCGAAAATCCTAAAAACCATCTTATCCTCCAAATTTTGTGCTAAGTCAGGCCTAGACTAGGGTGAGAGAAGCTATTTGGAATGTCTTGGAAAGATGTTTGACCTTCAAAAGTGTGAATTTTGAGCTAAAAGGCGAATTTCGCTCCTGACCCTTCCAAAGGGTCCAGGGCAAAATTGTGCAAAACCTATTTCCTCCTTGTGTCAAGTCAAGACTTGGAGTCCTAAGGCGAAGTTGAGGTTAAATTGATGTTACTTTGCCCTACAAGATGAATTGAAGTGAAGAAAATGAATAGTTGTGACCTAAAAGGTGAATTTCGCTCCTGACCCTTCCAAAGGGTCCAGAGCAAAATTCCCAATTTCACTCAGATTGCTCATGATAAAGATCAAGGCGAAGAGTTGGTTGTGAGGTAATGTTGAAAAGATGTCTAAATGAGCCAAGAATGCAAATTTCGCTCCTGACCCTTCCAGAGGGTCCAGGGCGAAATTCTTATGAAGCCTGTCCCTGGAAAGAATCTTGAGCAAACTTCATTTTGATGTCTTCTTGTTGATGATTTAAGGTATAAAATGCTATGTCGAAATGAATTTATTATATGTCCTTAATCATCTTTTGGGTTTGTTTTGCAAAGGAAAGAAGACCATAACAAGGACGACCTTCTCCAGTCCAGCATCATCAAGGACGACCTTCTCCAGTCCAGCATCAACAGGAACGACCTTTTCGGTCTAGCATCATCAAGGATGACATCTTCCAGTCCAAGGTACATCATCCATCCTGCACATCAAAGACAAAGGAAGATAAAGAAAGGGTTCGTTGAAGAAGCAGATAGTTTCAGAAGAGTTAATTAAAGCTAGCTTCGCAACATCATCAAATTGAACATCAGCCAAGTTCCGAGTGTCAGGCAAGGTGGCATCCCATTCATCGCTCCTCCATGTTGGGTTGATCCACCTCAGCGTGTCCAGGTTCAATGTATCTGACTCATCAAAGATGACACAAACTTCAATGTACCTACCCCGGCTATCCATTGGTCGAATATTCCAGAGAAGACATGTGTCCAAATAATGCAATTATTTCATTGGCCAGAATTGAGTTTGTTGTAACAAACCCTAATTAGGGTTTTCATTGTAAAATCTCGGCCATTGATCTCAAGTTGATCTGAGCCATCGAATTGTATTGAGGGCACTATATAAGCTGGCTCCTCATTTGTAAAGGCTAATAGTTAGTCAATAGTTGATAGTAGAGGAATGGTTAGCTAATAGACAATAGGGAGAAAATAGTTGATAGTCGGTGAATAGGTAGTAGAATAGCAAATAGAATAGCAATTAGAGTAGACTGGGAAGAGAAGACAAGACATTGTTGCCTTAATTGTAAAGACTTCTTTTTCATTGAAGATATGGTGAAATATGTCGTTTTGTTGCAATATGCATGGTCTCTTGTTGAATCTTCATTTTAGATGACAGATAATTAAATTGAATGAAAGAAGTTGTTGAATGCACCTGTGTGGAATCTGTCTAGTCCATACCACTAGCCTCTTACTAATTGTAAGTGCGCCCTGCGTGGTCAGCTGGCATAAAATGAGCTTAATCTTAAGTCGTTACACGTCTATTGTTCATGCATTATCTTGAATGGCGATCAGTGTTTGATGGTGTACGATTTGAACGTATTGGAAGCATCCCTTAGAAGATCGTACTGAGTTGGTAATGAATTGTTCAACTTGATGGTGAGACCCAACCCAGTAGGACTCCACCTAGTCGTTCATCCATCTTCTCGCATTCTAGGTAGTAGAGTAGACTTCCTGAACCCTGCATCTTTTGTCATTTGTTTGTCTTCCAGTTAGTTAATAGGACTTGTGATTCCATCAAATCAGACGTTTAGGTCATTGAGTGTAAGTCCCCTTGTGATTCCAGCAAATCACATCATACCGCGGAGAGCTTATCCACACGTAGAGATCCTACATAACAAAACCTTGGAGTTACTCCGACTGATCCTTCGGCAAGATCTTCAGCAGTCGGGAACTTTGTTCAAGAGAGGATAAGGTACCCTTTAGGTATTTTATTCTGTGTTCGCATGTGCATGAAAAACACATCAACAAGACCCCCCACTTTTTGCTTGTTAGCATAGGTGTTTTGTTTAAATCGTCTTTCGCTTGGCAATAGTTTTGTAGTTTTTGACCTTTTTCGCTAGTGAGAAGGGCCTATTTTAACAGTCCAGGTTAGGGGTGTTGAGCAACCTTTAGTATGTCTTAGGATTGGAATGTCTTATCTTTAGTATGGTCAAGTCCAGAATAGATGAACAAATATCCAAGCCGAGGAGTGAAGGTGAAGTTGTAAAATCTTGTCAAAATTGCTAAGAAGTTGTTAGTATTGTCAAATGTTGCAAAATCTTGTCAAAGTTGTTAATTTGGTCAATTTGGTCATAGTTGTCAAGGTGCATAGGGTTTGTTCTTAGGAATGGATATAAGAGCAAGAAATGGTAAGTTTTCTTATAATTCCATCAAGAATTGCAAGCACAATATCTTAAGCTCATTAACTTCAAGTCTATATTGGTGCAAGATCTAGGTGGGGGAAAGTATGAAAGTTTGACTAAGTCAAGAGTCAACCCACTTGCACCATGTATATGTACCCCTCAAACCCGCTATGCAAAGTTGTGCATATAGGGTGTAAAATTCTGCCCAAGAGGAGAAAATGATGCTAAAATTGTCTAAGGCAAGAGTCAACCCCCTTGAAGCATGCACAAATTCCAACCTACATTGTGCAAGCAAGTAATCAAGATCCAACCTCAAACTTGTGCATATCTACATGCGAAATGCGCTCCAAGTTGACTTAAACACAAAATTGTGCATACAAGGGGTCGAGATGTGCTCAAGAGGAAGGGTGATGAAGTTTCTTTTGGTTAAAACTGTGCAAGCCACCCTCTAATTTCCGCTCTTGCATTAAGTTAATGCATGTGAGTGTCTCAAATGTGCCCAACATACATTTGTGCATGTATGCTACCCAAATGCACTCATGTCTAGTTTTGTGCACAACAACCCCTCATTTGCGCTCAAGGATAAAGTGTGCAAGCACATGTCTTAAATTCGCTCTACCACATTTGTGCATGTACACATCCCAAATGCGCCCACCTCAAGTTGTGCATACAAACACCTAAAATCCGCCAATGCAAGCATGGGTCTCATTTGTGCCCAAGGGAAGAAAGATGTAATGTCCCCTTCTCATTGATGCTCTTTCAGTGGTCCATTAGCCTATTCCTGAGACCCGTAGGCTAGGTGGAATGAAGAATGAGGGTCTAGCATTGATGAAACAAGGACTTACTATTTTTAGTAAGTCAGGGAATGACCATTCTGGTGTTACTGTCCTACTGAGCTCTCCATGTTTTGCCTCTGGACGCGATGATCATGCTTTTCTGAGCATTAGTTCTTGACTTACTATTTTTAGTAAGTGACTGAGTGGCACAATTCTATTTTTGACAGTAGACAGGGTTCTAATTCTGCAGCAGTTTTGTGGTCGTCCGGGCTCAGTTTCATCCTGGTTGTGATAATAATCAGTACGAGAGTCATTTGCGACATAATTAAATATTATTTCCTTATCCTAAGGTTAATATTTAATTAATCTGTTTATTGGCTACTAGTTTATTAAATTTGGGATTAATGCCTATTTTATCCTAAGTTTTGGCGAAATTCAAGTGTACTATGGAATGTAGAAATATTTTAGAAGATTATTATTTCACATTGCATCTTCATTATTTGCCTAAGTGTTTAACGTGGGTCCTCCCCCTTTTTGGGCGTGAGTTTTGACTTAGGAGAAAGTGGCGCTACACTTGGGTCCACATGTAGTGGAATGAAAATTCAAATGCAGGGCGTGGAATTTGGAGGAATGGCATTTGAATTTGAAGAGTGAAGTTATAAATATGAGGATTGGGCTCCCATTTGCACCATCTTCGAAAATTGCATCGTTATGCTGCCGGTTTGGCTACTGAAAATCTGAGCTTCAAAGTTGGCTTCCTAGCTGAGTCTCAGTTTAGTACTTGCAATATAGTACCTAGTTGTGCCCTTGTGTTCCCATTGCAGATTGGTTAATGAGTTGTAGATTATGGAGTGATTGATGTTGGATTTGATTGTTTCTGGTTGCTGGTCGCGGGACCGCTGAAAGTGAAATTTGCTCATATCTCTTAACCAGTCGACTCCATCCATCTGGGTACCAGCTCATTCTTCCTTCCATGCCATGGCAATACAATGTGCTACTAAAACTGTACTTTCAGCCTGCAGATCAGTATAACAGAAAATTACAGTCATGTTGTAGAAATCTGCAATTATTTATCTCATCTCATCTCTATATTGTAAGGTTGTTTCAGTAGTACTGATCATCCCCTTCTTTCTGCTTTCTTTTGTAATTACCCACTGCATTAGTGGAAGAGGCTGGCTTGCCGCCTTCTAAGTTTTGTAATTCAGTTTTGTAATCAGTCCTCCCGCTGAATAAGTGGTCGAGTGATAAGTTCAATTCAATGGTCCTCCCGCTGAAAGATGCGGTAGAGTGATAGCTTAATGTACTGTCCTCCCGCTGAAATACGCAGTAGAGTGATTGAACTTCAGTTTATTGTAATTTTCCCTTGGTCGGTTTACCGCCAAGAGCTTTGTTTCTATCCTACTGGATAAGCAGAAGGGGCTGGCTTGCCGCCCATGCATTGTAATTTTCAGTTTGATTATGATTGCTAACGATCCCCGGAACACCGTATGCTCTCACCCTCCCAGTCTGGGCTCTCGGTGAACAAAAGGTGGAAGGGTTCCCTTTCAGTTGTTTGGCTTATTCCTCTAACCTTAACGGGTTATTTGTTGTGGATGAATTGTTATTGGTCTAAAAAACAAAAAACAATTACTAGGATATTACAAAAGATGGAGGAAATGTTTGAGCCTAGAGAATGAAGAGTCACAGCCCTACAAAACTCGCCTATATATGCAGAAATCAGATGAAAATCAGACTAAAAAAACATGAGAAAGCAGACCTAATTCGCATTAGGTATAGGCATGAAAGATCAAACCTGCAAAAAGATGAAAAATCAGACCTAAAAGCATCCTAAATGCAGACCTAAAATGCAAAATGCAGAGCAGAACACTTGAATGAAGGAGAATTGTGAGTTATGATGGCTGCACTTGAACTTTATTTATACCCCTTCAAAGGTGAAACCACAAAGCTAGCCGACCTAGCGCAAATCCAAATTTTGAAAGGGCAAAACTATGTTATTCTGCTGACCGACTTGGATAAAGAAATTTTATGGAAACATCTCAGCCGACCCTTGCTAGAAAGGATAACTTTACATGGTGCTCCTATAAATATAAGATGAAAATAATCACTTTGCATCAAATTCACAAGCACACAAGAAGCAAGGAAGAGATAAATGTGAGTTTGAGGTAGGTTAGATGTGAACTGTGGCAGATAATGTGAGTTTCTTCATGGAGAACCAGAATTCAAGGTAAAATTGTGAAAGAGAATAGAGTAAACTGCAGACATGACCTTGGAGCGAACCTATGAAGGCAGATTTGGTGTCATTTTTAGTGCATTTTCACCATTTTCAGGGCCTGATTTGCAGCAGCAGACGTGATTGAAGATAGTTTCCAGTTTTGAAAGGTCATTTTCAGATTTACATCCTTGATTTTTCAATGTTATTTACAGGTTGAAAGGGTTTTTAGGGGCCTGATTTGTTAGGTATTAGCCTTATTTGCATTCAATCCATGGTGTATGATGTTAAATCTCTGTCTTTCAGGTTTTGATGGAAAGCTGATAATGAGAGGACATCACTAGGAAGCACAAGGATGCACAAGAAAGGGTGAATCAACAGCATTAAGTACTTACACATCAATAAGCCAAGCTCAAGACATGGAATTTCAAGGAGGTCATATAAGGAGACTTCAATTTCAAGACTATATCTAGGCAATAGGAGGCACACCTTAAGGGCATGGGAAGGATATCCTAATACACAAGGAAGCGCGAAGAGAAACATCTCAACATCAAGATTCAGGTGTTCAAGAAGGTCAACATTCGAGGCTTGCACTACAACACAAATGAAGGAATCAAGTTTCAAGGATGAAGTGAAAGATCAACATCTCAACTATGCGAGTGAAGATGCAACAATCTTGAATTTCCTTTGGAAAACCAAGAATCAAGGTCAATACAACAAAGAGGTATTCTCGGTCTAGTACATCATGCACAAGAGGATCAAGCATAGACATCATGAAGTCATGAACTACATCAAGGAATTTCAAGATCAAAGTGAATCAATGAAGGGGACGTCAGGATGCACATTGCAACATGTTCTAAAACTCAAGAACATTATACAAAGAAGTGAATTTCAAGATTCTAAAGCTGAAAGGTGGAAATTCATCATCCGAAGAAGGATTCCCGAATGTGAAGATGAAAAGTGAAACGTGATCAAGGAATGGAGATAGTTTTAGAATAATTAAGCAAAGTTAGAAATTTGATCCAAGATGATACAATTTGGGAATATGATCCATCACATTCGTTACGGAGCTTGGAAATGTTGAGTATCAAGAAATATTGCCCGAAAGCAAAGATTCCTTTGCGATGATCTACAAGAGATATACAAGCTAATGCGGCACCTATTTATCATCAACTAATCAAGAGATGCCATAGCGACATGTCCAAGTTTAATGTACCCGACTCATCAACAACTATACATGTCGAAGGCACTGAATTCAATGTAACAACTCAATTTTCTCATTGATCCAAATTCAATATAGGACATGTGTTTAAATGATGTAATTTTCTCATTGGTTGAAGATGAGGTAGTTATAACTAACCCAAATTAGGGTTTCATTATGTAATCTCAGCCATTGATCTTGAATCAATCAGAGCCATTCATTGTAATTGAGACCTCTATATAAGGCTCAACTTTCTCCTTTGAATAGTTAATAGTTAGTAGTAGGAAGCAAGTAGAATAGCGTAGGAGAAGACAAGAAAGTTTTGCCAAGGCTTTGTTGAAATAAATCCTTGATTTCATTAAAGATATGGTGGATTGTTGTATGAGTTTCTACATGTTGCATGCTTTCTACTTCTCAAGTTTTAGATGTTGATTAGTTCAATGGAAGATTCTATTGTTGATGAATGGTGAAACCTACATGTTCATACCATTTGGAATTTGTTGATTGCAAGTTGCAGTGCATGGTTAGACTGAACTCAAATTTAAAGCTTAACTTCAATAGCTTTGTGCTCATTGTTCATGGTGTTGATGTGCATAAGTGATGTGAAAATCATTCGCTTATCCTTAGGAGATTGCACCATCTTTGTGTAGTTGTTTCCTCATGTTAAGCAAAGCTTGGTTTGGTGTCATCAAGTCAACAATCATTTCTTACATTGTTGGGTGTTAGCTTAGATTTTCTTTACCTTTCATCTTTTGTATTTTATTTTCCAAGTTGAGCTTAGTTTCCACATTCAAGTTGTTTTGCAAAATGTAAGTGCCTTTGTGATTACCGACATTATCACATCATATACATTGAGTCTATCCAACATTAAAGTCGATTGTTTGCATTGTAAACCTTGGAGTTGCCTTATTTGATCATATTCTTTAGCATATGAGGTTTCTTTGTTTAAGAGAGGATATAGTACTTGGTATATCATTTTGTGTTCGAGGTGTCCTAAAAAACACATCAACATTTACCTTTACACAAATCATAACCAACTCATGGTATACTCCTATTTAGGTTGTCACTTTGTATCTATATGTTGGTTTGATCACACAAGGTCCTTCACCTTACTAAAACAAATAATATACCACAAGAATTGTTTAAGGATGCGATTTTTGATAGACTTTAATATTGTTATGCACATTTAGATGTGGCAATGAATGAAACTTACTACTGAAGCGTCGTAAATTGTATCCCTATACAATTTTCATCATCACTTAGGCCTCACTTTGGCATTCGGGCCTTCTATGCTTTGACCATGTTTGATTCTGCTCACATGAGCTTCAAATTGTAATCTTCACCTAGCGTCTGGTCTGTGGAGCTTTGTTCATCCTTGATTGGCTAGACAAAGGCGCTCGATGCAGCCTCGTCCTTGGAAAATGGCACCCCAATTGCCCTTGTCCCAATAAAAGGGGCCCAATTTTGGTCTCGACAATGGTCATAAAATATGGATAGGAATTCCCTTCACGTGTTGGCCTTTCTTGAAATTTCAAACATGTTCGATGTAGTAGGGTATAAAAGAAAGCCTTGCCCCCTCATTTGAACATCCATCTTACATCTCTCTACAAGTTCACAATTCAATTTCTCAAGTGCAAGATTCAAATCAAGTGAGCAAGCAATCAAGCATTTTCAAGACATTGAAGGAGAGGTCAAGCATTCCAGATGGCATCCATGATTTCATGAAGACATCCTACATCACAACATCAACCCTTGCATGAAAGACTCATGAAGGTATCACAACATCAACCCTTGCATGAAGACTTCAAAGAAAGACTCATCAAGGCATCACATTTCAATTTCAATAATTTCAATTCAAATCTAGCCTCTACCCTCAAAAGGAACGCTATACATTTCAATTTCAATTCAATTATACAATTAATTCCAAACCCAGGGTTTGACTTAGGCAAACCCCTATCCACAAGACCTTTTCTCTTCTTTTGTGTGCAAGCGACAAGCTCAAAAGCTATAATCGTGGAATCAGACAAAATAGACAAAGACAATCATATCCAGCTTTTGCATGCGCAAAAAGCAGAGGACAAGGTCGCTCCACACATCTATGTCCGACGAATCTTAAGGAGGATATTTAGGATTGTATTCTAATCCCAAAAAGATAACTTTTGTCCCGATTTGACATTTTGAGGATAGGGTTGTGTTGTGACCATTTCACACATCGCCCCATTGCAAATGGGGACCCCCACTTTTTTAGTATTCCGGATAATTTTTTTTTGTTTTAAGAGCAATAAGAATTACCAACCAACACATAACTCGTTAAGGTTAGAAAACATAAACTCAAAGCTTGCTAAAAATGCAACCCTTCCACTTTCTGATCACCAAGTGCCCAATGTGGGAAGGTGAGAGCATACGGTGATAAGGGGTTCGTTAGCTCACAAATCTGTTGGAAATGATAAAGCAAATACAATACTAGGCGGCAAGCCAGCCCCTTTCGCTTATCCAGCGGGAAAGTAAGAAACTTGGCGGTGAACTAGCCAAGAGAACAATACTGCAGACACAAATCACTCTACCGCAATATTTCAGCGGGAGGACTGAATTACAAATTACTCGACTCAACCGCTTATGCAGCAGGAGGACCATTACAACCAACATCACTCGACCGCTTATGCAGCGGGAGGACTGAATTACAATTTATCAAATGTAGGTGGCAATCCAACCTCTTCCACTTTTCAGCAGGATGAGAGATTACAATCCAGAATGGGTTAGTAGTACTACTACTTAACCTTACAATAAAAAGGAAAGTGAGAGTAGAAGAATAATGCTGAACATAAAAGATAATGATCATGAAACTCTTCCAACATCAAAAACAGCAAGCTGGAAATGCATAACCAGCAACCTATAAACCCACTAAATTACTCATATCTCTCTCAATTCTCACTCAATTCACCCCAAATCACTCCCAAACTAACAGTAGACCAGCAGCGACTAAGATAAACCAGAAGGAAGCTACCAAAACACCCCAAATTACTTGGCATGCATCCCAATGCACCCTCTAAAACCCATGCTAGCTAGGTATTTTTGATTTGCATTATTAAATTCAATACTCAATGAAAAGTGCCACAAACTTACAATATGAATCGCCAGAAGCAAGAAGGATGATTGAACCAGTACCCAGAATGGCCGGTCACTCAGGCAGAGAGGTGTGATAAAAAACGTGCTTCAGCCATAGGGAAACCGGCAATCACTTCAAACTCCAAAAACACTGAAATATGCAAGGAAAGTATCTAGATTATAGCACGCAGCTAGGTACTATATCTCAAGTACGAAACTGGAAAGCACTAGGGAGCCGCACTCCGAAGCTTCAAAGTTCTGACACCAATCCGGCAGCATAACAATGCAAATTTTCAAGATAGCCAAAATGAGAGCCCAAGGCTCATATTTATAACTTCACGCCTTCCCAAATGCAATTGCAAATGGCGCCCAAACTCCATTCAAATTCACTTTCATTTCACCTTATGTCTCCCCACCAACATGGCGCCCACTTACCTTTCCTAGGCAAGTTCGAACTTTCCTTATGGTGGCGTCTTTTTGCAATATTAAACATTAAACAAAAGATGTTTAATCCTCCTAAATGGCCACCAACAATTTGCCCTTTGACTTAGGAAATAACATATGAATATCATTTAATTATTTTTCCCTAAGTCATCCTCAACAAATAATCAGTAACTGCAAATATTTAAATATTAAACCTTTGACAAGGAAATAATATTTAATTAAATTACTTATGACCCCCATACTGATCATTAACAGAAACCAGGATGAAGCGGAGTAAAGAAGACCAAAGAACTGTTGCAGGACCAGGACCCTGTTCACTACCAAAAATAGAAATACCCCATACTAAAAATAGTAAGTCATGCATTACTGCTCCGAACAAAATGATCTTCGCACCCAGTGACAGAGCATGGAAAGCTCAGTAGGACAGCATCATCCAAACAACCAACCCCTAACTTACTAAAAATAGTAAGTTCTCGCCTCACCAACGTTTGAAACCCTAACTCTTCATTCCACATAGCCTACGGGTCTCAAGAATAGGCCAATGGACCACTGAAAACACATCATCGAGAAGGGGACATTACAACTTTTTTCTGCTTTCTAGAATAGTGGTAGCATCTTTTGCTATTAGCCTTTGCATTGAAGAAGTGTAGTTGGTTAAGAGCTAATCATGTCAAGTCTCCTCTTGATTAAGTGAGGTTAGTCAATTTTCAAGGCTTTCAAAATGAATGATTTACATTTTTTGCTTGCAAAACTAGGGATGAAATGCTAAATTTGGCTAAGGCATGAAAATTTCCTTTGATTGCCTAGATCAGCAACCGAGGCATTGAAACCACTTCCTTTTCCAACCAAGGCATAATCCCTTCCACTTCTCCTAGCATTGCCAGTGGGTGCCTGTTGTGACCATTTCACACATCGCCCCATCGCAAATGGGGACCCCCTCTTTTTGCTTGTTTTTCGCTTGTTTTCGCTTTCGTTTTTAGGGTTTTGTTAGTCAGTTAGTTGTCTGGATTTAGGGCTAAGCCTTAGGGTTTTAAATCTTGCCTTTTCAAGCCAAAATCCAGTCTTTTTTTTAGAGCTTTTGAGCTTTCTTTTCTAGAATGCAAATTTTGAATGCAATGATCTCGCCAAAATGGTCTAATTTTCAATTGGAATGTTCATGCAGAGCTTAAACTTGTCTAAATGATGACCGTCAATACGAATTTTTGTCTGACTGAATATTTTGACCAAATTTTGACTTTTTTGAAGTTTGATCCTGGGCATTGGGATTGATTTGTTTTCGCCTCGTGAAGTGTTAAAATGTGAAAAATCTTGTTATTTTGGCCTGTAGGAGCAAAATCGCTCCTGTCCCTCAGTGAAGGACGGGAGCTCAATTTCAATTATCTCATCATCCTTGTAGAGTCCGGACAAATTTTACGTTTGAAGTGATAGAGAACGACAAGATCTTTCATTTGAATATAAATTGAAGATTTTCATGAGCACAGAAAGGCCTCCAGGAAGAAAATCGCCCCTGTCCCTCAGTGAAGGACCGGAGCTACAATTCAAATTTCGCCTTGTCCTTGCAAGATTTTGAAAACTTAATGATTTGAGGACGTCCAAGAGAAGATACTTTGCCAAATGAATATAATTTGAGATGCAAAAAACGAAGGAAAATGACCTATATTGACTAAATCGCTCCTGTCCCTCTCCAAGGGACCAGGGCGAAGTACCTTGTAGCTCTCGTCCCTCTCCTAGGGACCAGAGCGATTTCCTCCATTTTGCAAAATCCAGACAAGGGTCAAGGCAAGTTTACGTTCAAAAACGAAGGAGAACATGAGATGAATGCATTGAATATAAATTGAAGATTTTTGGGACGTCCATACCAGTGCTAAATGCCTAGTTCGCTCCTGTCCCTCAGGAAGGGACCAGAGCGATTTTTGATATAATTGCTTTTCTTGCAAAGTTACAAACAATGTAAAGGCATGGGTGGATAGAGTGAAGAAGGACGACTCCGTTGAATATAAACTTGGAACCTGGCAAAGTAAGATAAAGGCCACAAAGGGAGGATCGCTCCTGTCCCTCTCCAAGGGACCAGGGCGATACAATGGTGATGATACGTCCCTCCAAGGTTCAAGGCCGATCCAAGTCGGGACGAAGGGTGGCGAGGACATTTCAAGGCATTTCCATCAAGCGCAACGTTGCAAAGGTCATCACATGGAAGGATTTGCACTCTAAAGACCTAGATCGCTCCTGTCCCTCTCCAAGGGACCAGAGCGATATCTACATAATGGCGTAAATTTCAAAAGGCAAACAAGTTTCAAGTTACCAAGAGGGTCGAAAGGACATCATTCCACGCAATGAAGATGATTGCAAGTTGGTACAAACAAGAACAAGCATGTTATGATGAACTTCGCTCCTGTCCCTCAGGAAGGGACTAGAGCATATTGATATATTAGATTAATCCATGCAAGATTTACGTAAAGACAAAGATACACAAGGTTACATATGCTCCAGGACATCGTTTGAAGATAATTTGCAAGAGTTTTAAACGTCCAAACATTGCTAATCAAGGTAAAAGTCTCCCATCGCTCCTATCCTTTGGACAAGGACCAAGGCGATACTATTAAAACACTCCCGTTCCTTCAAAGATCAAGGCGAAGCGAGGTTAGGAAGTGCGAAGGACAACGTTTGAAGGACATTGCAAAGGAGATCGAAGTTTAAAAGTCGCCAAGATCAAGGAGAAATAATGGATCGCTCCTGTCCCTCTCCAAGGGACAAGGGCGATGGTCCCTTTTATGCATCCAAACACATAATGAAAGCCAATGGAAATAAGCGCAAAGGACACGAGCAATGATATTTCGAAGGTCAAAAATGCAAGGTGAAAGCAAAAACATGGAGATCGCTCCTGTCCCTCTCCAAGGGACCAGGGCGATAATGGTCATGGGATGCATTTGCTCGCACAAGAGAGGCATTCAAATTCGAAGGACCACCAGATGATCGATTCGGGAGGTGAAAATGAAGGAGTTGAACGTTAAAAACGCAAGAATCATGCCAAAAATCATGGATCGCTCCTGTCCCTCTCCAAGGGACCAGAGCGATGAGGTACGTCCTTTTATTTTCATATCTTTGGCGCCAAATTTAAACAATTCGAATTTCATTAAATGCTTAATCGATTTAAAAATTGAAAATCTTATTGGCATTTAATATGGCGTTAACATTTATTAATTATTTTTGCCTTATTTAAAAATCGAAATTTGCAATTTAAAAACGCAAGGCATTAATAGTTAATTATTTAATTAATTAAAAAAAATCGATTTGAGCACTCATATATGGAGGTCGGCCTTGTTATGTCATTGCAAATCATTTAAAAAATGGTTTTATTTTTATTAAGTCGGCCTAAGGGGTAAAGGATGCAAGCGCTATATAAGGGGGGTAGAATTATCATTTTCTACATCATTATTTTACCTTCCTTCATGCGAGTTAGCAAGAGGCGAATATAGTGCGAGTTTCATTTATCCAAGGTGGCGAAGACACTCCAAAGGTGGTGCGAATTGCATTGAAGACCAAGGGTGGCGCGCTTGGACATTCCAAAGGTGGTGCGACTTCAAACCAAAGGTGGCGTAGACATTCCCAAGGTGGTGTGAGGCGTGCGAAGTGTGTTTGAAGAGGTGCGAATTGCATTGAAGATCAAAGGTGGTGCGAATTCGAAGACCACACCAAGAGCGAATTTGAAGATCCATTCGAAGACCACACCAAGAGCGAATTTGAAGATCCATTCGAAGACCACGTCCAGGGTGATAATTGAAGATCACATTCTCTCCAGAGGTGGCGAAATCAAATTTGAGGGGATCATATTGAAAATTATCTTTATACCTCAATTTTGCCTAGGCAAATTTTGTTTTTGCATTCTAGAGTTAGCTCTCTATCGAGGTATGGCGATTTAATTATTATTGTTTTATTCATTCATCGTCATATTTCAAATTTTGAATTTTAAATCTCTTAGCTCAATCATTGTATTTTAGGAAATGATAACTCTAGGGACTTATCATGAGGTTTCCTAAAATCTATCTCTCTTATCTACGTTATTTATTGCAAAATCTATTTCTTATAATGAAATGTTGTGTAGGTATGGCAACCCCAAAGGCGGGAGCATCCACCAGTCGCTCGGCTCTCATGA
This sequence comes from Cryptomeria japonica, assembly GCF_030272615.1. Classification (NCBI taxonomy): domain Eukaryota; kingdom Viridiplantae; phylum Streptophyta; class Pinopsida; order Cupressales; family Cupressaceae; genus Cryptomeria; species Cryptomeria japonica. The sequence goes on from NC_081405.1 coordinate 171,617,003, forward strand.
AAGAAGATCAGAAGACTAAAGAAGTGGAGACCAAGATCGTGTCCAAGTGGAGCAACATTGGAGATACAAACTTGGGGAACTTTAGCACGAAGAAGTTCCGAGAGGTCCCTTACATCGGCAAGCCATCACCTATCGCCCGGAGAATAATAGAGAGTGGCATTATCAAGGCGGCCGGTTTTCCTCCAGCTATTCAGTGCCACGAGTTGATGATCGAGTGTGCCCGTCATTACAATCCACAGTCCAGGACAATTGTGTCCAATGAGGGAAGCACTTTGGCGTACCTTTCAGAGGAGGCCATAAGTGAAGCCTTCCATCTTCCAGAGCACAGGGACATGATATACAAGAGCATTGAAGGAGCCAGATCAGTGTACGATGATGATCCAGATGCTTGTCTAAGCATAATCAACAAGAACTGGCTACTCAAGAGTCGTCCCCGTCTGAGCAAAGTACCGAACACACCGCACCGGATTGATTTCCAAGAGGAGTACAGAGATTTGATTACCATGCTCAACAGAGTTACAGGAGCACCTCATGCCTTCTATTTTGAGAAATGGATGTTTTATTTCATCCAGGTGATTGTTCAAGGAAAGGGTACAATACATTGGGCTAGGATAATTAGCCATTGCTTAGACGTACAGTTGAGAAGACTCAGGGCTACTAAGTCCTTCCACATGAGTTCATATGTCATCTATGCCTTAATCAGGAGCGTTGAGTACGCAGGACTACCTCACAGAGGAGTGATTGGAAGAGGACCCGGCGAGGTCAGAGTTTGTGAATCCTATACCCACTTGCATCATCCACTAGGGAAGAACTACAAGTTAATCAATGATACTTTCACGATGAACATCACCAGGACGCTGCAAGGAGGGATTCACAACAGATTATCTCAGGATGCCCAGGAGTTAATCAAGAGGTACGGTGCTTGGTTCATTCAGTTTCCCAAGTTCACTTACATTAGAGTGTATGGATGTCCTTTACCTCCATACATGTTGCCGAGGTACCCTACAGATAGAATTGTGTTACTTGAAGTAACAAGGCAGTTGGCAGCATATGTGAAGGCATTCAGACACAGACATCAGAATGGAGTTCAGGTACCTATTATTTTGGGTAATTCAGTTGAGGTATGTCCCAATGTCTCAGCCATGGATGACGCAGAGAGGGAGTTAGCCTTGTATCCTTTTTCATCTTTTGCTTGGAGGAATAGTTTTGATCCTCATGGACATTTAGAGGAGACAGTCGGTAGAAGATTTAGGCATGAGTACCAGATTGAAGATTTTATGATGAATCTCCTAGATGATCTCGAAGTGAAACGTAAGATACATTCTAGATTGCCTTTGGATTTTATCAGGAAATGTAAGATTTACAGAGTAGCCGACCAAGCTCAGGACAACGGCAGGCACATCCAATCTTCATATGATAGAGAGAGCAAAACAATAAGTTTGAATTGGAATGAGCCCGAGGCCGTGGATTTAGATGATTTGATGGCACCAGTCTTGTCTTGTACTCGCAGATGGGTAGACGTTCAACATCAGAAGTTGAGAGAACAAGGCATAGCCATGTCTTTTACTTTGGAAGAAAAGCCAGCCGAAGGTGGAGCCAGTGTTAGTGAAGGCAATCCTAATCCTAGGAATTCAGGTGAAGGTAACCTTCGATGTGCCAGTGAGGGCAATCTCCATTCGAGAGGTTCAAAGAGAAAGGAAAGATCAGAAAAGAAAGAGCCTTCCAAGAAAAAGCAAGGTGCTAACAAAGATCAAACACCAGGTACTTCTTCCAGGCCAGAGGATAGAACAGTTCGAGTGGAAGAATCCATGGAATCGATGGTACAGAATGATAGACAGGAAGAGGAACAGGCACAGCATGTTTCATCCGATGGATCTCTCCAAGACTATGATTTAGATAATGATAACGAAATAACATCTCCTCCCAGACAAGAAGAAGTAGTACATAAAGAAATTCAAGTTCAAGAGACAAGATCAAATATCCCAGATTGGTTGAAGGAAAGATTGACTAAGGTGATCGTAATTGAGGATGAAGACAGTGCAATTGATTTAGAGAGCCTCGTGGGACGTTCACATATGACAACAGAGAAGAAGAAGGCTATAAAGATGTCCAAGATGATTCGAGATGAGACTGGATCTAGAAAACTGCAGATAGCTACACCGGCAGCAGACAAATATGAGGGTGAGATCCTAGCAGAAGACTATCATATACAGACTATTGAGTTAGGACCATCCACAGCAGAGCAGACTTTAGATGATGCCACCGACACATTTGAGGCATTGAAGGATAAATTTAGAGAAGAAGTAGAAAAGAATAGGAAGCTTGAGAAAGAGGTCGGTGCATGGAGGACATATTTCAGTCACATCAATGAACCTTTGGGACGTCAGGATCCAGTTAGATCACCATTGCAGGCATTGCCCCTTCAATCAATCAATGAAGCAGAAAGATTCAGGAATATGGTCCAGCGTACATGTAATTGGATGGATAGATCTCACACGGTGGCCATTGAGTTTATTACAAGGATGTCGAAGATCACCCACCAGGCTATCCAAGTTCTTGAGATAATCCACAGATTGATGGCAACAGTAGCTGCATTTGCCCATACCAAGGACGTTGTCATCCCTGTCTTGAAAGTTATAAGACATACATCTAGAAGAATTTTAGCACAAGAGAGGATCTTAGAAGGTGATTCTCACAGTTTGTTTCAGTGGTCAACCTTACTCCATATAAAGAGTGTTCTCTTTGAGGACATCAGTGTTAGATGTGGTCAAGTTGAGGAGGTGATCAATCCGACCCAGGACAGAGTATTTGAAGTACTTCGTACCATTCTTGGCAGAGGGATCGAGGTCGAGACAGATGTGGATTTACAGGAATTTGAAGATAGAATCAAGATCATCTTTCGCAAAGACGCAGATGTTACAGATGAGCAGTATGATCAGATGTATGCCACCATGCTCCTGATTGATAGAACAAAGGAACTTGAACCTACTTGGGACACAGCTCTTCTAGATGCATTTGATCAGGTTATCCACTTAGAAGAGAGTATCAAGAATCTTCCCGAGATTCCAATCGCAGAAATCGAAGGAATCGTAGCAAAATTCATTGCATATGCTAAGAAGGAAAATTGGAAAGGGAATAAGATTCTAGATGAAAGGTTGTTACAGATGACATGACATCTTATTTCTCATTGGTTGATACCTCCTAGTTTTTTGTGCCAAATTTAATATTTGGCTATGTATTTAATATTGTTCAGTAAAAAGGAGGTCATTTGTAACAAACCCTAATTAGGGTTTAGGTGTCATTGTCTTGTCCGTTGATTTACTTTCAATCTGGACCTTTCATTGTAATTGGGGATGCTATTTATACCCCCATTTTTCATTTTTGTAGTAGTCAGTTAATAGAGAATAGAGTTAAGAGTGAAATAGAGAGATTAGAGTTGTAAGCAATTTTTATTTTGTAGCAAGATTGAGTCTTGAAGAGAGAAATTCAAGCAATTGTTGTATATGATGACTTGGAAATCAATAAAATATTGAAGTTATGGTGTTTTGTTGCAAGTTTCTTGAGTTATCTTCATGGTTGTTGGATGTACTTGAATCACGCTCAATCAAAGTAGTTTGTTAATTTGAAAGACTAAGTGTGAGATTTGATATTTGGTAGGATTCGTAATCCAAACCACTAGCTTCTTGCTGATTGTAGGAACGCCTTGCGTGGTCGACTGGAAAACACTTTGAGTCCTTAACCTTCAAGCATTTTCGCATCTAGGATATGTACCTTCGTAGTAGTGTCCTTGGTCTTTGATGCATTGAACACCATTATTACCTTAGAAGATCGCACTAATTTCAGTTAAGTTGTTATCTTATGGCAAAATTGAAATTGGTTGAGTCTTGCCAAATCTCATTCATGCTAAGTCGTTCATAGGGTTAGGCTAGATTAGACCTCTTAAGCCCTATCTTTTTCCATTTTTTTGAAAGTTCTTTTTAGATTAGTGAAATCTTCGAACCATTGAATCCGTAAGAAGCCTTGGAGGAAACAGCAAATCACATCATACCACTAAAAAGCTTGTCCACACGTGGAGACCCCACTAAAAGAACCTTGGAGTCCATCTAACTGATCCTTTTTGCAGATCTTCAGCAGTTAGAGACTATTTTCTCAAGAGAGGATAAGATGCCTGTCGGTATTTTATTCTGTGTATGATTGTGTACAAAATACACGTCAACAGAATTGGCGCTAGAAGGAGGGCTCTCTTCCGTTTCAAAGTTCGAAGTCCGAAGATTTTGAAAAGGAAAAACATTGCAAATATGATCATGAAGTACGATGGTGTTGCCAAATGAAGGACTGAATCAAGTGGTGCAACCCAATTTGCAAATAGGCAATACCCAAGAAGACATCATTTCCCAATTGAATCAAGTAGCTTGGAACGCAAGGAGAAGTCAAGTCGAATATAACAGAGTCAGAATCATCTTAGAGCAAGAGGAAGATATAGCCGAAGAACATCAAAGGGTCATAGCTAGGAATCTTCGCAATCAAAGGAACCCACAATAATCCTTGCAAGACTTCACGCTGGATTGCATTGGTTCTTTCTCGCCCGAGAGACATCAAAGGTTGTTGAGGTCCACACCAGGCATCAAAGATCTAAGTGAACTTCAGTTTACTTCCAAAGCAAAGCGAGTTAAGAGAGAGGACACTCCCAAAGAGTTCGAACTAAGATTGGAAGGATCTCCTGAGTCATCACAAGTTCTCCAAGAACAAGTGCAAGCGGCAATCCAATCTAGTATCCAGGCAATTTCACAAACAAAGAGCCAAGCTAGTTCATCAAGTTCAGTTTCAAGGAATACAATGGCTCATCGTGCTCCACCACCACCTCCTCCTCCTCATGTACTTAATGGTGCGACGTGGCTAGTCAACAATCCATCACCGTTGGAATTTGCAGTTTATCATGATATGCCGAAGAATCCAGAGCACTTTTGTTCCAAGTTCAATGTTAGTGATTTCCATCGCACAGCAGAAGATCACATCAAGATGTTCGAGGACCTCCTTCGTAACAGACAAATTGAATATGGAGATGTGGCATGTAGGCTTTTTCCCTACTCATTGGGAGAAGAGGCATACTTTTGGTTTATTCATTTGCCTACAGGGTCCATCAGGACTTGGGACGCGATGAAAGACGCATTCATTGCTAAATTTGGCATCCCAACTACGCCAGCGGAGTTATATAGACAGTTTGTTGAGGTTCGAAGGAGAGAACATGAACCTATTACTTCCTTCAACGACAGATTTCACCGAGCATACACAATGCTACGTCCTCCTTATCTTATTGCAGATCCAAGGGAAATTTACTATGGAGCCTTAGATCATCTCACAGCTATGTTCGTAAGGACACATCCAACTCCGAATGATCTAAATGCGGCATATACAAGAGCCATTGAAGTGAGTAAGCACATGGGACAAAACATCACTGGACCACTACTACATATGGGATCCGTCGCAGCACCTAACCAGATGCAAGCAGTTGGTACAGCTTTGGCCAACCAAACTCCAGTCATGAATCCAATTCCGCAAGCGACATATCCCAACGTACAGCCGGCGAATTAGTTGGTCCTTCACCCAGGAGCTCCAATTTCTCAAGCCCCACCCACTCAACCTGTGTACCTGCAAAACGCTACAAATTCGTCAAGGACACAAGAAGAGAAAGACGAAATGAAAGAGCTAATTGAACAAGTCAAAAGGCTATCGACCGAGGTAACTCATTTGAGGAACCAGAATAATCAACTCCAGAGCATGCAGAGGGCCAACCATGGCCAACACGCGAACAACCAGAATTTCCAAGGGAATAATAATCAAGGATTCAGAAACAATTATCAAGGAAATAACAATCAAGGTTTCCAAAGAAGACCATGGAATACAGCTCCGAACAATGGAAATGTGGTGACGCCTTTGGACAATCCACCAAATGCGCAAAGTCAAGAGAACCCCTCTTCGGGCAAAGTGTTTTTAGCTGAAGCGGCCTTGTCCAGTTGGTGCAGACTCCACAACACGAACCAACATTCCGAGTTGCAGTGTCCTGAGTTCAAAATTGCAGCCGACATTTTCCAACAGGAGATGCGTACTACTAATCCACCTGAAAATCCTCCCACTACAGGGTACGAAATTGTTCCAACCACGCAGTATGGTCAAGCCATGATCGTTGAAACCTGCAGATATTCGCAAGAAGAAATTAGTCAAGTACAAAATGGGAGATTTCCTCCAGAATCGGCCAATGGACCGATGGTACCACCAGGATCTCAGTTTCCGCCAGCATCTGCAAATGGACCTGTAGAGGATTCAGAATACTATTTCCCACCATTGAACGACAGTGTTTTAGTAGAAGGAATCCAGGAAGTGTTCCACCAAGCATCAGGAGGAGTCAACCAAAGAGTTTACCACAGGAATCAGAGAAATCCCGAACCACTAACAACATCGATTCCTCCAAACAATTTTTCAACTCCGCCAGATCCCCAAGCCAGCAACGTCCCTAAATATCCACAAAACACTCAAGAATACAGACAAAGAAATATTTCACCCCCCGCGGGAAATGAAATGAAAGGATTGGCCACCTTGGTATTGGATGAACTTAAGAAAGTCAAGGTAAGTTTACCACTCTATGAGTTGCTCAAAGTGTCTGAAATTAAAGAGGCGGTGATCAACAGTTTGAGTGAACCTAGTGCAACAAGGTCAAATGTTCAAGCCACTATCAATGTGACTCAAGAGGAAGCCGATTCTCAAGAACAACCCGAGCAAAATGAGTGCATGGTTCAAACTATAACCTTCCCAGCTAAAAAGGAAGATATGTTGGAAGGAAAAGTATTACTCAAAAGAGGCGAGACAAAGAAAGCTCAGCCTATAGTCAAAGAGAACCTCACTACTAACTTGGTTCTGCCCGAAAAAGAAGTTACAATCAAGAAAGATGTGGTTAAAAAAGGAAAATCTACAAGCCAAGCCAGTCACTCAAAAGAGGAGAGCCCAGCGAAGGATGATCATTCAAAGATTAATCAAGTCAAACATCAAGAATTAATTGAAGAAAATTTAGTGCCTTCTCAAGGAAAGGACGAACCAGCCCCGTTCCTACTATCAGTCAGAATATTTGGAAAGCTATTACACAATTGCCTTTATGATTCCGGAGCCTCAAGCAATGTCATGCCCCTGGCTGTTTGTCAAAGGCTTGGAATAACTCCCGCACCTACCAAGAGAAAAGTCACTCAGCTTGACAAGACAGAAGTTCCAGTCATGGGAGAATTGAACAATATTCACATGCAATTGGCCGCGGACCCAAGGGTCCAGAATTTTATAGATATATCAGTAGTGGATATTCCAGATTCATATGGAATGCTCCTAAGTCGAGATTGGTCCCGAAAATTGAATGGATATGTATCGACTGATTTCGCACACATGTGGCTACCATGGAGAGGAGTCCCGAACCAGATTAAAATTGATAGCACCCCAAGGTTGAGATTGATGATAACTGAATATGGAGAGGACAATGAAGTTCTATTTTTAGAGTCCGACCTAGGAACATATAAACCCAAAGTGGAGGAGATTTTGATGATACAAGATATACAAGATGAAAATACCCAGCAGGAGGTCATGGAATCAACAGAGATCGTCATTGAAAGCGATCAAGGATCCGACCAAGAGGACGAAGGGATGTTTGAAAACTTCAGAAGGTTCGTACAAAGAAACATCCAGCAAAGTGTGCAACTTGGCAATCTAGCATCTGTTCGAGAGTTGCTCCTTCCGAATTGGTGTAGAATTCACAATGCCGTCCACTCAGAATTATCTTGTGCTTTATGCCAGACCGCATTGGAACAAGTATACAAAAGGGTCCCACAAACACCAATTATAGAAGAAATTCAAGATTCAGAGAATGAAAGCTCTACAGACACCGAAAGTTCTATGGAAGATGAAGTTTCGTCCAATACAACAAATGAAAGTCATGAAAGTCCAGAAACAGACGATCAAGAAAATCAAATATGGACACTAAGGTTCGACGGATCTAAGTCCAAACAAGGATCCGGGGCTGGATATGAATTAATTAGTCCTAAAGGAGAAACATACCTTGCCGCTCACAGATTGCAGTTCCCTTGCACCAACAACGTAGCAGAATATGAATCTTTGGTTCATGGATTACTGTTAGCCATCCAAAAGGGGGCAAAGATACTGCAAGTATACGGAGACTCAGAAATCGCAATAAGGCAAATCAGGAAGCAATATGTTTGCCATGACAAAAGGCTAACTAAGTATAGAAATCGAGTCTGGGATCTAATTGAAAGTTTTGATGCTTTCAATATCAATTCAATTTATAGACATCAGAATCAAGTGGCCAATTCACTTGCACAGGCCGCGAGCTCATTGATTCCATTAGCAATGGAAGGATTAAAGAAGTTTACAATCGAGTTAATATCAGTCCCTTCAGTCCCAGATAACATTACCAATTTCCAGGTTTTCGAAGACGACAAGCACATTCTAGACTTCCTAACCAGCACGGACGTCTTCTTAACACAGATCATAGATGAAGATGAAGTAGGTGAAGCTGAGTTCGATGCCGAAGGAGTCCTGAACTTAAAGACAAACACTATTCCGAAAGGAATGGTTGAATTAGAAAGGATCTTTGATCCTGACAAGTTGAAAGAAAAGAAGAATCACAGTGTAGAAGGCAATATGTGTGACGCGATCAATCTAGGTGATGAGACACAAGTTAAGAATGTTTTCATTGGAAAGTCCTGCACAGCAACTGAAAAAGATGGAATCCTAAGGAACATGAGGGACTTCCCAGATGTCATTGCATGGAGCTATGAAGATCTCAAGACCTACGACACTGCAATTATCACTCACACAATCCCGTTGAAGCCAGGAAGCAAGCCATTCAGGCAAAGACAAAGACCCGTCAATCCTTTGTTGGAACCACTGATATACCAAGAAGTGAAGAAGTTACTCACAGCTAAAATCATCTTCCCAGTAAGACACTCGACGTGGGTCGCCAACCTGGTACCTGTTAGAAAGAAAAATGGAGAGATCAGATTGTGTGTGGATTTCAGAAATCTCAATAGAGCGTCAGAGAAAGATAACTATCCGCTCCCATCATTAGATGAAGTATTGCAGATCGTCAATGGATCGCAGATAATGTCCTTCCTAGACGGATATTCAGGATACAATCAAGTCCTAGTCGAACCTGAAGATCGAATAAAGACTGCTTTCACCACCAAATGGGGAACATTTGCCTATAAGAGAATGCCCTTTGGACTCATAAACGCCGGGGCCACATTCCAGAGAGCTATGGATATCGCTTTCAGAGATTTAATTGGTAAAAGCATTATTATATATATGGATGATATCACAGTTTTCTCTAGGCAGAGAGAAGATCATGTGGACGATTTGAGAAGAGTCTTCCAAAGATGTAGAAGGTACGGTGTCTCCCTTAATCCGAAGAAATGCATATTTGGAGTCACAGAAGGAAAGCTTTTAGGACATGTCATTTCAGAAAAAGGAATATCTATTGATCCTGAAAGAGTGGAGGCCATATCTACTATCAATTTGCCAGCAAGCAAGAAAGAGCTCAAATCATTTTTCGGCAAAATCAACTTCGTCCGAAAATTCATTACCGGATTTGCCGAGATTGTCAGGCCATTGAATGAAATGTTAAAGAAAGATGCAAAGGTCGAGTGGACTCCACAAGCCAGAAGGGCATTTGAAGAAATAAAGACCGCAATCATGGAAGCGCCAGTTTTGATTAGTCCTGATTATCTCAAACCATTTTATTTATATTCCTTCGCTTCCGAATACACTTGTGCCGCCATTCTCACCCAAAGAAGTGAAGAGAGGGATGAAAACCCGATTGCTTTCATGAGCACCCCGTTGAAAGATGCAGAACTCAGATATCCAAACGTTGAAAAGCAAGCATACGCATTAGTAAAGGCAGTGAAGAAATTCAGACATTACCTCCTGAGAGCCAAGATTTATGCAATAGTGCCTGATGCGGCAGTCAAGACTCTTCTCATGCAAAATGAATTAGGAGAAAGAAGAGGAAAGTGGGTCGCCATTATCCAAGAATTTGATATTGAGATACAGCCCATGAAACTTGTCCGAGGACAAGCTTTGGCACAGACACTAGCAATAGATGGGCCAGGATTAGTCCAACAAATTTATGAATTAGAGGATGTCACGCCTGATGAATGGTACAAAGACATTGTGACATATTTGCTTAATCACAGATGTCCTGCTCATATGACACCTACACAGAAAAGAGCATTAAGATTAAAGTGTCAACATTACATGCTTCAAGGGTCTGTTTTATACCGTAAAAACTATGAAGGAGTATACCTGAGATGTGTTGGCAAAGACGAAGCAAAGCAGATAATTGAACATTTCCATTCCAAGTTTGGAACCGGACATGGAGCCAACCTCGCCACAGCTCACCAGATCCTGAGAGCAGGATATTACTGGCCTACGCTTTTTAAAGATACATTCAATCACATTAAGACGTGCCACACATGTCAAGTCGCAGCTATTAGAGAAAGAAATCCTGCCATGCCACTGAATCCCGTGATTGAAGCCAGACCATTTGCTAAATGGGGAATGGACTTTATTGGTGTCATCAACCCCGCATCCTCAGCACAACACAAGTACATCATTACAGCTACAGATTATTGTACCAGATGGTCAGAGGCACAGGCACTTAAGGTTTGTTCTACTGAAGTTGTAATCAAGTTTCTAGAAGAGAACATAATCACAAGGTTTGGATGCCCCTATGCGTTGGTTTGCGACAATGGATCGGCATTCACATCATTGAGATTCTCAAATTGGGCTTTTGAGTACGGGATAACCCTCAAGTTTTCATCGAATTATTATCCTCAGGGTAATGGATTAGCAGAATCCACCAACAAAAATTTGCTCAGTGTTATCAAGAAATTATTAGAGAGAAGCCCCAGAGAATGGCACACCCAGTTGAGATTTGCTTTGTGGGCAGACAGAATCAGAACAAAGAACGCATTAGGCATTTCGCCTTATTTTCTAGTTTATGGCCAAGACCCAGTCTTCCCCATGCAACTCAGGATTCCAACCTTGAGATTCATTCAGGAGTACATGGAAGACACTGATGCAGTGCAGGCCAGGTTGACACAGTTGATGAATTTAGAAGAGAAACGAGATCAAGCACTAGAGACCTTTGCTAAACACCAAGGAGTGGTGAAGAGATGGTTTGATCGACAAGCAAGAGTCAAGGCGTTCCGAATTTCAGATCTCGTCCTGTATTGGGACAAAGCACATGAGAAAAGAGGAGAACATGATAAGTTTGGTAGGCTTTGGAAAGGCCCTTATCAAATTTCAGAGATATTGGGAGAAAATGCATTTAGGTTGCAGACTTTAACTGGAGAGGACATCCCGTTGCCTGTCAACGGGAGATATCTCAAACATTATTTCCAATCCTAAAATGCCAAGGCCTTCCCTTGTACATAGTTAGTTTAGTTTGCTTTCGTTGTTTTTTGGTTTTGTTTTGTTTCGTTTTGTTGTAGTTTAGGTGTTTTGTTTTTAGGTTAGTTGTTTTGTCCTGAGGGGTATCCATTTGACATTGGGTGATTTTGTTATATAACGCTCTGACTTCCTGCTGGATTGTTGGATGCATTTGGAAAATCATGAGGTCTTTTGGAATTACTAAGGGAGTTTCTTTTAATGAAGCTTTGAGTCAGGACGTATTTGCATTGAAGTAGATTAGCTTATTGAACTCACGTATTTTTGTCCTCCAGTTATTATATTTTCACATACTTGTAATCTCCGAGTCATTATAGTTTACAGGCGAAGCTGTGATCAGTGAAAAATCTAAAGTCTAGCTTCAGCGCCACCGCAATCCTCAAACCCTAGTGAGTTTCACTACTCACAAGCCAAAGAAAAGTTGAAAAAATAAAAAAAATCAAAAGAAAAGAAATGAGCTAAAAGGAAATATCAAAATTGGCTAAAGGGAATATGCGAGTAACTCCATCGGGGCTATAGACGCCTGACTGGCAATGGAGCAATATTCGTGAGCTTGCGGCGATAACCTCGTCGGGACTATAGACGTCTGACTGGCAGCGAGGCTCTATCCAGGATGCTTTTGGAGATTAGACGAACTACGTAGCTTATCACAGGGGAACCTGAAGATCATGATTGTCTTGTTGAGGGGAATTAACGCATTTGCACACACATGGGTAACTGTGGACTTGATACTTTGTCTCAATATGATGGTCTCTTCTTGTAAGTGTTTCTTAACTCCTGGATTTGTTGAGGGAGGTTTTCTGGGTCTTCCTTTAGAAAGATTGATTCCCAAATGTTTTGCAACATTTCTCAGTGGTGTCGCCAGATGTTGTGACCATTTCACACATCGCCCCATCGCAAATGGGGACCCCCTCTTTTTGCTTGTTTTTCGCTTGTTTTCGCTTTCGTTTTTAGGGTTTTGTTAGTCAGTTAGTTGTCTGGATTTAGGGCTAAGCCTTAGGGTTTTAAATCTTGCCTTTTCAAGCCAAAATCCAGTCTTTTTTTTAGAGCTTTTGAGCTTTCTTTTCTAGAATGCAAATTTTGAATGCAATGATCTCGCCAAAATGGTCTAATTTTCAATTGGAATGTTCATGCAGAGCTTAAACTTGTCTAAATGATGACCGTCAATACGAATTTTTGTCTGACTGAATATTTTGACCAAATTTTGACTTTTTTGAAGTTTGATCCTGGGCATTGGGATTGATTTGTTTTCGCCTCGTGAAGTGTTAAAATGTGAAAAATCTTGTTATTTTGGCCTGTAGGAGCAAAATCGCTCCTGTCCCTCAGTGAAGGACGGGAGCTCAATTTCAATTATCTCATCATCCTTGTAGAGTCCGGACAAATTTTACGTTTGAAGTGATAGAGAACGACAAGATCTTTCATTTGAATATAAATTGAAGATTTTCATGAGCACAGAAAGGCCTCCAGGAAGAAAATCGCCCCTGTCCCTCAGTGAAGGACCGGAGCTACAATTCAAATTTCGCCTTGTCCTTGCAAGATTTTGAAAACTTAATGATTTGAGGACGTCCAAGAGAAGATACTTTGCCAAATGAATATAATTTGAGATGCAAAAAACGAAGGAAAATGACCTATATTGACTAAATCGCTCCTGTCCCTCTCCAAGGGACCAGGGCGAAGTACCTTGTAGCTCTCGTCCCTCTCCTAGGGACCAGAGCGATTTCCTCCATTTTGCAAAATCCAGACAAGGGTCAAGGCAAGTTTACGTTCAAAAACGAAGGAGAACATGAGATGAATGCATTGAATATAAATTGAAGATTTTTGGGACGTCCATACCAGTGCTAAATGCCTAGTTCGCTCCTGTCCCTCAGGAAGGGACCAGAGCGATTTTTGATATAATTGCTTTTCTTGCAAAGTTACAAACAATGTAAAGGCATGGGTGGATAGAGTGAAGAAGGAAGACTCCGTTGAATATAAACTTGGAACCTGGCAAAGTAAGATAAAGGCCACAAAGGGAGGATCGCTCCTGTCCCTCTCCAAGGGACCAGGGCGATACAATGGTGATGATACGTCCCTCCAAGGTTCAAGGCCGATCCAAGTCGGGACGAAGGGTGGCGAGGACATTTCAAGGCATTTCCATCAAGCGCAACGTTGCAAAGGTCATCACATGGAAGGATTTGCACTCTAAAGACCTAGATCGCTCCTGTCCCTCTCCAAGGGACCAGAGCGATATCTACATAATGGCGTAAATTTCAAAAGGCAAACAAGTTTCAAGTTACCAAGAGGGTCGAAAGGACATCATTCCACGCAATGAAGATGATTGCAAGTTGGTACAAACAAGAACAAGCATGTTATGATGAACTTCGCTCCTATCCCTCAGGAAGGGACTAGAGCGATATTGATATATTAGATTAATCCATGCAAGATTTACGTAAAGACAAAGATACACAAGGTTACATATGCTCCAGGACATCGTTTGAAGATAATTTGCAAGAGTTTTAAACGTCCAAACATTGCTAATCAAGGTAAAAGTCTCCCATCGCTCCTGTCCTTTGGACAAGGACCAAGGCGATACTATTAAAACACTCCCGTTCCTTCAAAGATCAAGGCGAAGCGAGGTTAGGAAGTGCGAAGGACAACGTTTGAAGGACATTGCAAAGGAGATCGAAGTTTAAAAGTCGCCAAGATCAAGGAGAAATAATGGATCGCTCCTGTCCCTCTCCAAGGGACAAGGGCGATGGTCCCTTTTATGCATCCAAACACATAATGAAAGCCAATGGAAATAAGCGCAAAGGACACGAGCAATGATATTTCGAAGGTCAAAAATGCAAGGTGAAAGCAAAAACATGGAGATCGCTCCTGTCCCTCTCCAAGGGACCAGGGCGATAATGGTCATGGGATGCATTTGCTCGCACAAGAGAGGCATTCAAATTCGAAGGACCACCAGATGATCGATTCGGGAGGTGAAAATGAAGGAGTTGAACGTTAAAAACGCAAGAATCATGCCAAAAATCATGGATCGCTCCTGTCCCTCTCCAAGGGACCAGAGCGATGAGGTACGTCCTTTTATTTTCATATCTTTGGCGCCAAATTTAAACAATTCGAATTTCATTAAATGCTTAATCGATTTAAAAATTGAAAATCTTATTGGCATTTAATATGGCGTTAACATTTATTAATTATTTTTGCCTTATTTAAAAATCGAAATTTGCAATTTAAAAACGCAAGGCATTAATAGTTAATTATTTAATTAATAAAAAAAAATCGATTTGAGCACTCATATATGGAGGTCGGCCTTGTTATGTCATTGCAAATCATTTAAAAAATGGTTTTATTTTTATTAAGTCGGCCTAAGGGGTAAAGGATGCAAGCGCTATATAAGGGGGGTAGAATTATCATTTTCTACATCATTATTTTACCTTCCTTCATGCGAGTTAGCAAGAGGCGAATATAGTGCGAGTTTCATTTATCCAAGGTGGCGAAGACACTCCAAAGGTGGTGCGAATTGCATTGAAGACCAAGGGTGGCGCGCTTGGACATTCCAAAGGTGGTGCGACTTCAAACCAAAGGTGGCGTAGACATTCCCAAGGTGGTGTGAGGCGTGCGAAGTGTGTTTGAAGAGGTGCGAATTGCATTGAAGATCAAAGGTGGTGCGAATTCGAAGACCACACCAAGAGCGAATTTGAAGATCCATTCGAAGACCACACCAAGAGCGAATTTGAAGATCCATTCGAAGACCACGTCCAGGGTGATAATTGAAGATCACATTCTCTCCAGAGGTGGCGAAATCAAATTTGAGGGGATCATATTGAAAATTATCTTTATACCTCAATTTTGCCTAGGCAAATTTTGTTTTTGCATTCTAGAGTTAGCTCTCTATCGAGGTATGGCGATTTAATTATTATTGTTTTATTCATTCATCGTCATATTTCAAATTTTGAATTTTAAATCTCTTAGCTCAATCATTGTATTTTAGGAAATGATAACTCTAGGGACTTATCATGAGGTTTCCTAAAATCTATCTCTCTTATCTACGTTATTTATTGCAAAATCTATTTCTTATAATGAAATGTTGTGTAGGTATGGCAACCCCAAAGGCGGGAGCATCCACCAGTCGCTCGGCTCTCATGAAAGAAGATCAGAAGACTAAAGAAGTGGAGACCAAGATCGTGTCCAAGTGGAGCAACATTGGAGATACAAACTTGGGGAACTTTAGCACGAAGAAGTTCCGAGAGGTCCCTTACATCGGCAAGCCATCACCTGTCGCCCGGAGAATAATAGAGAGTGGCATTATCAAGGCGGCCGGTTTTCCTCCAGCTATTCAGTGCCACGAGTTGATGATCGAGTGTGCCCGTCATTACAATCCACAGTCCAGGACAATTGTGTCCAATGAGGGAAGCACTTTGGCGTACCTTTCAGAGGAGGCCATAAGTGAAGCCTTCCATCTTCCAGAGCACAGGGACATGATATACAAGAGCATTGAAGGAGCCAGATCAGTGTACGATGATGATCCAGATGCTTGTCTAAGCATAATCAACAAGAACTGGCTACTCAAGAGTCGTCCCCGTCTGAGCAAAGTACCGAACACACCGCACCGGATTGATTTCCAAGAGGAGTACAGAGATTTGATTACCATGCTCAACAGAGTTACAGGAGCACCTCATGCCTTCTATTTTGAGAAATGGATGTTTTATTTCATCCAGGTGATTGTTCAAGGAAAGGGTACAATACATTGGGCTAGGATAATTAGCCATTGCTTAGACGTACAGTTGAGAAGACTCAGGGCTACTAAGTCCTTCCACATGAGTTCATATGTCATCTATGCCTTAATCAGGAGCGTTGAGTACGCAGGACTACCTCACAGAGGAGTGATTGGAAGAGGACCCGGCGAGGTCAGAGTTTGTGAATCCTATACCCACTTGCATCATCCACCAGGGAAGAACTACAAGTTAATCAATGATACTTTCACGATGAACATCACCAGGACGCTGCAAGGAGGGATTCACAACAGATTATCTCAGGATGCCCAGGAGTTAATCAAGAGGTACGGTGCTTGGTTCATTCAGTTTCCCAAGTTCACTTACATTAGAGTGTATGGATGTCCTTTACCTCCATACATGTTGCCGAGGTACCCTACAGATAGAATTGTGTTACTTGAAGTAACAAGGCAGTTGGCAGCATATGTGAAGGCATTCAGACACAGACATCAGAATGGAGTTCAGGTACCTATTATTTTGGGTAATTCAGTTGAGGTATGTCCCAATGTCTCAGCCATGGATGACGCAGAGAGGGAGTTAGCCTTGTATCCTTTTTCATCTTTTGCTTGGAGGAATAGTTTTGATCCTCATGGACATTTAGAGGAGACAGTCGGTAGAAGATTTAGGCATGAGTACCAGATTGAAGATTTTATGATGAATCTCCTAGATGATCTCGAAGTGAAACGTAAGATACATTCTAGATTGCCTTTGGATTTTATCAGGAAATGTAAGATTTACAGAGTAGCCGACCAAGCTCAGGACAACGGCAGGCACATCCAATCTTCATATGATAGAGAGAGCAAAACAATAAGTTTGAATTGGAATGAGCCCGAGGCCGTGGATTTAGATGATTTGATGGCACCAGTCTTGTCTTGTACTCGCAGATGGGTAGACGTTCAACATCAGAAGTTGAGAGAACAAGGCATAGCCATGTCTTTTACTTTGGAAGAAAAGCCAGCCGAAGGTGGAGCCAGTGTTAGTGAAGGCAATCCTAATCCTAGGAATTCAGGTGAAGGTAACCTTCGATGTGCCAGTGAGGGCAATCTCCATTCGAGAGGTTCAAAGAGAAAGGAAAGATCAGAAAAGAAAGAGCCTTCCAAGAAAAAGCAAGGTGCTAACAAAGATCAAACACCAGGTACTTCTTCCAGGCCAGAGGATAGAACAGTTCGAGTGGAAGAATCCATGGAATCGATGGTACAGAATGATAGACAGGAAGAGGAACAGGCACAGCATGTTTCATCCGATGGATCTCTCCAAGACTATGATTTAGATAATGATAACGAAATAACATCTCCTCCCAGACAAGAAGAAGTAGTACATAAAGAAATTCAAGTTCAAGAGACAAGATCAAATATCCCAGATTGGTTGAAGGAAAGATTGACTAAGGTGATCGTAATTGAGGATGAAGACAGTGCAATTGATTTAGAGAGCCTCGTGGGACGTTCACATATGACAACAGAGAAGAAGAAGGCTATAAAGATGTCCAAGATGATTCGAGATGAGACTGGATCTAGAAAACTGCAGATAGCTACACCGGCAGCAGACAAATATGAGGGTGAGATCCTAGCAGAAGACTATCATATACAGACTATTGAGTTAGGACCATCCACAGCAGAGCAGACTTTAGATGATGCCACCGACACATTTGAGGCATTGAAGGATAAATTTAGAGAAGAAGTAGAAAAGAATAGGAAGCTTGAGAAAGAGGTCGGTGCATGGAGGACATATTTCAGTCACATCAATGAACCTTTGGGACGTCAGGATCCAGTTAGATCACCATTGCAGGCATTGCCCCTTCAATCAATCAATGAAGCAGAAAGATTCAGGAATATGGTATAGCGTACATGTAATTGGATGGATAGATCTCACACGGTGGCCATTGAGTTTATTACAAGGATGTCGAAGATCACCCACCAGGCTATCCAAGTTCTTGAGATAATCCACAGATTGATGGCAACAGTAGCTGCATTTGCCCATACCAAGGACGTTGTCATCCCTGTCTTGAAAGTTATAAGACATACATCTAGAAGAATTTTAGCACAAGAGAGGATCTTAGAAGGTGATTCTCACAGTTTGTTTCAGTGGTCAACCTTACTCCATATAAAGAGTGTTCTCTTTGAGGACATCAGTGTTAGATGTGGTCAAGTTGAGGAGGTGATCAATCCGACCCAGGACAGAGTATTTGAAGTACTTCGTACCATTCTTGGCAGAGGGATCGAGGTCGAGACAGATGTGGATTTACAGGAATTTGAAGATAGAATCAAGATCATCTTTCGCAAAGACGCAGATGTTACAGATGAGCAGTATGATCAGATGTATGCCACCATGCTCCTGATTGATAGAACAAAGGAACTTGAACCTACTTGGGACACAGCTCTTCTAGATGCATTTGATCAGGTTATCCACTTAGAAGAGAGTATCAAGAATCTTCCCGAGATTCCAATTGCAGAAATCGAAGGAATCGTAGCAAAATTCATTGCATATGCTAAGAAGGAAAATTGGAAAGGGAATAAGATTCTAGATGAAAGGTTGTTACAGATGACATGACATCTTATTTCTCATTGGTTGATACCTCCTAGTTTTTTGTGCCAAATTTAATATTTGGCTATGTATTTAATATTGTTCAGTAAAAAGGAGGTCATTTGTAACAAACCCTAATTAGGGTTTAGGTGTCATTGTCTTGTCCGTTGATTTACTTTCAATCTGGACCTTTCATTGTAATTGGGGATGCTATTTATACCCCCATTTTTCATTTTTGTAGTAGTCAGTTAATAGAGAATAGAGTTAAGAGTGAAATAGAGAGATTAGAGTTGTAAGCAATTTTTATTTTGTAGCAAGATTGAGTCTTGAAGAGAGAAATTCAAGCAATTGTTGTATATGATGACTTGGAAATCAATAAAATATTGAAGTTATGGTGTTTTGTTGCAAGTTTCTTGAGTTATCTTCATGGTTGTTGGATGTACTTGAATCACGCTCAATCAAAGTAGTTTGTTAATTTGAAAGACTAAGTGTGAGATTTGATATTTGGTAGGATTCGTGATCCAAACCACTAGCTTCTTGCTGATTGTAGGAACGCCTTGCGTGGTCGACTGGAAAACACTTTGAGTCCTTAACCTTCAAGCATTTTCGCATCTAGGATATGTACCTTCGTAGTAGTGTCCTTGGTCTTTGATGCATTGAACACCATTATTACCTTAGAAGATCGCACTAATTTCAGTTAAGTTGTTATCTTATGGCAAAATTGAAATTGGTTGAGTCTTGCCAAATCTCATTCATGCTAAGTCGTTCATAGGGTTAGGCTAGATTAGACCTCTTAAGCCCTATCTTTTTCCATTTTTTTGAAAGTTCTTTTTAGATTAGTGAAATCTTCGAACCATTGAATCCGTAAGAAGCCTTGGAGGAAACAGCAAATCACATCATACCACTAAAAAGCTTGTCCACACGTGGAGACCCCACTAAAAGAACCTTGGAGTCCATCTAACTGATCCTTTTTGCAGATCTTCAGCAGTTAGAGACTATTTTCTCAAGAGAGGATAAGATGCCTGTCGGTATTTTATTCTGTGTATGATTGTGTACAAAATACACGTCAACAGTGCCCAAACCCAATCACGTCCATTTCCATTCCTCACCATTGCCATCACCATTTTCACCCTACCATTCTTTCCATCTCTCTCCCTCTTCATCCCACAACCCTTCCATCTTCTCTATCTTCAACTTCCACCCTTCCATGCCTTCACCACATCCTTCACATCTCCCTTTCCACTTCCATTTCTTTCGATTCACCCTCACCTTACCTCCCTACCTTCCATCCCTTATCCCTCCATCCTTCCTCCTCTTTCACCCTTCCCTACACCCTTCCTTCCTTCCACTTCCTTCCTTCCAGCCTCTACCCACCTACCTTCTCGTTGTGATGTATTCACACATCGCCCCATTGCAAATGGGGACCCCCACTTTTTTGCTTTCTAGGTTAGTGTCTTAGCTTAGCTATTGTTAGTAGTAAGGTCTTTAGCTATTAGCCTTTCGTTTGAAGAAGTGCACTTTTTTCAGGTGGCTAGGCAATGGTAGAGTCATTTCTCCCTCCTTAGGTTGGAAAGAGGTCGAGTGATGTCAATTTGAACATAGTGGGTAAGGATGGCCAATTGTAGGAGCAAAATCTGACTAAGTATTGGAAAATTTCCTTTGCTCTTCCATGGAATAGGATGTCAAGTCAAGTATCGATATGAGCATGAAAAGCAAGGAGGTTTGATGGATGCTTACCTTGGATCAAGTGTCATCAATTAGGTAAAGTTTCCTTCTTCATCCAAGTGATATGATCCTACTTCATTGAGAGACAGGTTGAAGGGGCAAAATTTGACTAAGTACATGAAAATTTCCTTTGCTCCCTCCTAGGAGCGAAATCCACTTCCATTGTTCCGTCATAGGAGCGAATTTCCTTCCCTTGCCATGTAGGAGGTCCAAGATACCCTTGATCATCACGAATTGCAATGTGAAGGCTTGGTCGAGCAACGAGTTTGATCTTTAGCTTGGCCTAATGCAAAAATTGACTAAGTATGAGAAAATTTCCATTGCTCCCTCTCAAGATTGAATTTCACTTCCTTTTCTCCTCCTTAGGAGCGAATTTGACTTTGCTATTGTTACCCTGAGCATGACTCCCATTGCATTTTAGAGGTCTGACATGGATGCAATGGATCTAATTAAAAGGATGAATCATTGAGGAGGTTGATAGAAAGGCCAAGGATGGTGAGTGTGCTCCACTTCCATTGCTCCTTGTTAGGAGCAAAATCCTCTTCCTTTGCTCCATTCTTGGAGCGAATTTTGCTTCCTTTGCTTCTTCTCAGGAGTGAATTTCTTCTCCAAGCCTCCTATGACATCTGACATCTGACATCTAAAACCCTGTTTGATTGCCATGTGATGCCTTAGTTTAAGCAATGAATGCAATCTCTGATCAACAACCTTGAATTTGGGCTAAGTACAAGATCATTTCCATTGCTCCTCCTTAGGAGCAAAATCTACTTCCTTTGCTCCCTCACAAGAGCGAAATCCTCTTCCATTGCCCTCATCTTGGAGTAATTTGAACTTCTTGAGCATATTTGGGGGTAATGAGAAAGTTTAGTCCCTTTAACATCATTTTTGATCATGGAAGAGGTAAGTGCATCATGATTTTGACAAAGGGAAGGATCGAGATGGTAAATTTGAAATGACTTCCTTTGCTCGCCTCCAGGATCGAATTTCACTTCCATTGCTCCCCTTTGGGAGCAAAATTTGCTTCCTTTGCTCTTTCAAGAGAGCGAACTTGCTTTCAAAGCCTCCCTTAATGATAATTTGACACATCTACACACTAGGAGAGCAAAACCAAAAGATCTAAGTTGATAAAAAGGGAGAGATTGATAAAACCTAGCTAAGTGGTGAATTTGAGGGTTACTTCAATTGCTCCTTGATTGGAGCGAATTATGCTTCCATTGCTCCTCAATTAGAGTGAACTCCTCTTCCTTTGCTCCTTCATGAGAGAAAATTCACCCCGAAGGCCTCACATAGAGGTAATTTGATGCATTTGAGTGGATGGAATGGAGGGTAAATGGAAGATCGAATTTAAGGTCATTTCCTTTGCTCCCCTTTAGGAGCAATTTTCACTTCCATTGCTCCTCATCTAGAGCGAATTTCCCTTCCTTTGCTCTCTCATGAGAGCGAAGTTGATTTTAGAGCCTTCTTTGAAGTCAATTTGACACAATCACATGCATGAGTAGCAAAAACACAAGGTATGAGCTGATGAATGGAAAGAGTGGATAAAAATTGGCTGTGTGAAATGATTTCCTTTGCTCCCCTTCAAGAGCGTTTTTCACTTCCATTGCTCCTCATCTGGAGCGAATTTCCCTTCCTTTGCTCTCTCATGAGAGCGAAGTTAATTTTAGAGCCTTCTTTGAAGTCAATTTGACACAATCATATGCATGAGTAGCAAAATCACAAGGTATGAGTTAATGAATGGAAAAAGTGGATAAAAATTTGGTTGTGTGAAATGATTTCCTTTGCTCCCCTTTAGGAGCGAAATATGCTTCCATTGCTCCCCTCTAGGAGCGAACTCACCTTCCTTTGCGCATTCATGAGAGCGAAAATACTTCCTAGGCACTCTTTAATGATGATTTAAAGCATTTCAAGGCACAAGAGGGTAAATTGATAACCAAGTGAGCTGAAATTAATGTCACTTCCTTTGCTCCTTCATGAGAGCAAAATGGCTTCTAAGGCATACTTTGGAGATCATTTGAAGCATTTTCACATTAGGAGGATGAGAAACCTTGAGGCATGATTAATAAAAGAGAGACAAAATGATGAAATAAGGCTAAGAGCAGATTGGAAGGTGATTTTAACTTAATTTCCTTTGCTCCTCCTTAGGAGCGAAAATCACTTCCATTGCTCATCCACAAGAGCGAATTTCTTCTTTTGCCATCCAAGGAAGTTGATTGCACTTTATTAAGAGGTAAGTTGCATATGCCAATTTGCTAAGTGTTGGAGAACTTCCTTTGCTCTCTGATAGGAGTGAATTGCACTTCCATTGCTCCCTGATAGGAGCAAAATTCCCTTCCTTTGCTCCTCTTTAAGAGCGATCTCCCCTATAAATGCGCCTATCAGACCTGTAACACATAAAATAGGAGATCATGTCAAATTGAGAGTATTCAAATGTTATATATCATATGTGTTTGATACCCATTTGTTTGTTTTGCAGGAGGTAAAGAAAGAAATCAAAAGGACCAAGTTGGAGGAAGATCGGAACAAGTATCCCAAGGAGGAAATTTCAACATCAAGGTCAAGATACAAGGAAGATGTCTGCAAGAGGAAAACTTCATCGGGAAATACAAGGGAATCAAGGAAGGTGACCACACAAGAAGCATTCGCTTATACAAGAACATGATCCACACATCCAAGGATGTGGATGTAAGAATCAACAACATGAAGGGAATCACAAAGAAAGAATTTCAAAGGAGTAAAGAAGCAGTTATGACATCAAGGGTTCATTCCAAGACAATATCAAGATTCAAAACTAAGAGGGATTCAACATCTACACCTTGCACCTTCATGGCTTTCAACATTGAGATATTCAAGAAGATAGTTTTAGAAGAGTTAATCAAAGTTAGAAGATCATCTTGAACAACTTGATACAATTTGGAAACACACCTCCATCATGATGAGATATGAGGTCTATAAGTGCAAATTGAGGTGGCATCCCAGACACTACTCCACCAATTAGAGGAGGTCCCACATCAGCATGTCTTGTTTCAATGAACGAAGCTCACCCATGGGGCACAAACTCCAATATACCTACCCCCACTATCTATTGGTCAAACGCTCAAGAAATGACATGTGTCCAAGCATTGTAATTTATTTCATTGGCTAGAATAAAGTTTGTTGTAACAAACCGTAATTAGGGTTTCATTGTAAAATCTTGGCCATTGATTTGAAACAATTCTGGCCATTCAATGTAATGAGCTCTCTATATAAAGCTCAAGCTCTTCATTTGTAAAGGGGAATAGAATAGAGAATAGTTAATAGTTTAGTAGCAAATAGCAGTTAGAGTAGACTAGGAGGAGAAGGCAGAAATTGTTGCCTAAGTTGTAAATAAACTTCCTTTTCATTGAAGTTAGGGTGGAATGTGTTGTTTCTTTTACACTTGCATGATTTCTTGTTGGATCTTCATGTTAGCTAATAATCTCTCTTCTCGTTCCATCAACTCCACCATTTACAATACAATGATATACTTTAAAGTTTAAAGTTCTACTTTACCCTAATGATGTGTGAGTATATATAGTCACATTAATAAGTGCCTAAGTGGTTTTACAATATCATGGATACCAAAACCCTGGACCAAGAAGACAAACCATAACAATTCCCATAACACATGGGTTATGAAATGTCCCAAATAAGAACACTAGTTAAACCACCTATCCAAGCTTGAAACAACAAGAAAGGACCCAAAAGTTTTCCTCAGGATGCTGCCCTGAACCTTGGTTGGCGTTACCCAACCGTAGATCCATGGAACGCCACTAGGATATCAGCCCATTCTATTGGAAGTTGTTCTCTCCTGTTCCAAATATACAGTCTAAAAAATACAAATTGTGAAATTATAAAACACATTTCCAACATATTTACTTCATTTTTATGCATCAAATCTGCTAGACAGAGAGTTGTTTTGAACCTACAATAGAATTAGCAATACAGGGAATAAATTGACTTGAGCAGAAAGAAGCTATAGCAAAGAGAACATCAATATGGAGAGTGAATTAGCTTGAAAAGAAAGAAGCTATGAGAAAGAGATCATATGGACACCTTGTTAACCCTTGATAAACTCAATGTGGGAACTTGAGCATGGAAAGGGGTTGTTACTGTCTTGAACAAATATAAAGAGTGGCTCTCAACAGAGAATGATGGACAAGCATATACATCAATTTTCCTACAGTATCCTCATAGAATCTTCCTTGCATATCAACTACTGAGACCTTGTACACTTCTTTTAGTTTGCCACTTCAGCTCTACATGACCAATACATTAACCAACAACTTGCAAAAATGGTTGTTCTATGTCAGCAACCTTAAAAAACACTTGCAAAGTTGAAGAATTGAACCACTGGACTGAGTGAAATTCCATCTGGGTCTGTTCAGTTTTCACTCTATTGCATTATAACAAAATTCAGTGCAGGCTAAATATATCAAATCCTATTCGAAACAGCAGCCTTTACTGTCCAGTGGCTTTTTGAGGGTCCAGAGTTCCACAGAGCCTCTTGATCAAAACACCTTTCTTACTGGACTGCCTTTGATAGAAAAAGAAAAACTCTCCTCCATGGCTTTTCAATTTCAGATGTGTTTGCATAGAGCAGGTATTTGAAGTGATATCCATGCACATCTATGTTTTGCTGATTCATTGTGGAACAAATACTCAGACTACACCTGGATGGTCATCCTCATTCTTGTAGGCCATACTAATTCTAATACAATTGCTGCCTGGATTTCAGTTTCCTATGATCTGCCTGCTTAGCCGCCTCTTGCATCTGAATGGTATCAGCAAGGACATCAACTAATCTAAAGCGGGATAGATGTTATACAGAATCTATGGTACTATCTTTTCCATATTTATATTTTTGTTTATTCTGTAGAAAAAACACACAATTTAAAGAAGAGATTAATTAAATATGTATTATACTTAGGTCTAGAGTCATATGAACCGTACTTGGAAACAGACAAGGTCAAAAATTATCAATATAAGTGGCACTCAACAGTTACTTGGCAAATGCATGGAAAGAAACTTTTGGAAAGATAAATATTGGAATAAAACAAAAGAGAGAATTTCCATTCCATTATAAATCCACTTAATAGACATTAAAGTGTATAAAAAACATGTTTCAAATAGGGACACCATTTAAGTTAGGTTTTGTAAGTCCTCAATTTTGCATATTTACATATGAGACCATCCCATATGCCTTGTACACCTACTTTGTGTGGATAGGGAGGCACCGTATATGCCACCATGATAGTGAGGGCATATAACATACCTCACTTTGAATCAAAACTTGTGACCTCCTTTATGGAATGCACAAACCTTCATCTATAGGCTCACTCAAGCTGTAACAGAATGCACATCATCAATGGTAAATTATATAGGTATTAAATAATGTTGTAATGCTTATTTTGATTTATTTGAAGCATTCTTAATTGGAGTGAAGAACTTGACAAGAAGAGAAAATAAAGAAAATAGACTTAGTACTTAGAAAAAACTTTGCAATAGCTTGTCAAATATTCAAGACTGCTTGATTTTGTTGGATAAGTAGAGTCAAATTTGTAACTACTTGGTCTCATAGAAATCTTATTGTGACTATCCTTAGGCCTATTTAAGTTTGTTGTATATGGTTAGTTACACAGTTATATATATATATATATATATATATATATATATATATATATATATATATATATATATATATATATATATATATATATATATATATATATATATATATATATATAAGATTGACATGGGAACTCTCTCTATTGATTGAGAATGCCAATGTTTTAATTCATTGCATGTGATGATAATGAAATCAATCCCATTTTTTAAGTTGGTCTGGAATTGTTTGTTTGCAGATACGTAGTTTGTGCTATGTATATGAGATGATATTGTGTCTTCATAGGATAGAAGTAGACCATCTTGTTTAAATCACCATCCACATATAAGATGCTTCAGTACATAAAAAAACGTTTCTTGCAGTACATCAAAGGCTTCAAATTGGAAAAAGCAGTTTAGTTCTGTCTGCTTACTTGTTTCAATTATTTTCCAGGGGGGAGAGGAGTTTGAATTATTGATCTTTACCTTGAAGAATAGTGGTATTCATCCTGAATTGCTGACTTGTATCCTCCAAATTGTTAACTTCTGATTACAATGCTCATTATTTATTTTTTGGTACAATTTTCCGAACCAAATTCTTTTGAAGCATCTGTGTTTTGTAAGTTTGTTGCTTTGACAAAGTGTCAGTTCTTACAAAAGAATGGTACTTTAGTATGCTAGCTCGCATCCGTGTAAATGTATTCCGGATTGAGATGATTGATGGAACTGGATACCATGCAGATCTCCTTGCAGCAGCATCTGCATCTATTTCAGCTGAATCAGCAGTGGGAAATGCCGTTTACATGCTTTCATCGATGTACAATCATGATTGTGGTATGTTTCAGCATCTCCTTTTTCTTGTTTTAGTTTATATAACATCATATATTATATAATCTGGATAAATAAATAAATTAAACAAATGAAAGTCATCAAATATATGTTGGTTAGTTGATTAGTTGTTGGGAGTTAGTTTCTGTAGGGAAGTTTGGGGAAGTTTGTACAAGAATGCAATGCTTTTTAAGAATTTGCATCATACATTGTAAACTATCCCAATGAGCATCAATATAATTTTACATATTTGATGGTATTTATAAGTTCAATATGATTTAGTTTTGCAATGTTTTCAGAATTTTCAATTTGGTATCAGAGTGGTTTTTGATCAAAATCATGGTGTCAGAGATATGGAAGGTGGATGAGTGGTGGTGTGTCACTATGAAGATCAGTGTACAGTTTAAACAATTGTTAAAACAGCTATGCCCTTGGATATTGACTCCTTGCACCAGAAAAATACAGAGGCTTCAATGCTACAAAGTATCAATAAAGATTGTATCTTGGGCATTGTTGACGTGGATGAAATCGCATTGCTGCAAACTCCATATGGCCAACGCAGAATAGAATAGCCGACTGATTATCCTACTCTCTCTTGAGACAAGGAAGTCTCTAATGCTATTTTCTAAGTTTGATCAAAGGAGACGACCTCAAGGTTTCTTTTGTCAGGTCTTGACTGCGGGATCTCTCAGTGGCTTGATGTGTTTTTGCTGGGAACACAAGGGGACTTACGATTTGCAACAAGCTAGTCTGCTGTGATTCTCGAATTACGTAATAAAGAACAAAAGGAAAGGGTTAGGAGATCTAAAACTAACAACACGGGTATGCGGGTAGACGGATTCCACATAACCAATTCCTGCTTGGCCAGAATAGCTCACAATTCTAGCGCAATCTTCAAAGGGACTTGGAAGATTTTCAGACTGGAGATGCACGGCTAAGCACCCAATTATGGCGCAGCTTAGATGGACACCTGCAATTGAACTAAGCACAATCGAAGGCTCAGGTTAACCACACAAAAAGATACACAATCAGCATATCCTCAGTGGTATGAGCCCGAATCTATCAAATACCTACACACCCAAAATATAAAGATCTATCTAAAATGCTGAAAGAAACCATGCAAATAGGATGAAAACAAGACAATAAACACCAAATCAATGTTTATATATTGATCTCATCTGCCTATTACAACAATTTCTGCAGCATCTCTATGCTACTGCTAAGATCTAACCTATTCTAACTCTAAAATCTAACTATCTAACCATCTCACTATCTAACAATCTAACAATCTAACAATCTCTAACCCTTTACAAAAGAAAGGCCTCTGCCTTTTATAGATATTACAATTTTGAATCAGAGGCCAGGATGGACTGCATCCAAGGGTCCTGATCTGCCTTCCAGAAGCTGGCAGCTTTGACCCATGCCTAATTAATTCTCAGTTATCCAACCAGCAACTATCTCAACTACCTGCCACTATTTGGCTTTAATTCAGGTCTATCCAATCTTCTTGGTGGTTGAGAATAGTTATTCACAAAAATATCTTCCACGGGACCCATAGGCAGTTTACAATAAAGCAATTTCATCTTTTAGGAATTGAATTCCTTGAATTAAATCCAGTTGTGCACTTTCTTGATAATGCATAAACTTGTAGCATTCAGAGTGTTCTTTGGTCTTTGGTCTCGGTGGTGGACTTCATCTTTGTTCAGCGACACGGTTCCCAATGTTTGGTTGCTCTTGCGCTCTTGCATCTTTTCTTTTTCCAATCTTCAACGCCTGGCTTTGGATTGCGATCCTTCCCTGATTTGTGTTTCAGGTTTTTTTTTCTCTTGGTTCTCCAATGACGTCCTGCGATCAATCAACCAATTTCATTTCATTAAATCAATTTGAAAAATTAAATAATTTAATTTAACAAACATTAAATTTAATTACGACGTCTGGCTTGAGAAGCTCTTTGTGAGATGTATCTTGAAAATGCTTCTCTTTCTCTTCGATTGTGAAATCTGATCCTTGGTCTTTTACTTCTGTGTGATTTTACCTTTGGAGTCTTGGGCGTTTTGAAATCTTCTTATGGCGCGATTCTGGAGGTTTGAAGAGCTTCCGCAAATTTTAAAACTCTAACTCTCATGCTTTTCAGGTAAATTTCGGAGAACGGAGGGCACTTTTTGTAATTTCATCATATTCTCCAATTTAGCCCCCCAGGGTCCGAAATTGGAGTTTTAAGTGAAATTTCGGACCATTTGGGGATTTTTGCAACTCTTCCAAATATTAAATTTCGGCCCCATGATCCGAAATTGATGTTTTGGACGAAATTCGGAGCTCTTGGGGTTTCGTACAAACTTTTAAGCATTTTCGGACCTAAAGCACCCTTTTGGGAAATTTCGGATTGTTTGAACTTTTTGCAACTTTATCATTTTCGGACCTCCTGGCGTTTTGGAATTTTGTGATTTTAATGCCAAATTCGGAGCTTAAGGCGCCTTTTGCAACTTGTCCAGAATTTCAGACCATTCAACGTTTTTGCGAATCTTTGAAGTGAAGTTCGGATTTTTTGGAGGTTTTAACGTTTTGGTGCCCAAGGTATTTTTCGCGATTTTAACCTTCTGGAGCTTTCAGCGTTTTGAAGCATATTTTGCGAAATTTTAAACAATTTTCGGAGCTTCCAGCATTTTGCAACCTTGGAGATATTTTCGGAGCATTCATACTATTTGCAAGTTTGATGGGTTTTTAAAATTTCGGGGCTGGGGTTCGAAAATGGGTGTCTAAGGCGAACTTCGGACCTGGAGGAGCCTTGCAAGATTTCGCGTTTTCACATTCCGCCCCTAGGGTCCGAAAATGAGGATTTTAAGTGATTTCGGACCTCAGAACATTTTTGGCGAAGTTTAAAAGGAACTTCGGACCTAAACACGCCTTTATAAACTCGATACACTTTCCATTTACCTCCCCCCAGGGTCCGAAAATGAGGCTTAAGGCGAATTTCGGACATAGAGGGTTTTACACATTTCGGAGCTTCAACGCCTCTTTTGTGATTTGCCATTATTTCAAATTTTGGAGCAAAGGTGTTTTAGCGAACTAGAGACTTTCGCCAATTTATAGCAAACTCCGGATCCTTAAGGCGTCCTTCGCGATTTTGAAGATTTCGGAGTGTTTACACACTTTTCTGCCTTTGCGATTTTGGAGTTTTCGCGCTTTGTTGCCGAAAGGCATTTTCGGACCATAAGACATATTTCGTAATTTTCAGAAGAATTTCGGACCTATAAACGCGTTTTGCAAATTTAGAAGAAACTTCGAATATCGGCCCTAGGGTCCGAAATTGGTGCTTTAAGTGAAATTCGGACCTGAAGGCACTTTTGCAACATTTCACTTTTTCGGACTTCCAGCCAGTTTTGTCAGCTTTTTCACTTTTTGGCCCAGGGTCCGAAATTGGGAGACTTAAGTGATTTTCGGACCTCTGGGGGCTTTTTCGCAACTTTTGAATTTTTTCACATTTTAGCCCCACGGTCCGAAATTGGGCATTTTGGGCGATTTTAAACGTTTTCTCAAGAAGTGCGAGCTTGGGCACTTGGGCAAGTTTGTCCAGATCTCCTCGGAGGATCATTTAATGGAATATAACATTTAAGTATAAGAAAGGAGAAGGATATTTCTTATACTTTAAGTTATATTCCATATATACTTTCAGGATGTTTGAGAGTGGTTTCAGACCTCCAGGAGTTATATTGCAAATTCTAGTTTTTGGAGGTTTCCTCAGTTTTCAGAGTTAGCCAAATTTCAGGGCAGGACAGAAAGGCACAAACTGGGGGGGTCCCTGTCCAAGACGGGGATGGGTGTGCGATTCGCACAACAGGCATGAAGGTGAATTTCTTCGTAATGTTTCAAGGGGATGATTTTAAATGTATACTATGTGGACTGCAGACAGGAATCACCATCTTAGTAAGTGCTATTCACTTTTGATTTAAATTTTCATAACAACTTTCCAAGTTCTTGCTACAATGTTGAAAGAGAAGAAGAAATAATGTAGAAAGATGAACAAAGGCAGGGGCTTGTGGAAGGAGATCTAGCAACAAGGGAAGGTGTCCGTTTGCAGTATGCAAAGGGCTGAGATTTTACCTGTAAAAGATTTATTTTTGTCTTGTCTCACAAAAAACAAACAATATTTGAGGGTGCAGCTCTAACTGAAGCAAGCACATTCATTATATCATTTTTCTTTGGAAATTTTGAAGAAAAGTGGTCAGTTTTGTGATTGTTGTTGTTGTTGTTCTAGTGTGATTGGTGCAGTTAGTGGTTTCTTTCATGGTTTTGAGATTTGGCATCTATAAGCTAGTGCTATATTTATACATGGTGGTGATAAAGATATTATGTGTTATGTTTTAAGTATGTGTATGTCTTTGTTTAAGGTATTAAAATATTTTTTAGAAGGTAAGTTGGTTGATAATCATTTGTGTAGTCATTGAAAAGCTATGTTGCAGTTTGTTGGGTTTGGCTTACTATTGTGACCTTTTTCACACATCGCCCCATTCCAAATGGGGACCCTCTCTTTTCCTGCTTTCTAGGGTTTTGTTAGTGTCCTATGGCCTTCTGCTTCAGTTTCACCAAGCCTTGTCCAATTTTGAACAATTCAGGCCCTGACGATTGAAAGTTAGTTTTTGCAAATTATGTGATTCCGAAATACGAACACCACCATAGTGCTTAGAAAGGCCAAGGGACGAAAATCGCAATTGATTTGAACGAATTTGGACAACTTTCTACTTTTAGAAAGTTTGCTTTTTTTCCTATTTTGTAGGAAGTTTTGTTTTTGGCATTTTCGGCCTGATCCCCGGTATGGCTATTTTTAGAAATTTTTCCCTATTTTTTAGGGATACCTGCTTTTTTGCTTTTTCGGGATGGGAATCTAGGGTTTGCACTTACACCACTGACCAGCTTTGACCGGGACTCAAAAATTCCAAGTTTTGACCTAAAAAGCCAAATCCCTAGATTTTAGGAGGCATGATGCCTCAGATGATCCACCTAGGCATGGATTTCAAATTTCAAGTTAATCCAGTTAAATTTGATTAAGCTGTGAAATTTTGAAATTTTTCTAAAAATTCTTCTAAGTCTGGCTAACAAGGGTTTTAAAGTATTGTGGCAGGTTCAAACTTTGCCATGCCATGAAGGAGAACCCTCCAAAGTCCGCCCAAGGGGTGCAATCAAAAGTCCGCCATCCAAGGGAAAGTCTTCAAACTTCGCCTTGAGGAGCCTTGCTAGAAGTCCGCCCATGAAGGAGGTGCCTTCAAAGTCCGCCTTGGTGGAGAAGTCACCAAAGTCCGCCATGATAGCCAACACTCCAAAGTCTGCCATTGTCTTGGAGAAGCCTTGATAGTGGTCTTCAAACTCCGCTAGAGCCACATGGAAGACATTCAAAACTCCGCCCAAGGTCTTCAAATGTTGAGAAGATGTCATAGAAGTCCGCCATGCTTGATAGAGGACTCACCAAAGTCCGCCCAAGATAGGAAGAGCCTCCAAAGTCTGCTCTAGGGGAAGGTAATGCCAAAGTCCGCCTTGGTGGAGGTATCAACAAACTCCGCCCTATGCCAAGGGGAGCCTTCAAGGAAGTCTGCCATGCAAATTAGGCAGCCCAAAGGAGACGCCATAGAAGTCTGCCCAAGATAGGAAGGCCTCCAAAACTCCGCCACACCATATGTGGAAGTAACACTAAAACTCTACCCTATCCAAGGAGATGATAGAGGAGTCACCAAAAGTCCGCCTACACATGAAAGTCAAACAAAATCAACAAGAATGCAAGTGATGTCATGAAAATCCTTCAAGATTTTGAACTTAAAACCAAAATGGAAAGTTTTTTTTGAGAGAATATTTGAGGATTATTGAATATTTTCCAACTTAAATCAACATGGAAACTTTTTTTTGAAAAAGAAAATTGGAAGATTAGTAAATATTTCGAACCTGTAATGGAAAGTTTCTTTTAGAGATATTTTCTTAAAACTTGGAAACATGACAACACTTTCCTAAAGAATGAAGTTAAAATTAGAAATATGAGTTGGAAGATTTTAAGGGTTTCTACTTGAGGATTTAACCTTGTTTACAAATACTTCATTACAAAAAACTTCATTTCTACACCAAGAAGTTCAAAGTTACTAAGGAGAGCTTAGTAAAGTATTTCAGTTTGAAGATCATCTGGAGAAAATTTTGATATTGCTGGAAGTTGGATAACTTTTTTGACAAAAGTTTCACAGATTTTTGGAGAAGGGCAACTAGTAAGAGGAAGAATTATTTTCTGAATTTTCAGAGTGTTCTTGAGAGAGTTCTAGCCCTACTTCTACCCATTCGAAGGTGAAACTAAATTCATGATGCAGATTTATGGATTTTTTCTGAATATTTTCCAGAATTTAATAAATGATTTTTCGAAAATTTTGGAGAAAGAAAATCATTTTTCAATTTTTTTTGGCTAAGTATGAAAATTTTTGAAAGTTTTGACACTTGGTGGTAACCACAACCAGCCTTAAGATTGAGTGTTTCTGAGGTGAAAATTCAATTTTTTTGGCTAAGTATGAGAATAAAAATGGAAATTTTCCAACACTTAGCCATTTTGTAGCCCCGTTATTTTTTAAACTTTGCAAATTATTTTCTAACTTTAAATTTCATTGTTTGTCTGCAGGTCCTAGACATTATGAAATTTCAAGTGGATAAAGATGCTCCTCCGGAGTCGAGGATGACTTCAAAGTGGAAGAACATTAGCGACACCAACCTCGGACACATCAATCTAAGGGAATTTAAGAAGCGAATGTTTGGTCTGGACAACCTTGTGCCTACCACCATTGCGCGAAAGATGATGAAAAGTGGTATCGTGCATGCTGTTGGCTTCCTCCCCACCATGCAATGCAATGAACTAGTGGTCGAATGTGCCAAACATTACAACCCCATCAGTAAAGACATTGTTGCACCTGATGGAAGGGTACTAGCGAACATCAGTGATGAGGCCATCAGAGAGGCCTTCAGGATCCCAGAGTATCACAACACAGTGTATATGACAAAGGACGAAGCTGACGGTCTATATCAGGACCACCTAGAGGAATATGATGCCATAGTTAACCATTCCTGGCTAGACAAGCCAAGGAAGGGCGCCTCCAAACTTCAGAGGAAGAGCCTAGTGCGAGCATACTTCAAGGAAGACATTGGGGACATGATTGCCCTACTCAATAGAATGATGGGAAACCCTTAGGGAGCTCCATTCGAACCCTGGATGTATTATTTCATTAATGAAATAATCAATGGAGTAAAAATGATAGACTGGGCCAAGATGATCAGCGACAACCTAGACAGCCAGCTAAGGAACCTAGAGACGAATAGGACTTTCTTCATGAATTCTTACCTGTTTTATTCCTTGGCCAAGACCTACAGATACAGAGGTCTCACTTGTAGAGGAGAAGTAGGGAACAAGGAGAACCAGTTTCCAGTGTATGATTGCTATCCCCAGCTCCACATGGAGGAGAAATTTCATGTCAAAAGAGTGAATGATACTTTCCTTATGCACATCACTCGGACACTGCAAGGTGGGCTGCACCAGAGACTCTCTCAAGAGTCTATGGACTTCATCAGTCGGTTCGGATATTGGTACATCCAATATCCAAAGTTCACTTACCTCCGAATTCAGGGATTCTCCGGACCTCCATACAAGCTTCCAACTTACCCTACCAACCAAGTGGTGTTGCTCGAGGTTGTAAGACAATTGGAGGAGTATATAGTGATTCAAAGGGATAAGCAAAAGAAGGCAGGAACGTCCTCACTTACAATTGGCAATGGGCTGGAAACATGTCCATCATCACAAGCTTCTACAACTGTTGAGAAGGAGCTAGCCTGGTATCCCCTCTATCAATACAAGGCAAGAAGGAATTTCGATCCATTCCACAGGATAAAGAAGGTCGAAGGAACAGTGTTTGAGCATAGACTAGACCTAGAAGATTACTGGGCTAATGCAGCCGGTAGCTTCGAGATCAGGAAGAGATTCTGGTCAAGAATTCCTTTGAGCATGGTGAGAGCAACAGAGGTATTCAAAGTTGTCGATCAAGTGGAGGAAAGCTTAGAGCTTCAGCAGCCAGGCTTTGAAAAGATGAAAAACGAACCCTTGGTTTTAATAGATTGGACAGAGGGGGAAAAGTCAGATCTAGCAAACCTCATGAGATCGGTAGTTGAGTATTCGAGGTGGTGGATGTCGGAAAAGACAAGGCAGTTAAAGGCCAAAGGTGTGACCTTGACCTACAAATTGATGGGAGTAGATGATACTCTGTCCATCAATCCTTGTACCTCTGTCGGTGATGCCCAAAATCCAGAAAGTGTTGGGTCTCGAAAGAGGAAAGAGTTGGTTGGAAGCTCCACAAAGGTCACAAGGAAAAGGGTTGTAGGTGAAAGAAGGGAGTCCAGCGAAGGCCACTCCATCCTGAGTGTTGCTTCCATTGTGCCCGATCAGAATGCAATTGGGGAGCAAGATATGAACATCTGCATGATTGATGATGAAGTAAGAGTGTTCTCATCCGGTTAAGGAAGTAGTGGAAGAGGTCAAACAAAGTCCAAAGAGAGAGAAAGTTGAAGCACCTACAGTCTTCTTGGATGGCATACCAGCAAACCCAGGAGAGGCAGATGATGAGTTTGATCGGAATACTGTAGAGCAGTCGACCATTCCAGATTGGCTGAGGGAAAGAATAAAGGCCAAGGTCCCCAAGGAGGCCTGTTCCGAAGAGGTCACTATTGCATTTCTGGAGAAGGTGAATGAGCCCACTATAACTATACCACCCAAGCCCGCCAGAAAGTTTTCCCTAATTCAGAGAGACAACGCAGGGTTCAGGACAGTCCAGATAGCGGTGCCCAAAGAAGGAAAGACTAGGGACAATGTCGTCGCGGATGATTACAAGATTACCATCATAGAGCTGGGTAAGCCCACCCAGGACCAAGAGGTCCAGTATTTTGACGACTCTTGCAATGCTCTGAAGACAAGTTTGGCCCAAGAGAAAGAAAAGAGGAAGAAGGTTGAAGAAGAAAATCTGCAGTGGAGAAAGTATGTTCTCCATCTTACCAGCCCACTCAACCGTGAGATCCCGGTTACTCCACCACAGCAGGGATCAATAAAGGATTATGAGGATATGAAGGGTACGTTCACATAGGCTAAGGAATGGATTTCAAATGCCTCAGCACATGCAGATATACTGGTAGAGAATCTAGGGTCAGCACATGAGTCGACTTCTTCAGTTGTCAACCGTATCCAGGATTTAGCCGCCAATTGGGAGGACGTGGAGGAGATTCAAGATGAAATACTTCCTCATCTGAAGGTTATCCGAGGTTTGTCCAAGAGAAGTCTGGTGGATGCAGGTATCATACAAACCGGAGACAGGTACGACTTTAGCACCTGGTATTACACCTTGGTTACCCGGATTGAGGTTTTGAAGAAATCCAAGACCAAGTGCTTTGAAACAGAGGAGAGTGTCAAGGGGATTTTGAGCAAAGTGTTTCGTGTAGCATCCGAGATTTGGAAGAAAGAGAGTATAAGGGAGAAACACTTGCAGGCAGAGAACCTGAGAGCCAGGATTCAGTCAAGCTTCTTCAAGGATTCAGGGATGATTGACAAGGGCGATCTTTCAAAGATCGCAAACTTTCTCTTCATCGATGAAAGTTTTCTTGCCCAGGCAGTTGAGTGGGAAGGCATCCTCACCACCTGTACTGATGATGTGGACATCATCGACTTCCAGATTGGCAGTTTGCCAAATGTCACCATGGAGGAGGTCAAGCTCATTGTGTCCAGATACATCGAATCTAGGAAGGAGGAAAGTAGGCACTCACCCCAGTGAGATTAGCAGCTGTGCCATGTGTCACTTTCTTATTCACTTGAACTGATGGTGTTTTGGGAAACCCTAATTAGGGTTTAGGACTTTCAATCTTGGCCCTTGATCATTGTTTAATCTCGGCCATTCATTTATTTTGAAAAACTATATTAGGCTACCTCCTCTCATTTGGAGGGTGTGAGGTTTTTGATGTATTGTTGTGTAAGGTCATTTCCAAATAATATATTGCATGTGCGCTGCTTTGTAATCCCTATTGTTTGAATGATTTGCATGGTTTCAATTTCCTCAACACTTAGTTAAAATTAATCTAGATTTGCTTTCATTGTTGTTAATTTGAATGAAGGATTTGATAAGTGTAAATTTGTTGGTTGAAAATTTTGTACACTTGGGGAAATATTCAAAATTGTGGTTTCAACCACAGCACACAAGTAAAAAACTCTCCTAATTAAGGGAAGGCTCCCCCTATCTAACTAAAACTGAAATAAAAACAGGATGGTACAGCAGTCTTCCTTCTTTCTTTAAGAAAGACAATATCTTTTTCTCTTCACAGAAAAGGATAGCGATTGAATATGAACAGTAATAACCACTTTTAAGTAAAATGAGAGAAAGGAAATGAAGTTTCCTGAAAGCGCAAAGACTTCCGTCACTTCCTTCGGGACGGGACAACAATATAACAATATCAAGCTCAAAGACTTGACTATTGGAAGTCCTATCTACCCTTTGCTATACTAAATTTTACAATGAATAAAAGACGACAGCACAAAGACTGGAATAATTTATTCTTTTAACACAAAGACAAGAACTAATGCAAGCTCAAAGACTTGCTGCTATTTCTTATCAAACAATAATTTTTTCTCAAGAACAGACGCAAGCTCAAAGACTTGCTGCTCCTTCTAGCGATTTCCTATTTTAATTAATCTTCTCTACTTGCAGCTCAAAGACTTCAAATCAAATTGGACTAAGCTCCTTTAGAAACACTTTGCATAGAATAAATAAAAAGAATGAAACTCAAACTTGTAGCTCAAAGACTCAAAACTTGAGTAATCTTTCTTTATTATTCTTCAAAACCTTCAATTCACATACATAAGCTCAAAGACTTCTTGCTGTAAATTTGGCAGAGTTTTTGCTTGCTTTCCCAAAAGATAAAGATTACAAAGGACCCTCTCTTCTATTTATAGGAGAGGAGCCTTGAGAAAAAGGTGGGAGGATCCTAACTAACTTGAGAAATTCCGTCAACCACCAAGACCTATTCAACAACTAATTATGACTTCATTAACTAACTAAGACTTATTCCAACTACAGTCCTAATCGGACACAACTTGTAGTTGCCTTACCAGTAATTACAAAAATGCAAGTGATGACAACTTGCCGAAAGGGAAACTACAATTCTGAAATTACAATTTTAAAATTTTACAACAAGTGTTAAAAACACTTAAGTTGCAACTCTTGAAGATACGAACAATTCGAACTTCTGAATAACTTTTTGCAATTCATCAGGATCTAGTTCATGAGTGTTCATAGCCACCACCCTAGTTTTTACGATGACATCATGGCATTGGCATAGCGTGGAATTCCCTTTTTCCAATGCTGACCGGATTTCCTGCAACTCAGTTTGATACTTAATCAATATTTGAATGGAAGTGACTAAGAATTGCTCACTTCTCCATTCATCATGAATCTTGAGTTGTAGGTCTGCAAGAACTTCTTCCTCGGGTAGCAGCTCATCATTCTGATTTAAAATGTCGCAGGATGCCTTTTTACAATGGGAGGTTACATCTTGAAAGACTGCTTCACGCAACTTTAAGGTTTCATCAATTTCTTCAATGAGTGATTTGAGAACAAGAGATTTGTTCTCCAGAAGTTCCTCATATTCAATGTACGTGACTCTGGAAGAAATTACGTCATGCACCTGAAGAACGCCCAACTGATGTTGAGGCATCTTTCGCCAAGAAACTAAATTTCCCTCAACCTTCTCCAAATTTAGTTTGAAAGCACCCAAGATTTGATTCAACTTATCTTCAATGATCTCCAATTTAATCATCGTTTCAAATACCTGTCTTATGACTTGTGACACAAGTCATGCAGTTGATCAACCCAGGTGTCTAAGGCTTGAACCTTTTGGGCGGCTCTCTCGATACCTTGGATTGGTTCGCTGACCCTGGAAGAAATAGGTACTTGGCCTTCTCCACTTGAAGGTTGAGTAATACTTTGGATGGCTGCCATGAGTCTTTGATTCTCTACTTCCAGTTGATCTTTCTTGGTCAACACCTCATCATACCGTTGTACCAATGTAGCCACTGTTTGTTGAGCATCGTGCTTGACAACCTCATGAGTCTGCTTACTCAGTTGAACTTTGGTGATCCGATAATCAGCTGCTTGCATTTCTTCAACTGGTTTATTTGATATTGGTTCAGCAATCTCTACCACTCTCATCCGGTTTTCATCAACGATCACCCTTGAAACTGTCTTTGCCCTCTTAACAGCTTTAGGTTTTGATTGTTTCAACTGTTGGTAGTCGAAGGGATCAGGTGAGATCACCTGCTTCTTTCTCTTTGCAGTAAAGGAACTGAGCCATGGAGGTAAAGCCATTAACTCTAATTTTGGGATAGAGGGAGAAGCAGTTTCTGTTTGAATAACAGTGGTGACCTTGGGAGAAGTGTCCGTCTGGATAGCCACCATAGTCTGCTGAGTGACGATAGGATGTGATGAAGATGTCATGAACTCATCAAAACAGGTCATAGAAGTATCAATATCAGACACAGGTACATATGAAGGATCTTCCGAAAAGATATTCAACAAATTTTCCTGAGGATGGCCTTGAGATGGTTCTGCTGCTGAAAGTGGGAGGACGTTCTGCGGAGATTCTGAAACTGAAGGGGTAGATTGAGAGCTCACATCTATCACAGGAGGAAACATGGGTACCTCAATAGGAAGTGAAGAAAGAGAATTATGTGGAGACTCTGTAGAAAGTGATTGAGGAGCATTATCAGATTGAGTTTCTTCCTCTGAAGCTTCAGGATCAATCACATGAATTTCCAACTGTGGCTTCTCCTTGCCTTGAACTGTTATTTCCTGAGGAGGAAGCACCATTGCACGGCTGACTCGCAATTTAATCCTCGTACTAGAAGAGGATGCACCTTCTTTGTTTTCTAGTTGAATTTCAGACTTCCACCCAAGAGGACCTGTAGAATCATCTTCTTTCCCAACCTTAATCTTAATGAGCTTGACACCATTATTCTTAAGCCAGATATTGGTATTGGCAAGAACTGACTGAAATCTATCCAAGATAGAAGTGCCTTCCTTGTGGGACCAGTGGATAGAAGGAAGCGGAGCCTCATCAACATTCTGATTGACAAACTCAGGATCAAGAACATTACCATCATCAATCATACCTTGTGGCACGTTCACGAGGTTTAGATCCACAATCTGTTCTGCGGTGAGTCGGCAGTAATCCATCTTGCGAATCTCCTTTTCGGTACGAAGATCAGCCCAGATATCTTCTATCCGGTGTACATGGATGAAGGTCTTCTTGATCTTCTCCTTCATGCCTCGGTAATCGAAATCAGCTCTAGGTTTGAATCTTTTGAGTCTAATTTCCTGCAACTCAGTCTCCATAGCCCTGGCCTTGATTGAAGTCATTAGAGAATATTGACCAATCTTCAATGGGTTGTTGGAAGAAATACCCATGCCAACCTTGTGCTTAACTGACTGGTGTGTATGCACAGCCATGATCTGCCTTCCCAATTCCATGAGAATAATCTTATCTGTTGGGTACCGTGGGAGCATGTAAGGCTGCCCGCCATAGCATCCAACTCTCATGTAGGTAAAAGTTGGAAATTGGAGAAACAAACAACCATATTCTTTCACCTTTTCCCATGCTTCATCTGAGACTCTTTTGTTTTTCAGGTTCTTGTCAAATTGACACAAATAATGACCAATGAAAGCATCCTGAACCCTTCTGAAATGAGACCTACTTGATCTTAGAGGCAACTGATCATAGTATTCCCAAACCGGTACAAGCATGCGGTCAC
Source organism: Cryptomeria japonica (assembly GCF_030272615.1). NCBI lineage: Eukaryota > Viridiplantae > Streptophyta > Pinopsida > Cupressales > Cupressaceae > Cryptomeria > Cryptomeria japonica. The sequence continues at coordinate 171,657,797 of NC_081405.1, forward strand.
CCTTGGTGGAAAGACCTGGGAAATGTCTAAGTGACGCAGCAATATACACGAGATATGAATTCATGTAGAAGGTGAAGGTAGTAGGGACAACCGCAAGTTGTTCACACAAAGCATCACTGATGATTTCACCCCAACAGATGTGCTGAGACTGCCTTACTAACATAATAAATTGGTACATCCAAGGTTCAAAAACATTGGAATGCTCCAATCCCATCATACGGCTAAGAAGAGTAATAGTATCACCGATCTCATTCTTGAAATCAGACCGATATAACTTTGCCCATCTGGTAAGTGCAGTGCGAGGTTCATGAATCCATTTGTTGATATGACGCTTACAGTCTTTCTCCCTTTTGGCAAAGTATCCAGCTGCACTTTGCTTAGAGATCTCTATATAAATGGTTTCGGAAGGTATTTTAAAAACCCTCTCTATAGCTTCTGCATCCAGGCGAATGATCACTTCCCCATCATCATTTCTAATGACTCGTGTCTCTTTGTCAAAATGATGAGCACATGCTAGAATAAATTTTGGTTCTAGGGCAGCAACTGGAAAGGATGCGGCATGATGGATATGGCTGTCCAGCAACCGTTGCATATCACCCTCCTTCGGATCTTCAATCCTTTGTATGAATTCGGACATGTCAACATGCCCTATCTCAGTATCCTTGATATGATCAAGGGAGGAGGAGATCTGTGACTGCGGAACTTCATTCTGGTATTTATCATACCTGTATTTCATCTTTTTTGGAGTGGGAGATGATGATACATCTGTCATCTGGAAACAACTGGGAATGCTGCAATGTAAATCCAAGAGTATCAAGGCAATATCAAAGTCAGTATCTTTAGACATTTTCACTCCTCCAAATGAGAAAGTTCAACTTTCGTATTTTGGCTTTGTGAGAGGAGATATAAGAGGTGGAAAAATAAGCTTTTGACTTATTTCGAGTTTTGCAACATGTTTCGCAAGTACACAAGAGGGAAGTACAAACGTGCAATCGGGTTTTAAATTCCGAATGCAATTATACTTGCGAAACACGAAGCATGAATAAATGGAAGGAGAATGAATTTTCAGTTTGGAAGTTGGGAAGAACACATTTGCAATTGGTTTTCTAAATCCAAATGCAAACTTATTTACAAATTGAAAATCGAAGGAATGGATGAAAAAAAAGGTATTTAGGCATGCGGGAAATGACGAAGATGATAAGTACGGATGAGGGAATTGGAAGTGGATAGGTAAAAATGAATTTCGGGAAGATCACTTGGAACTTTGTCATGCCAAAATGGGAAGGACTTTCAACTTGCAATCCGGATTTCAAAACCCGAAATTGGGAAGAACTTGATTTTTTTACCATTGAAACTTGATTTTTGGACTAAAGAAGGTTAAGTCTTTGTCCAAAAAAGGGAAGAACACATTTTGAGGTAGAACTTTTCACAATTGCAAATTTCTTTGCAAATTGGGAAGAACATATTGGGAAGAACACATTTTTCTTGTTTTGAAACTTGATCTTTTGGATCAAAGAAGGTTAAGTCTTTGTCCAAAAAAGGGAAGAACACATATTTTCCTCTTACTTGCAATCGGGTTTCTAAAACCCGAATGCAAGTAAAGAAAGAGAATTTTCAAAGGGGAAGAACGACTTTTACTTTACAAATTTCTTTGTAAAATGGGGAATTTCCTCTCATAAACCCAATATGAACGTGAACAAAACCAAAACTTAAACAAGAAAATGCAAGGAAAGAAACAAGAAAGAAATACAAAAATAAAAATTACCTTGCAAAGATGAGGAGAGATCCAAGCTTGTAGAGTCAACCAAACATAGAAGATGAAACCCTTTAAATAGAATTCAAACAAAGGAAGAAACTTAGCCACACATGGTGACCAAAGAAAAACCGATTTGCTATAAAAATGCCATGAAAAATGCCAAGGAAGTAGTTCGAAAATGATTTGATTCATCATTAAATACAAGAGGAAGCAAAAATGATTTAGAATTGAAAGCATACCTTGAATGAGAAAGGTGGGAAACTTGCAAAAAACGTGACTGGTTTTTAGGGCGTTTTTGCAAATCGATTACCCAAAACGCGCATAAAACGGTTTGAATGAAGTTTGGAATCCAACGCCTTTATGATTAAATCAAAAACACCTTAGGAATGGGTAGATTCGAACCTTCAAACCATGGCTAATGGCATGAATACATGATTCAGAAAAAAAAACGTTGAAGAAGGCAAATGGCGAAAATCAGTTTGATAGATGCGTAGAACAAGGGTTTGAATCCTTCAAAGTTGCAGCAAATCTACATTTGGAAGGAATCCCTATCTTTCCTCCAAAAAATTCGAACCCAAATCAGTTTGCAAAGGCATGGGAGAAATTTCGGGTTTTAGAAATGAAACAACAAGTTTTCAAAATGTTCATATTTTTGCCTCTAAGGCAAATTTCGGGTTTTAGAAAAGGAAATACAAGTTAAATTACTTGTAATAGGGAAATAGAATTCCCTTTACAAGTGATTTTACTTAAAACATGTAAAGGGATTTTAAAATCCCTTTTACAAGTTCTATTTAAAAACAAAAATAACTTTAAGTCATAAAAACATGTAAAGGGGTTTTAAAAACCCATTTACAAGTTTTACAAAACACTTAAAAGTCATTCTACTAGTAAAGGGGGTTTTAAAACCCTTTTTACCAGTTTCCAAAAACTTGTAATTGGAGAAAAATTCCCCTACAAGACCAAAAGCTTCAAGGGGGTTTTGAAAAACAAATTACCAGTTACTGGTAATTATCGAAAAATTCCCCTACATTGAAGCAAAAACATAGCAAACGGACTCGAAATGCAACGAAATTCGAAGCTTAGCTTGGGGATGGATCAACAATCGATCCAGTCCAAGGATGGGGCGAATTTCTGCCTCGGGAACCGTGCCATAGAGTAAATTTTTTTATTTTTTAATAAAAATTTCCATGTGATAGTCCAATTTTTGAAATCAAAAATTGAGGACAACAAAATTGATGGTGTATCTCCGCTCATACTTTTGGTAAATGGATGATTTCCATTTTTACCGTGCAAAGTTAATCTGAGCCCACCCTCTGTGCATCCCAACATCTTAATTATAAGCACAATCCATCGAAGATTGCACTGGCTTTATGTAGTTGTCCCTAGTGTGGCGAAGCAAGGTTTGGTTTCTCGAGAGTATCCAATTGATATCGTCTCCAAAGTTCATAGGATTAGATTAGTCTTCTTAACCCTATCTCTTTTTCCTTTTCTTTTGAAAGTCTAAATTCCTAGAAAATCCAAAAAAAGAAGAGCCTAAAATTGCTCAATCCATCTAAGTCCAACAGTTAAAGACAGTTGTTAAACGTAACTCCCCCTTGAGATTTTCAACATACACTACCCAAGAAGCTATTCCACTAAAGTCGCTTGTTCGCACATATAAACCTTGGAATCAGTAGTGATTTTTTAGGAGAGGATAGAATGCCTTCGGGCATCCTATTCTAATGTTTGGTAGGTGATAAAACAGACACCAACACTACCAGTTTGGGTCTGGTTTGGCTTGGATATGGGTCCAGATCCGGACCACCCTAGGGGCTGGCTGCTATTGTCTCACATTTCACCTATGGGTCCTTTCGGGACGAACCTGGGAATACCTACAGCAAATTTGGTGGGAACCAATGCCCAAGCAATACATTTCATCTTTTATTTTTTAAATAATTTTTCTGACTTCTAATTTTGACCAAAAAGAAAAATTTGCCCCCCAAACCCTAAAAATTGGTATGCAAGACATCTTAAAGACAAAAAAAAGAGAACTCATTTCTCATATTGTGAATGAAAAACAAAAATATTATTCATCCTTGCTGAACTTTCATTCTTTCTTGCTATTGAACGAATAGAGTTGAAGATTGATTAGTGAATATTCCAAAGTGGTTGATTTGTTATTTCTATGCATTTGCAACAGTTCATTTGTTGCCAAATAGATTGTAGAGGAATATTTCTACAAAAGAGGTAGGCTTTTTTCAAATTTTCTACATTTTTTTTTCACAAATGAACTCTCTTGCTTTGTTTTGTTTTCATTCTTCTATGAATCTATAACACATGCTTTATTTTTTGTTTTCATTTGTTTGAATTCTTCGAATGTGTTGTTCATTGAACTTGTTATATAGATATTACAATGGCATTTGGTTCTTGCTCCATGGGCCAACCCTACTTCAAAACAGACCCAAACTCTCCCCTTTGGAAATATGTTGAAATGGTACAACAACTTCTAAGTTTTGGATTTTATGTTTAGATTTATAGTGGGTATGATGTTAGATATTCAAGCTCATATAGTTCAGTGAAAGGCTATTTGTGCCACATCCTTGGACTAGGCATCAAAGCTTACCCAAGCAAAAATGGTGTACCTATTTTAGAAGCACAAATCATGGCATATATTAATGAGCAAGAAAAAGCAGATCAAGTAGCAAGTTGTAAATCAAATCATCCTTTGTTAAAGAAAGGATCTCGTTGAATGAAGCCCCCTCCATCACCTTCTAATCTTCAACCTATAGAGAGCCACCCATTTTTTGTCCACACTTGAAGAATGTGTCACATTTACACATAAGAAATCAAAGGGACCATTGAAAATGACATTTCAAACAAATCTCGAGAGATTGTCGATCAATACACAGTGAGATGTGGCATTTAATGTTGTTCACTCACCATATTGGCAACAAATGGTGAAAGCAATTAATGAGGATTTAAAAGGGTACAAGGGCTTGGGTTTTGAGAAGGTGCATAACACCTTCTTGGAAAAAGTGAAGTTTGTAATGGAGTCATTGAAGCCCATAAGGGATTTATGGGCTAAAACATGTTTGTACATTGTTTCCAATGGATGGAAAGATGCGAGAAATCAGCCATTGATCAATGTTATTGCAGTGTACCCTAAAGGAGCAATGTTTTTGAGAGCAATTGATTGTGAAGGGGAGGTGAAAGATGGTTCATTTATTGCTAACATTCTCACGACAACCATTGAGGAAGTAGACCCTCAAAATGTTGTCCAAGTTATAACAAGCAATGCCAAAAATTGTAGAGCGGATGGGTTAATAGTTGAGGAGCATTATTCACACATTTTTTTGGATACCTTGTGTGTCCACTCCCTCAACCTTAGCTACGAAAAAATGGCCTCAAAATTGATTGGATCAAACAGGTGTATGCCGAGGTCAGAGATCCAAATGTTTGTCACCAACCACCATATTCACAAGGCATATTCAAAACATTCTCGAAGTTGGAGCTAGTAAATGTAAGTTAAATATGTTTGACTTTAGTAAACTTTGTAATATTATTGTGTAATTTTTTTATTTTTTTCCAAATAGGCTGCTAAGACCCATTTTGCCTCCAACACAATTGTCTTGAGATGACTTGTGAAGGTTCATGAGGCATTTTCTAACATGGTCATTGGCCCAAATTGGTCTATATGGAGGCAATCTAGCACTAAAAGGGAAACAAACATTAAACAAATAATCCTAGATGACATTTGGTGGCATCATGTTGAATATCTCCTCAGTTTCATTGAACCTTTATTGAGCATGATCTGTTATACTGACATGGTCAAGCCTTGTTTGGGTGAGATACCTAATGGCATTGACTCAATGATTGAGAAGATGAAAGCCATCATAAATACAAAAGAGCAACATCCTAAAGAAACTTTCTTCACACAACTACACAAAATCATTGAAGAGAGATGGAACAAAATGACCACTTCATTACATCTTTCCTTTGCATTCAGCCCCAAATATTATAGTGTTGAGCTCCTTTCTATGTCAACAATAATGTCCCCATATAGAGATGTTGAAGTCAATCCAATATTCAAGGAAACACTTAACAAAATCTTCATTAATCTTGACATGTGAGATGCAATGAGAATTGAGTTCATGGAATTCGTATGCTCCAGCAAATTTAGTATCGATGCTCTTTTGGACAAGTATAAGGTCAACACTCATAGTTGGTGAGTACTTCCATGGCCAAATATTCACACCTACAACCTCTTGCAATCAAAATTTAATTGCAAATAAGATATAATTCTTTCACCTTCTAGTTTCATTTATATTTTATAATATAAATAATCTCTTAACTCTCTAGTTTTGTCTTAATAGGTTGCTAGTTCATCTACATCTAAGAAAAATTGGAGCACATACTCTTTCATCCTCTCAGTAAAGAACAATCAACTACACTCAAAAACGGTACAAGACTTGGTGTATGTATGTGCATTCAAACTTGTGGCTCCTTTCACATAAAGAAAGTGGCTACAAGGAGGGGGCACAAGGACCTGGAATAACAAGCGAGAGCATATTTATTGGATGCTTCTACTTCTCACATTTTTGCACTTGATGTTGAAGATGAGCCAACTAGCGAGTGCCAGTGCTAGTGCTGGTGTTGGTGCCACTGGCAGTGGCACTATTTGTGGTTCTTCTAATTTGTCAATATCTACATAGTCTAATATGCATGATAATGATGATAGTTTTGAAGACCCATGTGATGATGCTTGATCAATGATGGATGATTGTTAACACTTGACATTATTATTTTTTAGCTTTAATAAATATCATGACATTCGAGTTTGACTAATTGACATTGTAATATTTTTTTGTTTATGGTGGTTTTGTTTTATACAATATATGATGCATTTTGAACTTAATTACTGCTGCAAATATGTATATATTTCTGATTTTTATATGTTTTTGAATGGATGAACCCAACCAACAACTACTTTTTTTTTACTTAACCCACAAGCTGAACCTCCAAACCCAAACCTAAACCAATACTAGAACCGGTAACTTAGAAATAGAATACATAATTGCATAATCATGGGAGTACATCAACTAATTGCTATGTTACCCCAAGTTCCAAGACGAGGACGTTAGGGGACGATGGGACAACTTTCCAGGACAGCAAATGTTTTTGCCAAATTTGGGGACTGGGGGGGGGAGAGGAGGGGAGGGGGGCATGGCAAAGGGGATGGCTATATAAAATATATAGGGAAATTTTAAATGTTCATATGAAAACATGGATAAAGCATGCATATATACATTATATTCATATTAAAACATGGATATAGCATGCATATGAAAACATTTTAGAACATTAAGTTTGAACATACAACATTTGTGTTCAAATTCATTGTCAATACTCAATATGCATTCATAATTCATATTTCATTGTCAATATGCATGTGATATTATAGAAATAACATACAAAATGCCCAAAGGCTACATTGCTGCCATATAGTTTCATTTTCAATTAGCATATGAAAATACAAAAAAACAAAGTACACTGCTGCCCCTAATCTGCATCTCTTGACATTGCATCAAAATCAGAGTCCTCTAAGTCTCTGCCACTGTCATGGTCCACATCCACCTCATCCAATAGAATCCCAACCAATCCCTTTGGTGCCTCCTCCTCATCAACCTGGGCCACATCTTCAGGATCGGCATCCCACTGTAAAGCTGGTGTTTGCCGATACTCTGGAGTTTGACGATCCTAAAGTCAAATAGCACAATGCACAGCCAGTAGCTTCTCCTCTTGTCTAGAGGTAAGTCTATTCCTCTTGATGGAGTGGATAAAGCCATATGTGGACCAATTCCTCTTTGTTGCAGAGGAACTAGCAACCTATGAAAGGAGGTGACTCGCAAGCAACATCAATTGTGGTGTATCCCTCCCATTCCATGTCCACCATCCAATAAGGTCTTTTTGGGCTAATATAGCTACATCCAACCTCGCCTGTGGTTTACTCAATGTAGGACCACGAAGATTTGTAAAGTCAAGGAATTGTGCGCAAAGTATGGAAGCCTCCTCCTTGGGATACAGCTTATCAATGGCTTGTGTGTGTAAATGATGTTCAATTTACATTCAATATGCAAGTTATATTCCACTTAGTTTTATCTATTACTGAATTATTATATGAATTTGATTATCTTCTTTTGTGTGGCAAGAGAGAGGAGCATTTATAAATTTCGATGTCCATTCTCACACATACCATTTGACATATATAGTGGGCTGGGTACGGTCAAGCGATGCCTTGACCGGCCATGTCTTTTGGACACGGCCGATCAAGACATCACTTGATCGTGCCCCTCGCTATAATGGTGTATGGTGTTTTATTAACCAACCGGTGTATATTCAACACCCAATAATTATCAGTGTATGCCAAACGGTGTATGGTTATATTTAATACTTCGAACACTATCCTTAATACCCGATATCAATCGGTGTGAGTTTAATATACCACCCAATATTTAATCAGTGCAAACATAAACTAATATCGATATTAATCAATAGTCTAACCGATAATCATTAAGTCGTATTTGCAATGGTTAACTTGATTTGTCAATCGGCGAATACGAATAGATTATCAAATCGGGATACTATGATAATGAACAGTAATCATCATAAATAAATAATGTTTATCAATTGAATGTTTGAGTTTATTCATTTTAATAATCGATATGATAAATGATTGAATGAGAGACTTCATTTATCTCTCATTCAATCATTTATCTTATCGAAGCTATCTATGCATTAACACTCCCTCTTAGCTAGGTAAGATAAATAAGAGTAGTATATCAAGCATCACAATTCAACTGATAGTTAGCATTCTTTTACATATTTTAATTTTCTAGGGGATCATATCATATACTCACAAGATATGAAGTATCACCTAACCACGTGATCCAAAATGTCTATCACATTAGTCTTGTGATGACAGGATATCACCTTAGTACACGATATCAGTATTACCTAAGCACGCAATACTTAAGGATAATCATATGAGAAAATATTCAATTCTCACCTTTATCCAAGTTATGGTAAGTGCACTAAGACTTCATATGAATGTTTTACCACAACACAATCATGGCTTCATCCATGATCCACCAGAGATCCAACATGATAACTGGTTTGGACATTATAAGATCGTCACCTTATAATGTCTCCATACAAGTGTTCATTATCTTTGAGAGATCTTCACCTCTTAGATATGAACCCAGGGGATAAAATCCAAACATGTCCTATCATGACAAAGAAGTTTACGCATTAAACATCTTATAGATATGCAAATACAGATTACAAAGTAATTTACCTTTCTATCATTCTTAAACCTTTTCTGAAGTGATCAACCTTCACTCTGGAAAGAGGTTTGGTCAAAATATCTACAATTTGATCTCCTGTACAAACATATTCTAATTGGATTGCATTCCTATCAACCATATCTCGTACATAGTGGTATGGAATCTCAATATGCTTGGATCTGTCATGAAACACTAGATTTACTGAAAGTTTTATGCAACTCTAGTTGTCACAGTGTATAACAGTGGGTTTCATAGGTTCTCCAAACAACCCCACACACAACTTCCTGAGCCATACTGCCTCTCGGGCAGCCATAGAAGCTGCAATGTATTCTGCCTCAGTGGAGCTTTGAGCTACAGAAGACTGCTTCCTGCTGATCGAAGATATCATAGCTGAACCTAGACTAAAGCAACACCCTGAAGTGCTTTTCCTGTCAGTCAAACTTCCAGCCCAATCTGAATCTGTAAATCCATGTAGGTCTATCTCAACTTTCTCATATTTGAGACCAAGGTTTAGGGTACCTTGTAGGTATCTCATAATGTGTTTTACTGCAACCAAATGTATCTCCTTCAGTTCACACATAAACTGACTTAGAGCATTAATTGCATAACAGATATCTGGTCTTGTATTTACCAGGTACATCAGGGACCCAATCGTCTGTCTGTATTGAGTAGGATCAGTGGGTTGTGACTCTGTTGCTGCTTCTTTAAGTTTATGTAAATTGGTTTCCATAGGAGAGGTCATGGGTCTACAGTTTAGCATTCCAAATCTCTTCAAAATATCCAAGGTATGCTTTCCTTGGTTTAGTATAATGTTGTTAGAATTCTGCCATACTTCCAATCCTAGGAAGTAATGAAGGAGTCCCAAGTCCTTCATATCAAATTCTTTGGATAGATCTTTCTTGCATTGATCTATAAGGTGATCATTTCCTGTGATTAATAAGTCATCAACATATAAAATCAATATTAGCATATCACCTTTATTTCTTTTGTAGTAGAGATTAGGATCTGCATCATTTTTGGAAAAGCCTAGTCTTGAGAGATAGGTGTCAATTCTTTCATACCAGGCCCTGGGAGCCTGTTTAAGCCCATAGAGAGCTCTCTTGAGTCTACACAAATGAGACTCTGCATCATGAATTTCAAATCCTTTAGGTTTCTCTAGGTAGACCTCTTCTGAGATCTCACCATTTAGGAAAGTTGTCTTAAAATCCATTTGGTGTACCTTCCACCCCTTTGCTGCTGCAATGGCTAATACAACTCTTACTAATGTATACCTGGCAACAGGTGCAAAAGTCTCTTCATAATATATTCCTTCCCTTTGTGAGAACCCTCTAGCTACAAATTTGGCCTTGTGTTTTTCAATACTGTCGTCTGCAGCATGTTTGATCTTGAAAAGCCATTTAGATGAAACCACAGATTTCTTAGTTGGCCTAGGAACAATCTCCCAAACATCATTTTTCATAATGGACTGATACTCTTTAGACATGGCATCCTTCCATACTTGATGTTCAAGTGCATCTGATACATTGTTTGGTTCGGCTTTAGAGAGATCATTCATAAGGGCAACATAGCTAGTGAATTTATCAGGCCTTTTGCTTTCTCTGAAGGTTCCTAAAGGAGCAACAAACTTCTGAGCTTCTTCTACAGTTTTGGTGACCCATAGTGGTCTTTTCTTGAGGTTTTCTCTAGGTGGACTTTGAGTTTCACTTATAGTTTCCTCAGGATTCTCCCTCTGAAGCTCAGGAGTAGGATCTCTATCTAAGCGAGGGGTGGGGATATAGACTTCAGGGTCTAGTGAGCTTTGGGCTCTTTTGAAGGCTAAGTTTTCTTCAAAGATCACATCCCTACTTAGTTCATTATTCTTTTGACTAGGTATATATATCCTGTAGGCTTTGGAGGTTTCACTATATCCTACAAAGATTCCCCTTTTTCCAGAAGGCTCTAATTTTAATCTTTTCTCCTTAGGTACATGAATATAGACAGGGCATCCAAAAATCCTAAGGTGGCTTATATCCGGTTTTGATTTAGTAAATACTTCCTCAAGGGTCTTATCTTCAAGATGAGAGTGAGGACATATGTTTTGAATATATACAACAGTGCTAGTTGCTTCTGCCCAAAGATTGATATTTAGATTCTGATCAAGAATCATAGCTTTGGCAGCTTCAACGATTGTCCTATTTTTTTCTTTCTGCTATCCCATTTTGTTGAGGGTTGTAAGGTATTGTTAACTCCCTCTTAATCCCTGAATTTTTACAAGACTCTTTAAATAATTCTGATGTGTATTCCCCCCCATTATCAGTTCTTAGGGTTTTAATTTTGTTTCCTGAGTAGTTCTCTGTTAGTGATTTGAATTTTTTAAACCTATTAAGGATCTCTTCTGATTCTTTACATTTTAGAAAGTAGATCCAGGTTTTCCTAGAGTAGTCATCAACAAATATTACATAATACAGAAATCCCCCCATTGAATTTACAGACATAGGTCCACATACATCAGAATGAACTAAATCTAAAATTTTACTTGTTTTCCTAGTACTACTCTAAAAAGCACCCTTAGTATTTTTACCTAGGGCACATCCTGTGCATGCCCCTGAATGATATTGCTTTAGCTTAGGTAGACCTGTGACAAGGTCTCCCATTGATGATAAAGCTCTAAAATTTAGGTGGCCTAATCTTCTATGCCAGATTTCATTGGCATCTGTAGTTTCATGAATTAGGGCTAAGTTGTGCTCTGTGCATAGCTCATACAAGTAGCCTTGTCTTTGACCAATTGTTTTAGCTTTCTTGATGGATGAGTTCTTTGGCCAAGCCAATACTTTGTTGTCCATGAAGGTCACTCTGTATCCATTGTCCTCCAGTGCTGATATTGAGACTAGATTCCTCTTATTGCCTGGAACATATAGTACTCCTCTAAGTTGTAATGATACACCTAACTTTAGTTTGATGGTGCAATTTCCAACTCCTTTGACAAGTTGTGTAGAGTCATCTCCGATGGTTAACTCCTCATCATTCTCCTCTTTCATGGAGTCTAGTACTTCTCTGAATCCTGTGATGTGTCTGGATGAGCCACTGTCGATCACCCAGGAGTTCATTTTGTTTGATGCTTGATTTGTGAGTGCTGAATAGAGCACATACTTCTCAGAGTCCTCTTCCCTTTTGGATTTTCCTGTTTTGGCAAATGTGGTTTGTTTAGCTCTTTCTGGACATTTGGCAACATAGTGCCCAAATTTGTCACATCTGTAACACTGAATTTAAGAGAGGTCCTTCTTGAAGGAGTTCTTGCCGTGACGACCTTTTCTCTTCCTGAATTGCTTCTACTTGTCTTTCTTGTTTGAGTTTGCATTTAGAACTTGAAGATCTTCATCTATATTCTTCTGTTTGATCCCTTTCTTTTTTTGCCTTGATTCCTCTTGGAGACAGTCAGCCTTTAGCCTATCGAATTTTGGGAAGTTATCCCTTGCACTAATGCCTTGGACGAATGTTTCCCAGATGTTAGGCAACCCATCTAAAGCAATGAGGGTTAATTCTTTGCTTTGGATCTCATATCCAAGGGTTGCCAGTTCATCCCTTAGGGTAGATATTTGCATGAAGTAGGCATTGACTGATTCTCCTTTTATCATGGCTATGTGATTTATCTCTCTTTTTAGAGCCAAGGTTCTACTAGCATTCGATATTTTAAAAGCGTCTTCAAGTGCTTTGAACATGTTGAAGGTTGTTTCATGTTTCTTTATAATGGGCATAATGTTGTTCCTTACCCCATCAACTATGATTTTGATAGCCTTATCATTTCCTTCTTTCCAAATTGCTTTGTCAGGTTCAATCTCAGGTTCTTTAGTTTCAGTCTTTACAAATGATTCAACTTTGTTTTCTTTTAGAATCATTTGAATTCTGAATTTCCATGCGGAGAAGTTGTCACCTCTTGCGAATCTGTTTTCAAATCTGATAGCGCTAGCCATTGATAGGATTGTGATGTTGAATATATGCTTGATTTGAATTTTACGTAAAATTGAACAGCCTCAGGTTCGATTTAACTATAGCTCTGATACCATGTAAATGATGTTCAATTTAGATTCAATATGCAAGTTATATTCCACTTAGTTTTATCTATTACTGAATTATTATATGAATCTGATTATCTTCTTTTGTGTGGCAGGAGAGAGGAGCATTTATAAATTTCGATTTCCATTCTCACACATACCATTTGACATATATAGTGGGCTGGGTACGGTCAAGCGATGCCTTGACCGGCCATGTCTTTTGGACATGGCCGATCAAGACATCACTTGATCCTGCCCCCTCACTATAATGGTGTATGGTGTTTTATTAACCAACCGGTGTATATTCAACACCCGATAATTATCGGTGTATGGTTATATTTAATACTTTGAACACTATCCTTAACACCCGATATTTAATCGGTGCAAACATAAACTAATATCGATATTAATCGATAGTCTAACCAATAATCATTAAGTCATATTTGCAATGGTTAACTTGATTTGTCAATCGGTGAATACGAATAGATTATCAAATCGGGATACTATGATAATGAACAGTTAATCATCATAAATAAAGAATGTTTATCAATTGAATGCTTGAGTTTATTCATTTTAATAATCGATATGATAAATGATTGAATGAGAGACTTCATTTATCTCTCATTCAATCATTTATCTTACCGAAGCTATCTATGCATTAACAGTGCGAACCCATCTAAAACCTCTTTGTCATCACATGGAGGCACCCTTCCAACCCTTGGTGCATACCATTTGGGATTTAGAGCATAGGCTGCCATATGAAGCGGAGTGTTCATTATATACCACCTCCATGTCACAATGGGCTTGATATGTTGCTCATAGAATCCCAAAGTAGGATCCGTAGCCAAAATTGTTTGCTTTATCTTCCCAAGCATACTGTTAAATGTCTCATATATCTCTCGAAGACTAGGAGAGTGTGTATCAACATATCGAATTTCATCTAATAGAGCAAACATATTTGCAAGTGCAAAGTTCAAAATATTAAAATCAGAATATGAAAATCAGCAATCTAATATTTAATTTTTTTTAAAAGAAGCAATTAAAAAATAAAATCGGCAACATCTTACCTCATTGTGGACCACCAATTGTCATCAAGGATCTTTTGTTTGGCGGATTTTCCTTCGGTAGAGCTTGAATAAGGCCATCTAGTCCACTCAGGATTCACCAACATCAACTGTACAGGCTCATGCACCTCAAACATCCTCTCCAACAAGATGAAGTAAGTGGCATACCTATATTCATCAAAATAATAAAAAATTTAAGTGGCATACCTATATTCAATGTTCATTGGAATAAAAATTGGAAGTTATATATAAAATGAAGTGGCATACCTTGTGTCAACGGGTTTGAGGAACTCCTTTGAAAATGACCTAAAGAGAGCAAGTGAGATGTGGTGGTTGCAAATGAACATTTGAATGTCTCTAGCTTCTGCCACCACTTGCTTCACCCAATCTATTTTCCCTATGTCTTTCAATGCATTGTTCAATGAATGAACACAACATGGGGTCTAACAGATGTCCCTGTAAGCACCCTCCACCATCAAACCATCTGATTTGCACACACGTGTTGAATCAATGATCACCTGTACAACATTAGCAGCCTCAACCTCCTCTATGGCATCTCTCAAAATGCTAAAATGGAACTCCACATTCTTACGCTTCCCCGAACAATCCAAGGCTTTGAGAAAATAAGAACCAGTAGGGCATGTGCCAATGATATTGATGAGTGGCTGATCTCTAACATCAATCCACCCATCCATCACAATAGAGCAACCAAACTTCATCCTTCCAAGGTTAATGTGCTAATGGAGGATATGAGGCTTATGATCTCCAAGGGGTGTGAATGTGGGACTGATAGTGGCTATATCTTTGATCATTTGTTTGAAGTAAGAGGAATGCACCACATGAAATGGGATGGCATTAGCAAAAAAGAAACTGGCAATGGATATCTCTGTAGCTTCACGTCCTTGTGCATTAAACAAAGCTTGTATTGAGCCTCCCTTCTCACTATTCATCTTCCTCTTTCCTCTTGTGTCAACTTGACTACTACCAATAGTGGGTGTCATAGGCAAAGATGTTTGTGAACATGCAAAAGAAGGTGTTGGCATTGCCCCACCTTGTTTCCCGATTTCCACCTCGATGTGCAATTCCACCAACCACTTTGGCTTCATTCTCACTACTACTATCACCCTCACTGGTGCTCTTTTTTTTTTGAGATTGAATGAAATTTTAAATTGAAAAAATGCAAAAAGAAAAATAAATCAGACAGTTCGGTCATTTCATGTTTCAAATTTTGAAAAAATAATTGGAAAATAGAAAAATGGAAGAATGAAACTTACCTCTTTCAAGCTTCAAGGAAGATACTTGCCCTAGATTGAACCACTATCTTATATTCCCTACTGCACCTCTTCTTTCAATGGCTTCCTTCAAACCCCCTTGCTGCTCCAAGTTTTTTCTTCTTACACAAATGACCAAATGAGTCAAAATGTGTGAAGTAATGAGTTTTAGGGCATTTTTGGAGGTAGGGGCCAAAGTTTTAAATTTCAGACTCGGCAAACCAAAAATTTGGACTCGGACTCAGATCGTGAAAGACTCGCGAAAGACTCGGCAAAAAAAATACCCATAGTTTTACCAAAAAAACATAAAGAAATTAATGCATTTAGAGAACATAAGAGCCATAATTGAAACATTACACATGTCATATGATCTACAAACACGCAATATTTGAAATTTCATCATTCATACTCATAGTTTCAACTCTAAAATGTATAATAGAAGCATAAGTTTATAAATGTTTACAAAATTACATATAATGATATGTCCAACTCCAAATGTGAAAAACAACAATGAACAAACTAAAGAGAAGACTACATCTTCCTCTTTGTATTTCTCCTAATATAGCTCAATTTTTCAGGCCTTGAGCTGTAAGTGGTAGCTAGAACAAACCTGTCATAACCAAGCAAGAATGCCAAATGAGGGCAAAAAAATTTAAAAACTCACTTTTAAAGCTTGCATAACGTTTTTTTTCTGGGTCGCGCGAGTCCATCTGAAAGACTCGCGAGTCCGTGCAAAAAACTCGCAAAGACTCGCAAGTCTTTTAGATGGACTCGCCTTGCGAGTCCTTGGCGAGTCGACTCGTGGCTCCCATGGATTCGCGAGTCCGTGGCGAGTCCACGAGTCTTAAAACACTGGTAGGGGCCCACAATGAAGAAAATAAAATTTTAAAAAAATGTTATTTTTTTAGTGTCAAAAAAGGCCTTAGCCATGGGGAACACCTAGACGTCCCATCCCCGAGACAGTCAGACGACCCCCGCGGCTAGGGCCTGTGTCCCCCTTTTCTTGGGACATTTCCTACAATTTCTAGAGATTTGGGTACGAGGGAGGGGAGAATGTCCCTTGTCTATCCCCACATCCTCAAGACCGGGACAAGGGATTTTTGCTCGAGGACGCATCCCCGGGTGACATAGACTAATTGATAACCATTAGAATTTAGGATTATTGTCTTTGAAAATCATCATCATAGTATATCCAGCCAAGATACAAATTATAAGATTTTACAATTTCCTCTTCCCCATTCTTGTGAAAAGTTGGGAAGAAGGTGTAGGCCTACCCACATTTGGCTATGTCACCTTGCATAGTCTAGAAGTCTGCCCCTGCAACTCCACGTTAGTACTAAATGGCAATGATTCCACTACCTTATGTTGGACATCATCTATAATGATACCTTTCAGTCCAAACTTTCTTGCTTCTATTGCACCTACAACCACCATAGCTTGCCTCTCAAAATTAACAATACCGTCCTCTATGAACATGGATGTCTCCTCATCCTACACAATTAAATCACTATAGGGATCAATAGCATCGAATTTTGTAAACGCTTGTGTAGTTATTTCCACCTTTCTTATGCAAATTTCAAGGTTGCATTGCACAAAATCTAGGTCATTAAGGCATTGTTGAATCAACTTATTGTGTTCTTTGTGTGAATGGATTCAAACAAACTCCAATTGCATGTAGATTCTTTGTTGCATTCGTATGATCAATTCAACAGCTTGATTACCTTTGGTGTATTGCAAAGAAAGCATGGTCAAAGGTGAGAAAGCTCGTTTTGAATACTTTGAGGCTGAAGGTAATGGTGATGATGGCAAGGACAATGGGGAGCCTAATTTTGCAAATGAATGAGGACGTGTGTACAACGAAAAGGAGGACACGAGTTTACTTGCTATTTGGTTGGATGCATGCAGATCTACTAGCTCCAGCCATAAATTCCGACTGGATCCTTAGAAGGTGGCTTGTATTTGCCTCTCCTGTAGTGGAATTGTTTCAACGGTACTCTAGTTCTCAAAACAACTCTAGCTCTTTGGTCAAGGGGCTTATAAAGTTTTATTTCTCTCTCTCTTGGTTTAATTATTAGGGAGTATGGTGTTGCTTCTAGTGTGCAAGTTTTGCTTGTGGAAGTTGGTGTCCTTGTGCTTAGTGTGCATCCTACAAACGGTGGTTTGGAGATGAAGCAGGTTGCAGATTCAAGGGAGTGTGTTCATAGTTAGGAGGTTTTCAAATGGCCATGCATCCTAGCAATCTCCTTCAAAGAGGCACATTCTACTGGACCTTGACTTGGTGGTTGTCCCATCCCCTAGTTCGCTTGGTTTAGGGGTTGCATCTAGTTGCTCCTATGACTCTCATGGAGTGGACTCAACCAAAGGGGAGTTTGGTATTGATGTTCTGAGAGTGCCTACTATGGGGGCAAAGTGTTGCTGGTTTTGTTGCTTTATGCTTGGGGGTTGCACTAGAGGGATAGGATTCTACTCTCAAATCCAAATGTTGTGGTGGAATTGAGTGTTTGTCCCAAGGCCGGACAGAATGTGAATATGTCTTGGGCTGATGTTGTTTCAATTAAGGATTGGAGTTCTCTTGTGCTTGGGCTCTATTGACGGATGTTTTAAGTTGGTAGCTCTCTATCCCAGATTCTATTGTTGATAGCCCTGCTGTCTTGTTTAGAAATTCTCTTATAGGGAAATTTTTTGGTACTCATCCTAATATTGGTGTTTAGAAAGTGGGCACAACATAAATGGAAACTCAGGGGTCATGTTAAGATTTTGGCCTTGTTGAAGGACTTTATAATAATCTTCACGAACTGTGAGGACTATGCACAAACCCTTTTGTATGGGCCGTAGTTTCTTGGTAAGAATGATTTATCCCTCAAAAGATGGTTGTTTGGCTTTGACCTTGAGAAAAAATGCATTATTAAGTTTTTGGTTTTGGAAAGACTTTGTAGGCTGCCTTTGGAGTACTGGGATGAGGTCTTGATCGGAATGGCCAACTCTTTTGGATAATTTGTTGTAGTGGATACGATTACCAATTCAGAAAAAAAATTCTATTTGCAAGATTATGCACTTTTATTGATGTTGAGAAGGTTTTTCCTTCTAGCATTACCGTGCCCTCTAAATTGGGTAAATGGCTGCAACAGATTGTATTTGATAATTCCTTGGTAGTTTACCATTGTTGCTTCATAGTGGGTCATGTGGAGGTGGATTATCTGAGCAGTAAGAAAGAAATCTTTAAAAGGAAAAAGAAACAAGCTTTGGCTTCCCATACTCAATGGTGAGGTAGAAGGTCCCTTGTCAAATGATGCTTGCAAGGTCCTTTCTGAGGATACTATGAAGGACAGTTGTAGGGGCAAGGATTTTGAGAATTGTAGGGAAGTGGACTTGGGTCTCCCCTATGGCCGTCTTTCAAATGTCTCCACCCCTGTTCATGGAAAGATGATGTCAGGAGAAAGGACTTCATGTGGCCTTTTGGGTCCTTTGGATTCAAGAGTTATTGAAAATGGGAGTATGGGAGTTCAGCCCGAAGAGTCTTTGAACCAAGGATAAGATGGTTGAGGTTTCCCAATGCTCCTTGGAGCAATTTGGTAGTTTTGTCTTTCTTGCTTTGTAAAAGGGTTTGGGCCCTTTCAAAAACCACCTTTACTAATAACAAAAACAAAACAAAAAAGATATTCGTATGTTACATCTGTTTGAAGGAGCTCGCTTAATTTTGGCAACTCTCAGTTTGGTTACTTTGGGAATTTCCCTAATTTTATGATTATGTTTTCTTAAAAAGATACGATGGAATTTTGATGAATTTGTTTGTTACTGAAGTATTACAAAAATGTTAGTTTTGGATAGAGCAGACCAGTTCTATGAGTAATAATCTTTACAATGCTCATTAGTCAATTATTATTTCATGATGTTATTTCTGCTTTCTTTGAACAAAGTTGCATGCTGCTATTCATTCCAATTATTTTAGTTATGTTTCCAACTAACATTCATGCTCGAAGAAAGAAAAAGAATTGATTAGTTTATTTGTAATTTCAGATCCAAATACACACATATTGTGGGTAGAAAATGCAAAGGCAAGTTTGAAAGCCCTCCGTAATATTGAAGCAGGTAAGATTTCTTGAACATTTGTTAGATTTCATTATTTTCATGGAGTTGTCCTAATTTCCATTATTTATTTTATGAATGAGCATCGTCATATAAATTACCTATTTAGATCAAATATCGACATCTAATTTTAGACAATTAAAAAATAATTCCGACTGAGTGAGTTATTGTCGATGATTGATTGATTCTTTGATAATTTATCTC
Source organism: Cryptomeria japonica (assembly GCF_030272615.1). Lineage (NCBI taxonomy): Eukaryota > Viridiplantae > Streptophyta > Pinopsida > Cupressales > Cupressaceae > Cryptomeria > Cryptomeria japonica. The sequence continues at coordinate 171,677,531 of NC_081405.1, forward strand.
TCACAGAGTTATATATCACAACCGTGATTTTGTACAGTATTTTTTTTTTATCGTTCCGGAATATGCAGGACAATGCCTGGACACTAATTATTTGTTTTGAGCATTTCTCCAAGCAGTTCACAGACCAATTATTGTTGTCTTACCTGGAAACTTATTTTGTTTGAATAACCTCTATGGCAATCTTATCCTAATCACATTTGCCACCCTTTTGCAACTATCAGTTATTTTTTTGTCTACTTGTACACTCAATTCTTAAATCTATTTAAAACTCATCCAATTGCATGAATAAATTGGTCTGTCGAAACAGTTCATTATATTGTTTTAGATCAAATAAATATGTTTCAATCGTCGTAAGAAGTTTCTTTCTACATACGTTTGCAGAAATTGTTATATGATCATACTAACATTTGGTTTAAGTACAAATTCTAGGTGAAGAACTACGAATTTGCTATATTGATGCTAGTTTGGACCATGAAGCACGCCAATCTGTACTTTATCAAAGTTTTGGCTTTTGGTGTAAATGCTTTCGATGCAAATCGGAGGACTAGATCTTCTAGTAGGATGAATTTGAATGCAAATCATGGCCTTTAATATGAATCTTGATCCACTTGGATAATGAATTTGTAGCTGAATTCCTTATCACTCAGCATATCAGATTTAGAGCTGAAGTATCTCATTCATGATATGATTGATATAACGTACTAGCATTAGCGCACTAAGAGTAGCAGTTTATACTCTCGGCCAAACATTGATAATAAAACTGAATCTTGTGATCGTATGAAGTAAAGAGAAGGCTGCAGTAAGCATAAGAACCACGTGTTTTTTAAATTAGTGTTACAGAGTTTGGCTCTATAGATAGTGTTGTTTTATTGAACATAAATATTATTCAAAAATTTACAAATTTTTTTTCGTTGGGCCAAAAACAAATGTCAATTTTTTTTTAAAAAAAAAAATATTATTTTGTTAAAGTGATGAAATCATTTTGAAACAAGTCTATTTTAGCAATATAATTCTTATGTAATTTTTTTTAAATAATGTTTATAATTAATCATGGATAAAATTTTGCAAAATGCAATTAACACCCAAAAAAAAATCAAGAGTATTAAACAACAGCAATGCAACATGTACACAATAGGGAGTCACAATTTGTAACACATTTATACCCAAAACATCTAGAAGAAACATGTTAAATGTACAAAGAAGAAAGAGGTAAAATATACACAAAAAAGAGAGAGGCGGCATGCATCCTCATGTGGGACACTTCTGTTGTAAAAGGAAGTATTAAGAGATAGGAAATGTGTTGATAGACACACAAGGGAGAAAGAGGTAAAATCAACATGGGAAAAAAAAGACTGCAATGGCATAAATCCTTGTGTGGGACACCTCTACTATAAAAAGAAGAACTAAGAGATAGGAAATGTGTCAATAAATACACGAGGGAGAAAGAGGTAAAATCAACATGAAAAAAAGACAAGTGAAATACATCCTCGTATGGGACTCCTACAACATGAAAGGAAATACTAATATATTGGAAGGTAGCCCACTTTGCTAATGCCCCAAATAAAAAGAAGTGGGAAATTCCTTTAAATCCACAATTAAAAGAGATATGAGTAAGCAATCTAACTAAACCTACACAATTACCCTCTTTCTTAAAATTAGAGAAAACAACATAAGCTTATTTATGTAAATTTAACCTTTCAAGAAACATAAGAAAAATGTAGTATTTAAGGATGTTTATAGTTTCCAAGTTATAATATTCATTCATCTATCCTTTAAAAGTAGATTCAATAAGGAGGAGCAATACTTGCATTTTCTCTTTATAATTATATGTGTGATTTCCTACATGGCTAAGTATATGCATTTGTTCCAGAACAATATGATAGAATTTGAAGAGAAGGTATGTACTTTTTTCATTTCTTAACTTGGAACATATGCATGTCAATTTTTTTTGTTCATGACTACACTTAACAGTCTTACACACACCCACACCTACCCACCCATGCACACACACACAATTTATATGTTACTCTTTAATAGTTTTAATTTTCTTTTTAAAGATATGTTAGGTTACAACATGAGTAGTCTTTATGCCACTATAGAATGCCTCTCGACATAACAAAAAAGTTTATTTTGGATAGAGGAGACCAATGTTATGAGTAATTATTGAAATTGAGAAACAAATGAGAGCCAAAGGTTGATGTATGATGAATACTAACAAATTTGCATGTAGTTTGCATCGAACTTTTGTTGATAAAATGCAAGAATGAAATGCTAATGAATGATGAAGCTAGTAGATTTGCATGTGGTCCGCATTGCTCCTTTGTTGAGAAAATGCAAGAATGGTGGATGTATAATAATGAATTTTGCACATGGTCCTCACTACATAATTGAGCACTACTTTGGAGAAGGAAAGACAAGTGAATGGACGTTGAACAAAGAGGTCTAGAAAACTTGCTCTAATACCAAATTGAAATTTTTGAAAATGAACAAAATGGAGCAAAAACAAGGAAAAGAACAAAAGATGGAGAGAGGAGAGAAACCAAATGAAGGAACAAGATGGAGAAAGAAGAGAAACCAAATACATATGGATGAGCATAACAATTATGGCACACAGCATGGGAAGTGCCTGCATAACAATGACAATATGGTCTTCATATTTATGTTTGTTTTCATTCAACATTGTTGCTCAGCATAGAGGATGGAAACAATGTATCTTAAGAAAAAGATATGAAAATAGACCAGTGACTCAGTGTTTTTAAAACGAAATTATCAAATGCCAACCCAAGTGTTTGGTCAAATATGTGTTTTTGATTAAGAAAGCAGCAAAAACAAGGGTGCTAACCCTTAATACAATAGCCCGTAAGTGGAAAGAGAGATAAAGAACAGGGGTGCAATCCTCGAATAAAACAATGTCAGACAGGCCAAGAGAAAAACTTGTCACACCCAAATCAAGGAAGGGGGGAAACACCATGCCTTGACAGGGAGGGGTTTGGGGGAGGGGAGAAGACTTCCCCTTTTGCCTACGACAAACCATAGGCAATACTATCACTCTGACCATCCAAGGAAAGATCAGGTGGAAAGGACCCCGTGGGGTTGCACATAGCAACACCAGCAGGCTGTCGTTGCACAACAGGCTGCTAAAGTAGAACAGTGTCAAGAGCAAATTCAGTAGGACTAGATTGGAGTTGCAGAACAGGGGTAACAAGAGCCTCGGGGATGGAAGCAACCACAATTGGAGCAGCAAGAGAGTCGACAGCAACTTCAGCGGCAGTAGGTGGCACATCATCATCCCAGGAGGAGACCTCATCCTCCTAAGAGAAGCCAACATAATTAGAATTAGCAACATAGACAGTCAAATGGTCTATTGTAGCATCCTTCCACCAAGTAGCAACACCTTTATGATGTGGAAGAGAACAATTTGGAGCCGGATGACCTATTGAGAAGCATTTCTGACCATGAAAGATCCCAAGGCCCCAAAAAGAGTGGTGGTAGGTCCCAAACCACCCCCAGAGGGCATGGCCCCAAGAGGAGCAACGCCAAACATGCAAGGAGCAACGTTTAAAGAGGAATGGGCAGGAGAGTCATTAGACCTTGCGGGAGCCATTTTGTTGAGCATGAAATTGTCAAATATGTGTTGATGCTTTAGCAGAAAGTAATTTATAAGGGCTTGATTTCTCTACTTAAAATGAAGTGTTTTAGGCAAGAAAATTTCTTTATTCATGAAAGGGGAGTGGTTTTGATGCGCTAATAAATGATAGAGGCCCTCATCAAAACTATCAAGGAGATTTAAGATTTGTTCTTATTTGTTGGTTGCATTATTGGTGGCAAGAACCCCAAGGACTTGCAAGTGGGAATTTGATTTGAGAAGATGTTAGCAATCATCGAATGGAGGCACTATGCCACAAGCATGGATGCAACCACAAAATGAAAACTCCTATGTTAGCACTAAAGGAGTTGTTAGAAATTAGTGCTTAACATAGGTTATTGAATAATAATTAATAATGCAAGTGCATATGTAATAATTACTTTAGTTAGTAGATATTAGTTTTCAGTTAGTTAGGTGGTTTGGGGTAGTTAGTAGGTTGAATGTGTTGGCAATATGCTGAAATTGCGTATGTGTTGTCATTGATGTCAACATTGTGCTCTGGTTGGATATGGTTTTGTCCCAATTGGTTACTACTATCCCGATTGGACCAGTTCCGGTTGGACTTGGTTATTATTTTTTTTTATTTGGTATGATCAAATTGTTGGTTTCGGTTTTGGATGGTTATATGCTTGTCACATTCAGTTGGTTCATGATTTAGTGCTTTGGAAACTATCACTTATGTTCTGGATTATCGGTTGATATTTCCTGGTACCAGTTAGCTTTACCGGTTGGTGATATTCGATGATTTGGTTAAGTGATTTTGGTCCGACTTATAGAAATGGTTCCTAACGTGTTGAAGGCGTTTTTGATCGTGTCATAATTGTTCGATGGCTTCGCATTGGCTGGCGTGATGATTTGGTGGTCCTATTTGGATCTGGTTGGTTATTCTGTGTTATTTACACCGAGGGTTTCTATCAGTTGGTGAAACATGTTGATATAGGTCTTAGCGGAATTTCTAGCGAATATAATTGTTTGGGAATTTGAATTAGGTCCATGCTATGTAATGTAAATCATATTATTGGTCTGGTGGTATCGTGTGATGAAATTTTTATAATTATGGTTTATGGGTTTAAGGTTTAGCCGACCTTGTTATCAAGGTTGATTATATGTATTTATAGGCGACTTATTCATGTAATTTGCAGAGGATGGTATGGTATGGTTATGTTTGCATTATCTGAGAGTGGTTTATGTGTGAACAAATATATATCATTCAGCGAAGGGTTGTGAAGGTTTTGGTATTGTAGGGCAGACATATGTGCTTAACCAGAACTATATCAAGCATTAGGAGATGATATCTTCACAATTCATTTTCTCCAGATTGTAGTCTGATGTTTATGTAACTCAGTGAGACTTCCCTTTTGTGATGAGCAGTGAGCTCTAGGTGGTTGGTCAAATTGCAAGTGCAATCCCTATTGTAATTATTTCACATATTGTTGTAGAAGTATTATCTGACTGTGGGTAGGGTTTCCCACTGTGGTTTTTCCCCTTACTAGGTTTTCCACGTCAAAAATATTGGTGTTGTGTGATATGTGCTTTCATGCTTTATCTCTCACCGTGTTGTTCATATTGTGCTCCGATAAATGGTTTATAATCTGGATTAATTGTTTAATTTGTGGAAAATTGATCCCCCCCCCTCTCAATTTTTCATCTGGTATCAGAGATTCTAACAAAATGAATATATAAATCCATTGAATGTAATAATGTATAGTGTTGAAGATGAATGACTAATTTTTGTGTTTGATGCGCTCTTTGTTTCCCATTCTTGGTAATTTAAAAAATAAAAATTGTCTCAATCACCTTAACCTCTTGTATTGAACACTAATTTCTAACAATAATAATATTTAGAATGCCTATCAAATATTAATGTCCATTTCCACAAACTTACACATGTTTGTTTCGAGGCTACACAAATTAACCAAATACAAAAAGTATGAAATATCATTTTCTTTCTACATCTCATATCACAATTACATACCTTACAATACCTTTTTCTACCAATTTAAACACATGTATTAAAAACTAAATTGCAATATTCAATTCTCTAACCAAAGTCATCTTCATTGTCAAAACAGCTCCAAGCTTCAAAACATTCACAAAGCTAATAGAGATAGCCACCTCTAAACCATATGGTGGCCTCAACCACCAATCCCCTAGCCAGGAGGTTTACCAAAGGACTAAACACTCTTAAATAAACACAAATTTATCAACATTTGGCCACACAAGAAACCAAAATGTCATGGAATGGGATAGAGACAAAAAGCCCAACAATTAAAATTAAAAAAGAAAGGAAGTAGAAAAATAAAACCTAATAGAGCATAAATTCCATCGGTCTCCATACCCAATTGGAGGCATAATCCACTCAAACCCAAGAAAGAAACTTTCAAGGGATTTACACGCATTAGATGTTGCATAAGAAAAAAACACCAGGCACTACACTTCCTAAAATTTTTATAGAACACACAAAAAAACATCATCACTTTTCTTTTTACTAGAACAATCATACATAGGTTTAATAAAAAAACAAAATGAAGAAGCAAGGGATTCCTACATCCAATCCTAAGTTTTTCAGAGGATATAAGGAGCTACTCTTCCCTTTTCCAAGCTATCCAAACCTTAACAAAATTAATTGAATGTTTCATCAAAGCTCCCAACTATATGTTATCTCTAAAGAATTCCAAAAATGAGAATGCTAATGAAAGTGTTGATCCATTTACAAGCCAAAAATTGAGTTATAAAAAGGTGTCATGACACTCTCCATCTATTGGCATGAAGCCACGTGGCAATCCAATTGCCCCATGCAACAAACCCTCTTGTAAAATTAATAAATGCACCTTAGCACTTATCCCACTATGGTTTACCTTCCTCAAGCATGGTGGATTGGATTATGCTCTACTAGAAAACTCATTTGAAAATCAATTAAGTCGACTAAAGTACTTTAAGTTGGACTCCCCATGCCAAATAAATGCATGCTCTTCCCAAGTTTCTAATTAGGTACAACTACACATTTTCACTCCAACAATTCCAAATTTATCATGCCCTAAGGTTCCAACCCAAGAGAGTTAAAAACATAAAAAAATTTAACACATTTTATAGGCCTTAAGAATTACCCAAAAGTCAAATTTTGAATTTCTTAATTCAAATCATAAAAATTCGTTGATACTACACAATACGTATAAATAATAATAATATGAAATAGAGTAGTACCTATTGTCAATTTGATATTATAGCCACTTGATGTATAAGCTAGGTGTGTTCTATATTTGATGTACACATGGAGTACAATAATGAGAAATCTTATGAATGATTGTTAGGAAACCTCTAAGATTGAAAGGCTAGCTCCTTGTAAGATTTTCAACAAATCTCTAACTAATTACTTGCAAAGAAAAAGGGAAAAGGAAGTAAATGCAAAAAAAAAAAAATCCTAATCTGATAAGGGAGATGCACAAACATTTGAATGCTCCATCTACCTATCACTAGAACAAGATTAGACAAATTGATAATCAATAGATAATCAAGATAAAAAATAGTAATATAGATAACATACATTCATTTGAATATAACATTTGTGTTGGATCGAAATTCAATAATCATATTAATATACATTAAAATTTATAGTTTGTATAAGAAATCCTCTTATACATATTGTACAATTTGTATAATATGAAAAGGAGAACCCTCTTAAAAATTTACAATTTGTATAAGAAATCCTCTAATACATATTGTACAATTTGTATAATGTGAAAAGGAGAACCAATTCAAAATATAGTTATATTAATATTCAAAAAAATTACAATTTGTATAAGAAACCTTTCTATACATATTGTGCAATTTGTATAATATGAAAAGGAGAATATTTTAAAAAATTACAATTTGTATAAGAAACCCTCAAATACATATTGTACAATTTGTATAATATGAAAAGGAGAACCCTCTTAAAAATAAAGTCAATGAAGTTGATCATGTTTGGCACTTTCAGCTTAACCTTACACTTTAGGACTATTTAACTAATATTTGCACACCAATTAGTGCAAATCCTTGTTCACTTGCCTTTGGCTCCAAAACCATCTTACTTATCGAGATCAAAATTTCATCATCGCATGTTTCCTTACATAATCTCGTAGACAATGAGGAGTGTCGAGTTGCAAACTTGCATGAGGTTGAACTTTTTGATGAGCAACTCCTCAATACCCTCAACCATTTGTAGTCATACTAGAATCATCTTCGTCACAATTATAAGAAGAAAATAAAGCCCAAGAGTTTGAGGTTGGTGACCTTTTGCTCAAGTAGAACCAAAAAAATCTATAGGACAATGATAAGAAAAGGTATAATTGAGCCACCCAATAGGTTAGGACCATATGTCATCATTGCCAAGTATGGTTTAGGAGCATATTAGTTAGCCACCCCTAAGGGTGATTCACTTGATGAGCTAATTGGCATTATCCACTTCAAGCGCTTTCATGCTTAATTTGGGGAATATCCCAATAGAATAAAATAAAAATAAAATAAAAAAAGATAAAAATCATTGTTTGGTGAAAATCACTTCTGGTAGCATCTTAGGCATGTACCGTGGTAAAAAATTGCTTGCAAACGCCATGAGAAATAAGTCAAACTCTACCATCTTTTAGGTCCTCATTAACCACTCGTCCATAAAAGTCTACTTCATCCACCCATCCATTCATGACATTTCATCCTTTGTTTTAAATCAAGGGTAAGTAATTGCATTATGCTTTTAAATAAATCTTCAAACGTGTCTTTTGACTCACTTTGGGGTTTGGGTCTCTTCCATAATAAATGAGTTTCATACACTTATCACCATTCTATTAAAACATTTTTCCATTCCCCATCCCATTAATAAAAATTTCCCTCACTATTTCACAAGTTCCTTTCCAATTTTTAATCAATAAACCAATCAAGAAACAAACATTTGCTTCAATATCCACAACCCTACACACTTTAAATATTATGGCTCATACTATGCCTACTCATGGTCACCATGGTCATTATATACCATGGCGTGCTTTCACTTATATACATGGGGGTCAAATATTTTTGTATGTCATGTTTGTGGGATGTCCTCTCACATAACTTACCAAATTCAATCACCTTGAGATGGGATGGGAACTCCTTTTCATGTCTAATAGTTGTCTCCACACATACCCATAAAGTGTGCCAAATGCTTTGAGAGTGTTAGAGCATCCTACTGTTTGTTGTTTGCATGAGCATCAGTCCATGCATTGGATACATTGTCACCTTGGTTTTCTTTACCCTAGTGCATAACATGCATTGTTAAATCAAAATAAGGTTTCTCTCCATATGCCAACATAATAAAGCAATCCCACTATCGAATCATCCATTTTCTTCTTTTCATCTATTTACTTTTCTCCCATTCATCTCCTTCATCATTCATCATTTGAGAGCTCACTCATGCCACTTTTTGCACAATTTCCCTCTCAAGGGGACATCATCATCTAATCATTCCCTCCACATGATTATGGCATGTCATCACTTTCTTCATATATCATCCATCTCATCATAGCTACTTTTTTTTCTCTAAAGTAATGTTACTTTCAACATCATCTCAAATAGGGGCAAAATGTAGACACCTAAATAATTCCATATTTACCTAATCACTTTATATGTACTCATTCATATTCACTTTCACCTCATCGCCCAGTCCACTCATTCATCCATCCCCTAAGATCTTTTCATCCAATCATCCTATCACCTAGGTCCAAATTTCAACTAATCGTCCTATCACTCAAGTCCTAATTTCCCCTGACCATCTATCTCATCTAATTATCCCATCACTTAGGTCCAAATTTCACACACTTGTCATTTAATTCATCCATCCATCACCTAGTACACATATTGCCCAAGGTGCACATTACCACCTAACACCTAGAATCATTTACTTAAATAACTCTTAGTTATTTAATTAAATTTTGTTATTATTATTCTTCCATTTGATTATTCATAAATTTCCATATAATTATCCACTTAACTAATTTATTATCCACGCATTATCCCTTAATAAATTAATTTCCACCTCATGTACACAAATAATTCAATTAGTTAATTATTAAATTGAGTAATTCCACATCATCTAGTTGACTATCTAGTCTAATTAGTTCACTCAAAGTCACTCTCAATCTCAAGCATCAATCAAATTAATTTCACCCATCCATGCAATAGTTAACTCCCCTTAATTCTATCATGCACTTAGTTAACTCCTCCTTGTAGCAATTGACTAATCAACTAGATATATTAACTCCTCAATCACATTGAGTTGAAAAATTATTATTATTATTATCAAAAAATAAAATAGCGTACAGCTCTTCTATGCATGTTGCCTTTCCTCACAAATACCCCAAATCATAGATTGGATCTAAGGTTCCAAACTCAATCCTTTCCATTCATCAAATCCTCTTACAAATTAGTAAATCAAACTCATCTCTCATTGGTGCAGGAGCAACCCTTCAAGTTGATCAATCAGGATCAGAGGAGGAAGGATAAGGCATCAAACATGTCTTGGGGTGTTTTACATGTGTTTCAATCATGCATTGTGTGTTTGTAATAAAAGACCCCATCTTGTGAGCCAAACTATCTTGATAAGCCAATTAGGACTTTTGGACCAAAGGGGATCAAGTGTGTGTAGGACATAGTTATCCTAGTGGTTTTAGTGCTTATAGGGTGTTCTAGGAGGGGTTAGTCTTAACCCAAGGCATTAGGAGGCGAGGAATGACATTTTGACAACTTTGTCAAAAGTCGTCAAAAGTTGTCATAAACAACTTTTATGCAATTTTTGAATTTTTGTTTGTTTGAACTCCTCCAACGGCTCTAACCTCTTGTTTTCGATTGAAAGAAGTCGTGGAGAGGTATATACACCTTTTAGATCCAATTCCAAAGGTTAGACTGTACGGAGGAAGGTTTTGATGACTACAAACTAATGAAATTTCTGAGTTTTTCTTGCAATTTTGGAGTTTTGGCATGGGGTACGGTATTGTACGGATTGGGATCAATCCCCAATGATGTGATTTTGTCAAAGTAGTGAATCACCTTTTATTTGACTTTGGTTTGAGGTTCAGACTGTGTGTTTTGCTCCTGTTATTCCAATTTTGTTGTAGGTACCCGGAAAACCAAGGTTTACCTAGGGTTTTGCTTCTCCATGGCCATAACTTGCAATCTATCTATCTGAAACTCATGGGATTGGATGAAATGAAATTATGGCCTGTGTATTCTAAGATTCCAAAAGAATTTTGCAGGAGGAGCAAGGGAGGTGTGTGTTTGATCAGACCCTAGGTAGACATCTCTATGTGGCTACCTAGTCCTTAAACAACTAAGCCACCCTAGAAGGAAAATGGTGATGATTCCAGGCGTGTAACCCTGGAATCCATGATGGTTTATGGTTCCCCACATGCTCACGGGGTTGTGCTTGTATGGTTTGTTCATTTTGATATAGTTGCTTCACAAACGGAGGCCTAATTAGCCCTTTAGGACAGTTGACCTTCACCGGGTTCAACCCTTTTCTTGTCAGACCTTGACCTTTCCTTTGGGGAATTGTGTAAGACCTAAAAGGGTATTTGAATCTATGATTTGTTTTCTAGGGTCTTTGGGAAAGTTTGGACTTAAGATCCCTTTACCTGTTTCAAAGGGCTACTAGCAAATAGGCTTAATTGTGAAGGTGCTATAGAATATGGTGTTGAACCCTTAAAACCAGTGTTTGATTTGGTCCATGTGAGTCATGTCTGACCCAAAACAGGTGTGGTAATGGTCAGGAAACCTTGGAGGTTTCATGATGCATGATGGAGTAAATTACCCAAATTTAAGTATGAGTCTTGGAGATTGTTAGATGTTGAACTAATATTGTAGAGCCTTGCCTTGATAGGATCCTATTGTAGTTTTGAGGGGTCAGTGTCATACATCTTGGAGTGTTTGGCAGGATACAAGGAGGGCTCTGCATCAAGTGGTATCAGAGCCAGTAACGACTTTGGTAAAGAGATAGAGATTTGAGAAATAGCAGAGGGAGAAGAAGTCCCTAGAGGACCAATCACCAACATGGAATTGGCAAAGATTGTGAGAGAGCAGACCACTGCTTGCAAGGTAATACAGAGGGAGTTAGAGAGGTTGAGGGGCAAAGTAGATGGAAAGGAAGATGGAGGCACTGGTAGTGGTGAAGGGGGGGATGAAGATAAGATCCCTATGCCGGAGGAAGAGGCGATTCCTTCTGACTAGAGGCACTTCCTTAATGCCCTCAAATCCATGGAGAGGAGAACCATGGAGCAGAAGATTGATTTGCCAACTTTCACTGGGAAGATGGAACCAGATGTAGTGTTAGATTGGATAGACTCCCTGTCTAGTTTCTTTGAATGTGAAGACATTCCAGGACACCAAAAGGTAAAGATTGCTAAGTCCAAGTTGAAGGGAGCCACCCTAACTTGGTGGAACTTTGTCCAAGAGGAAAGAGAGAAGGACAACAAACCCAAGATTGTTTCTTGGAAGAAGATGGTTGCCTTAGTTAAGGAGGCCTATGTACCCAAAGATAATGAAATTCAACTTCATAAGAGGAGACAAAATCTCAAGCAGAAGGAGATGGATGTGAACTCTTACACTGAGGAGTTCCAAAGGCTATGTATGAAGTCTAAGACAAAGGAGGAAGAGAGTGAAAAATTTTCCCGACACCTAAATGGATTAAGGTACAACATTCAAGAAGAACTAAACCTCCTTAGCCCGAATACCATTGGTAAATGCCATCAACTTGCCATCAAGGTGGAAGAGAAAATCAAAAGGAGGCAAGAGTAGAACAATAAAGGAAGAGGAAGACAGCAGAGGGGTGGAAGAAATTTTTTCAGAGGTAAGGGAAATGGTTTTGGAAACCAAGGTGAAACCAATCAAGAAGGCACTAAAGGAAAGAGTAGTTCCAATAACAATGGAGGATACAATCAAAGAGGTAACTTCAGAGGAAGAAGACCACCATTTAGGGGAAGATCTCAAAGTAGAGGTCCAATCAGATGTTATAACTACAATCAAGAAGGGGACATGGCCAAGAGATGTCCTAACAAGCCTACTAGTTCCATGGGGGAAAGAAGAAGTAACTTGGTTCTAGACGTTGATTGCTAAAGTGTGGCAAGTGCAAATACATACCAAAGTGTCAATACCCCTGATATTTATGGCTACCCTGAAAGGAGTGAAGCTTTGATGATCAGAAGAGCAGTAACTACCATGAAGATGGTTGACAAAGAACCCCCACAAAGAAAGTTTCTATTCAAGACCACTTGCAAAGCGGGTGGAAAGGTATGCAAGGTTCTAATAGATTCCGGTTCAACTGAAAACTTTGTGTCTCTAGAAATGGTGGAGAAGCTAAATTTGAGGAGACTACCTCACCCTTGCCCCTACAAGGTCTCATGGCTCACCCAAGGTCAGCAAGTTGTTGTGGAAGAGTAGGCTTGGGTAGAATTCCAGATTGGAACCTATAAGGATAGATTGTTGTTTGACATTACAAAGATGGATGCTTTCCATCTCCTATTTGGGAGACCATGGAAATTTTATTTGAAGGCACAACATGATGGTTATAGGAACACATATTAATCCATCACCAAATATGGTAAAGTGATTGAGTTGTTACCTTTGATGGAGAGTGAGGAGGAAACCAAACCAAAGGAGGCCAAGGTGTTGGTGTTAGGAGGAAATAAATTCATGAAGAACATAGCAGTTGAAGGCATTGTTTGTTATGCCCTTATTCCTAGTCCAACAGTGAGAAAGTTGGAGAAGTCTGAAGACAAGAAAGAAGACAGATTGAGGTTGGTTGACCCTGCAGTGCAGCAACTACTAAACAAATAAAAGGGTGTCATCTCTGATGGCATGCCAAGGACACTACCCCCTATGAGGGATATAAATCATTGCATAGACCTTATATCTAGATCCACCTTGCCCAACAAAGCAGCATATAAGCTCACCCCGGATCAGAATGTTGAGATGGCAAAACAGGTTGAAGAATTGTTAGAGTCCGGACTAATTGGCAAAAGTTTGAGCCCATGTGCAGTCTTGGCACCCGAAAAGGAAGGGCTATCAACAAAATTACTATCAGGTATAAATTTCCAATGCCTAGGATTGAGGATTTGTTAGATTGCTTGGGGGTGCTAGATATTTTACAAAAATTGACTTGAAAAGTGGTTATCATCATATTAGGATTAGGTTGGGAGATGAGTGGAAGACTGCATTTAAAACAAATGAGGGTTTGTATGAGTGGAAGTTCATGCCCTTTGGCTTATCTAATGCACCTAGTACCTTTATGAGGTTAATGAATGAAGTCTTGAGGGATTTCATAGGAAAATTTGTCATAGTCTACCTAGATGACATTCTAATTTTTAGTCAAATCAAAGAAGAGCACCTAAAACATGTAGACCTAGTCCTAAGAAGATTGTATGAAGAGCAATTAATGATCAATTTGGAAAAGTATGTCTTTATGCAGGAAGAGATCATTTACTTGGGATTTGTAATCTCATATGGTGAGTTGAAAATGGATCAAGAAAAGGTGAGTGCTATAATGTCTTGGCCTACGCCTAGAACAATGAATGATGTTAGAAGCTTTCATGGCTTAGCCACATTCTATAGGAAGTTTATAAGAGGATTTAGCCATATTTGTGCTCCTATGCTTGATACCATAAAGGGAGGACAAAAGTGTAGGTTCAGTTGGACAAAAGAGGCAGATAACTCCTTTGAAACATTGAAGAGAAAAGTTGCAGAGCAGCCAGTCTTTGCCCTACCTAATTTCAACAAGATCTTCCAAGTTGAGTGTGATGCCAGTCACATGGCTATTGGGGCAATGCTTAGTCAGGAAGGAAGGCCTATTGCCTTCTTCAGTGAGAAGTTAAATGAGGCAAAGAGGAGTTACTCATCCTATGACCTAGAGATGTATGCTCTAGTGCAATCCTTGAAAAAGTGGAGACACTACTTGCTACCAAAGGAGTTCATAGTTTTCATAGACAATCAGGTCCTCAGTTTCATAAATAGCCAAGAAAAGTTGAACCATAGGCATATGAAGTGGGTAGAGACCCTACAAGCCTTCACTTTCACTCTTGAGCATAAGAAAGGGGTCAAGAATAAGGTGGCAGATACTTTGAGAAGAAGAGTCCTAACTACAAATCAGATCCAGTTGGAGAGTGTTGGAATAGACTCCTTGAAAGCCATGTATGAGGATGATGAATACTTTGGAGAGATATATAAGGTATGTGCTTCATTTGATGAGTGGTTTCATGTTGATTTCTTTGAATTTTTTATTCAAAATGGATTGTTGTTTAAGGGTGCACAGTTATGCATACCCAAATGCTCTATGAGACTAAATATAATCAGGGAGAAACATTGTGGAGAAATGGCAGGCCACTTTGGCCTTGACAAGACACTAGATTTGGTGAAGAGGCGCTACTTTTGGCCCAAACTATAGACAGATGTCAGGAGATTTGTGGAGACATGTGTGATATGCCAAAAGGCAAAGGGAAAGTCCACAAATGCTGGCCTATACCAGCCTTTACCCATTCCTTCAAGACCATGGGAAAGCATAAGTATGGATTTTGTTTTAGGATTGCCTAGGACAAGGAAAGGATATGATAGTGTTTTTGTAGTGGTGGATAGGTTTAATAAAATGGCACATTTCTTGCCATGTAAAACCACTTGTGATGCTTCCTATGTTGCAGATTTGTTCTTCAAGGAGATTGTCTAGATACATGGTTTTCCCTTGACCATAGTCTATTATAGGGATGTGAAATTTATTGGACACTTCTGGAGGACCATTTTGAAGAAGCTTGGTACAAATCTAGCCTTCTCCTTAGCCTACCATCCACAAACGGATGGACAAATTGAAGTTGTGAATAGTTCATTGGGAAATTTGCTAAGGTGTTTGACTAGACAACATGGAGAGAGATGGGATAGCATATTGTCTCAGGCAGAATTCTCCTATAATGATACAGTGAATAGAAGTACTGGTAAGTCACCCTTCCAGGTTGTATATGACATCCACCCAAGGGTTGTGTTGGAGTTAAGAGAACTACCTCAAGGAGAAGTCATTAGTGTTGATGGGGAAACCTTTGCTACCGCCATAAAGGAGATTCATGACCAAGTTAAATCTCACCTTCAACAATCCATGGAAAGGTATAAAGCTTGTGCTGACAAGAAGAAGAGGGATGTCTAGTTTAATGTGGGAGACTTGGTGTGGGTTCACTTGAAGAAGGAAAGACTTCCAAAAGGCAGATATACAAAGCTTATGCAAAGAAAGATTGGACCTTGTCAAATCTTGAAAAAATGTGGCCAAAATGATTATGAACTTCAACTCCCACTTGATCTCAGTTTGTCACCTATCTTTAATGTATGTGACTTAACTCTTTACAAATGTAGTGTTGATGCAAGAGAAGAAACAATTCAGGTTATGGCAAATGATGGCATTCCCAAACATGAACCACCAAAGTTGCATAATTTTTTAGACACCAAGGTTGTAAAGAGAACAAGGAACAAATTTTATATGAATTATTTGGTGGCTTGGAAGGTGTTGGGACTGATTAAAATTGAGTCAATTTTATAGGCCCATTTCAAATTTTTGCTCTGCATACCTAAATGAAGTCAATTTGAACGGCCTAGTTAGCAAAGCGGTAAATGGAGCCAGTTGATTTTCAAAGGGTAAGGCTCGGGATTCATGCCCCACACCTTTCATTTGGCCTATTCAGTGATGTGCAACTTTCAGAATTCAATTTGGATAAGTTTATGAGGTACCTGTTTTGAGGGGTGAGCTGGAAGTGCATTTTAGGTACAAATGCAGATTTTATTGAGTAGCCTACTTTGAGTGATTACATCTTTTGCCCTGTTGATCGTCATAAAGAAATTCAAAATGGATTCGATTCTATGCATAAATATGAGTGAGCTCACAAATTTTCAAGTCTTAACGAATCCATTTGCTCAGTTTTTGAAGCCGATTCCGTTTGCAGTTTCTATGTTTTGGCAAGTCCCTGTTTCGACAGCTAGTCGGAGCCCTGTTTCGCATAAGTGTAAAAGTTGCCTCAGTAAGCGTCATGCCATAATGTTTGTTCCGGGCTGATGTTGGTATAAATGATGAGCTACGTTTCAAATTTCAAGGCTCTACCAATCCGTTTGATCAGTTTTCAAAAGAGCTCATTTTGCCATCATTTTCAGTTATCCGCACTTCTAGTGTTATATCAGTTAATGTTGCCATTTTTGTGTGCGTGCCATTTGCATTCTGTCAGTCAGGTGATCGAACTGAGAATTCAAAGATTTAATATGTACTTAAAGGTACCTATGTTCCGAATTTGAGGACCCACAAAGGTCGTTTGATATTTTTAAGAAAGGCATCATGTGTTGCCAGAACATTGACTTCATCAGGTCCGCAGTGTCGACAAAGCCAGTTGGCCATTTTCGGAAATTAATATCTCTTCGCTCGGGACTCGTCTTGAGAAACCGTTTGGTAAATGTCATCCTTGTATATCAAAGTACATGCCTGTCAGATGGCGAGCTCCAGAAAGGTGTTTTGACAGGTTTGAAAATTACGTCTTCGCGATTAAATGCGAAAATTGTGGCGTAATTGCCTGAAGGATGTAAAATGCAATTTTGTGATCCGAGAATGGTGCCGATCGATTCCAGAGGTTTGTTTGAGGTCCGTGAAGCTTTCCAGGGGTCAGTTGCATGAAAACGAAAAAAAATTTTAAGTCGGACTCACTTTGGGGCCCGACCCAGCTCGACTGCAATTCGCCGGTTGGACAGTGAGAGAGCCAAGAAAGTTCAAAACCAAGTGCAAATTGATATGTATGTCAGGAAATGTAGTTGAGAGGATACCCTTGGGAAGGCCTTGGCTAATGATCAGTGTTAATAATGACACAGATTTTCACTTCTGCAAAGCTCAATTTGATCCAGGAGATTGTCCAATTGATTGTTCAAGACCATGTGAAAGAGTTTGCCCTGCTGGTGCAAGTAAATTTGAAGGCTCAATTCATTACAATGATATGCCTCTTAATGCTAGCTCTATTTCCAAGTTTCCAGTTTTTCCCAAGGCAAGAGTAATTAGTGAACGTTGCTATGGTTGTGGTCGTTGTTTCCCACTTTGTCCATATGGCAAAATCAGAGAAAATACATATGTTAGAACAAATGGTTTGGTTGATTGATTTCAAAGGCTGGACTGCAGCTAGTATATTTGTGAAGGTAACACATGAAACAACTAAAGTTTTACAGAATCATTATCCAGAAAGGCTAGGCGTGGCCATTCTATACAATCCACCAAAGATCTTCGAGTCATTTTGGACAGTGCTAAACCCATTTTTGGAACCAAAGACATACCGGAAAGTAAAATTTGTATATTCAAAAGACTCAGAAAGTATGAAGATTATGGAAGAATTATTTGATATGGACAAAGCAGAAACTGCATTGGGTGGGAAATGCCTTGTAGAATTTAGTAAAGATGAGTATAGAAAACGCATGGGAGAAGACAATGCCAAAGACTTCTCTGCAGCGTGGCTGATAGAATGTACTAAAATTCTGGTTAATGGCCCCGTGTAAAAGCCTTTGGAGCAGCGTATGAGATTGGGGAGGGACGTGGAAAACAACAATGGCATTGAAATTCCAACGTTCTCCCTCCCTATTGTAGCGTGGTGTGTGGGTTCTCCAGCGGTGGCCCCAGTTCATACTCCCCCTCGCACTTCATAGCTCTTCCCTTGCGTGGAGTATGGTGGGAGAAGACAGTGCAAACCGCATCCAAAACGTTGCGTGCAATATGGTGTGGTGAGCTGCGTGGAGTTTAGGAGGCCATAAAAACATTCAAGCAAATGCGATTGGCTGTTGAAAGTCATAAATCCCCTCTGCATGAATTGGAAGGATGGTATCCTCCAACAAGGCTGCGTGGTCTCCTGGAAAGTATGTCGATGATGTCAACATAGAGGGTGGAAGTTTTGGGGGGATAGTAATTTAAAAGGAAAGTTTTGGGGCCGTTCAATCCAGCTTGATCCTGTTGGAGTTCTTTCACTCAAATTCGATGATGGAGAGTGTTTTCAGTGGAGTAAGGTAACAACATCCATTTATAATATTATTTTGGGGAAGCTGTATTGTGATCACTATGGAACAATGCGCATACAGGGAAGTGGTGAATACTCCTGTAAGCTAAAATTCAAGGAGCAATCTATTATTGATCGAAATCCACACCAGGTGCAAGGGTTTGTTCAAGATAGGAGTGGAAATAAGGTAACTACATTAATAAGAAAATGGGACGACAGTATGTATTTTGTTCTTGGTAATGTGACATCAAAGCCAAAAGGATATGATCCGATGTCTGAAGCCTGCTTGTTGTGGAAACGAAACAAGCCTTCTAGTAATAACAGCAGCTACAGCAATTAAAGAATTTCTCAAACAAATTCAATGATCAACAAACCCATTATTCCCTCTCACGTGGCAGGGTAAAGGATTAAAACTCTTGCATCAGATGTTTCAAGCAAAATAAAAATGATAAAAACGCCATTAAGTTGCAGAGAAAGCTTCAAAAATACATTCCCAGGTATAATGCATTATCCCACATTCACTGTGGAGGGTAACTTTGTGATATTTAAATGCAAAACCTTACTGTAGTAATATGTCTAAGCCTTAAAGGTTTTTGACACAAGGTGCCCATGGGTGCCCAAGGCAGGTCCATGCGCGAGCACGCTTCCCAAGGCGAAGGAGGAGTTGATTGGACGAAGACCAAGTTGACCCCACGCAGACACATTTCCCGAGGCAAACGGGCGAAATTTTGCAGACGACGGCCGGGTTAACGAGCGAGCATGTTCGAGAGAGATCAACGGCTCGCGCTATTTCGCGAAGGAAGATGCACGAAGTTTAAACCCCGCGAAACAGCGAGAGTGAATGAGAGTCGTCCACATGGCACGTAGGTGGCGGGTACAGTCAGCGGTCCAGCAGGCGAGTCCCGGTGAGGTGGCACACGTTGGTGCACAGGTGGCAGTCCAGTGGTGATGACGTGGCGGCCAGGTGGCAATGACGAAGCAGATGACGTGGCGATGATGAGGTGTCATCCCAGGTGGCATCCGGTCAACCCCATCGACCAATCAGAGGCCGCCACGTGGCAAGGTGTCAGAGCACAAATGGAGGCAAAAATCAAATTTAAAATTGTTTATTATATAGTTTAGACTATATTAATAAATGAAAAATTTAAATGTTTGAGCACATTGGGGAATTAATTCGCCCAGGACTTAATTTTTGGCCGAGGTATAAAGTGTTATATATTTTCGGAAAGCTCTCGGAGCAAGGAATCCAATTATGAAGTTAATTTGGACAAATGTGGGATATTTTAGAAGCAGTTTCCACGGGAACAAAATTCAGTTAGAGAGGAGAGACACTTGGCAATTTTCAGTTGTGGATTTGTTTTTCTTCCCTCCTCTTTTTATTCCCGATTCTTCTCAGTGGTAAGGGTTCCAGAATTCTGTGAGGAAGTGCTCCAGTTTTCATGGCTTCCATTTTCTGAAATTCTTGACCCAAACTTGTAAAGTTCTATGGATCTATTCAGGGTATAGAGGCTACATTGCAGGATGACAGATTGTTTTCTAGTTGCAGGTCTTACTTGTGTCAGGCATGAGTAAATTTCCCATGATATTGTCTCTGTGATATGTTTTTTCATTATTATGAATTCAATCCTCAAGGAGGATGAAATTTGTCATCTCAAGGAGATTGTGTGACTGTTGTAGGTATCCTTCAAGGAAGGTTTTAAATTCTATAGTCAGTCATAAATGATGAAATATATTTCCAGATCTGATAAAATTGTGAATGAATCAAATAGTGCATTAATATAAGGTATTGATGCATGAATATCTTGTTTAAGGAAAATAAGCTTGCATCTATGATTCATATTTGTAGTTATGTTTGTGACTCTGTTGCCCAATGAACAAGGCACTGGTCTTGCAAGTTTGGGGATGTTTTCAGATATACATTTTAAAAGATAAATCTATTTTCCCTTCATGTTTAGGGGTGTTTGTGTTCCATTCTTTCCAAGCTCTGTTTCATCCTATTGTTTATACATATCTAGCCAATTTGTAATGTTTCCTAACCTGTTGAGCTTGTGAAATGATCTATCTGCTTAATGTTGATGCAGTTACGTGTCTATAATTGTTGTATTTAGTGCATCAAGAGGGTGTCCCCCCCTAGGTCTAGCAGAACCTGAAGTGTAGGAGGATCAATTAGGATCCTATGTTATGTTGTCCAAGCCCTGATGTGTTTTGTAGACTGAAATTGGCCATTTCATAGAAAGATTTGCAGGTGTTCTTGGGTTATCACTTTTGGTGAACAACAGAAGGGACAACTTGATTCTGAAGCAGTCTGGATGACAGAACAACAGATCAAAGACCATGGTGCAGACCTGCAGGCTCTCATCTCAAGTGGACTTGAGATTTCTTCTTCCAAGGAGTATGGTGCAGGAGAAACCCTTCAAGTTGATCAATCAGGCTCAGAGGAGGAAGGATAAGGCATCAAACATGTCTTAGGATGTTTTACATGTGTTTCAATCATGCATTGTGTGTTTGTAATAAAAGACCCCATCTTGTGAGCCAAACTCCTATTTTGGCATCTTGATAAGCCAATTAGTAATTTTGGACAAAAGGGGATCAAGTGTGTGTAGGAAATAGTTATCCTAGTGGTTTTAGTTCTTCTAGGGTGTTTTAGGAGGAGTTAGTCTTAACCAAAGGCATTAGGAGGCGAGGAATGACATTTTGACAAATTTGTCAAAAGTTGTCAAAAGTTGTCATAAGCAACTTTTATGCAATTTTTGAATTTTTGTTTGTTTGAACTCCTCCAATGGCTCTAACCTCTTGTTTTCGGTTGAGAGATGTTGTGGAGATGTATATACACCTTTTAGATCCAATTCCCAAGGTTAGACTGTACAGAGGAAGGTTTTGATGACTGCAAACTAATGAAATTTCTAAGTTTTTCTTGCAATTTTGGAATTTTGGCACGGGGTACGGTATTGTACAGATTGGGATCAATCCCCAATGATGTGATTTTGTCAAAGTAGTGAATCACCTTTTATTTGACTTTGGTTTGAGGTTCAGACTATGTTTTTTTCTCCTGCTATTCCAAGTTTGTTGTAGGTACCTAAAAAACCAGGGTTTACCTAGGGTTTTGCTTCTCCATGGCCATAACTTGCAATTTATCTATCGAAAACTCATGGGATTGGGTGAAATGCAAGTATGGCCTATGTATTATAATATTCCAAAAGCATTTTGCAGGAGGAGCAAGGGAGGTGTGTGTTTGATCAGACCTCAGGTAGACATCTCTTTGTGGCTACCTAGTCCTTAAACAACAAAGCTACCCTAGAAGGAAAATGGTGATGATTCCAGGCGTGTAACCTTGCAATCCATGATGGTTTATGGTTCCCCACATTCTCACAGGGTTGTGCTTGTATGGTTTGTTCATTTGGATATAGTTGTTTCACAAATGGAGGCCTAATTAGCCCTTTAGGACAGTTGACCTTCACCGGGTTCAACCCTTTTCTTGTTAGACCTTGACCTTTCCTTTTGGGAATTGTGTAAGACCTAAAAGGGTATTTGAATATGTGAATTGTTTGACAGGGTATTCGGGAAAGTTTGGACTTAAGGTCCCTTTACCCGTTTCAAAGGGCTACTAACAAATAGGCTAAATTGTGAAGGTGCTATAGAATATGGTGTTGAACCCTTAAAACCAGTGTTTGATCTGGTCCATGTGAGTCATGTCTTACCCAAAATAGGTGTGGTAATGGTCAGGAACCCTTGGAGGTTTCATGATGCATGATGGAGCAAATTACCCAAATTTGAGTAAGTATGAATCTTGGAGATTGTGAGATGTTGAACTAATGTTGTAGAGCCTTGCCTTGATAGGATACTATTGTAGTTTTGAGGGGTCAGTGTCATACATCTTGGAGTGTTTGGCAGGATACAAGGAGGGCTCTGCATCACTCATCATTGATCAAGCATTCATTTTTACATCCAAGTTATATCCATTTTTTATCCAAAGAATGCTAATGTTATGTTGGTGAACCAAGCACCCACATCACAACAAGCAAAGCTTTGCACATGCTCAATTTTAGGTTTGAATGTGACATATTAAGTGTTGAATTTCTTTGATTTTGATGTCATTTCATTTTTTTGTTTTGCATGCATACAATATCAAGGGTGAACAAGAAACTATTATTGTTTTATATTTTGCCCTTTATCCCTATCATTGATAATGAAGCTAGTAACATATTTTTGCATGAGAATGACATAGACATGTTTGTACTTGGTGATGAGATTGTAGCAATAAATTATAGTGTAGTCAATGATTTTCAATTTGAAGACCTTTCCCTTGAAGAGTGGGAAGATATTGATTATGTGAACGCATATGAAGACATATTTGTTTGGTGTAAGACTTCTTGTCTTCCTCATGTAGAGTGTGCTTTATTAAGGTTACTAGCTATTGTTTTTGATTAATAAGCAGTGTTAACTAGGGTGCAAACCCTTTAACATAGTCAGAAACTATCAACAACATATTAACAACAACCAAAAAAATTATGTCTAACCTTCAACAACCCAGACCCAACTCAAGGAGGGGAAGGGACACTCGAACCTTGACAAGGAAGGGTTTGGGGGGCAAGAATAACTTCCCCTTTCGTCTGCAACAAACAACAATCCAGGCGATACTTTCATTGGGACCATCAAGAGAATGATCAAGCAGTAAGGACCCCACTTGGATACCATTAGCAGAGTCAAGAGAGTGTGGTTGCAGGACAAGAGTCAGTTGCTGCAGAACAACAAGGGGTTGTTGAAAAACAACAATAGCCTACTGCAAAGGAGCATCATCAGGAGCAGAACCAGTAGGTGTAGAATGGAGATGCAAGTCAGAGGTGACAGGAATTGAATCCAAAACAAGAGCAATAGGACTTGAAGCCTCATGAACAACAACAACAAAAGCAGCATTATCGACAAAGGGTGGCTCATCAACCGAGTCAGTAGCATAGATAGTTAGGTGATCCAAGGTGATAGATATTGTTGTTACCATGATTAATGAAGAGATGTGTCAAAGATCTAATTTTAAATATGATAATAGATTTTGCAAATGAGTTTGGAACAAAAAGAATTTGAAGAATGTAGTTCTTCACACAAAGTATCTCATGATGATGATTTTTGTTCAAATAAAGATTGAATCATATGTGATAGTGATGTACGTTGGTCACTTACTATCTAAGGGCTTGATGAAGATTTTGATTATAAGACTAATTATGAGGCTTTTGTCTTTGAACTTCATGCTTCTACTGCTATGGATGATTATGTGTTTGAATTAGAATAGTTTCTATGGATCCAAGATAAATACGATAAAAGGCTGAGCAATACATTTGCCAAAAGGAAGATCAACATGTTGCTCAACTTGATATATGTTAGAGCTCTAATTTTTTCAGTTTGATTTGCTAGAGGGAGATTTTATTTGCATAGAATAGTAATATGAACATGCACATTTTATTTTCCATGTGAATTATAGGTATTTTCCTTTCGCCTCAATTCAAATAGGGAGATCACCCCTACTATTGTATGTTATGTGCACGGTATGTCATGGAATAGATCCAACACCTATTATTTGTGCTTGTCATGCAATGACAAGGTTAACTTATCAAGTGCATATTTTTTTTGTCTAAATAAGAAGTTTATTGATTGAAAAATTGTAAAGGTTACTAAATACAACTATGGTTGCAGGAAGATCAATTCTTTTAGGAAGCTTGTCATTGACAAATGTGACAACTTGTTCATGGCCATGTGAAATAGGTATTCATGAGGGTTTGACCTATAAAATAAATTGGTATTTTTTTGTGCATCAGTATCTTCAATGTTTGTTGTGTCTTCATGTTATTAGTTTTATATTGTTTCTCCCTATACATATTGTGTTGTCTTGTATATATTGTTGTTTTTGTGTAGTTGTGATCCTTGTTTATCGTGACAAAGTGTGAGTTAGTTTTGTTATTCCTTGATTTTTGTCTACTCCCAGATATTCAAACTCTTGTTGTGCCCACAAGAGATGCATATCCAATAAGAGCCAATATTACACCCCATTTAGGGGTGTCTCATTTTTGTTTTTAACATTTGGCCTTGTTCATCCATTGTTGGTAATTGATCTAAAACATTTTTCAATTGGGCCTCCATGTTGAAGTACTACTCTAAAAGAATGTGAAATGTTCAACAAGTTTGTTAAAATGAGTTAAAATCAATTAGACTTTGTCTTGCAAGTTTGACACGTCGAATTGAACTAGATTCGGTTCACTTTGTCTCGTTGTCTTGTTCGCTAGGAAATCCCCACAAAAGGAAAAGAGAACAAAGAAATACAATTGTAAGCCTTTTTGTGAAAACCCGACCACTATTTGAACTTCCCTTTTTAAAATTAATAATCTAATTCAAATGGCTTTTCCTAAATGTTTGATTCAATTGAATATTTTTTCATACTTTAAATTCCTTTTCCAATATCCTAATACCCATCTAAACTACACCAAGCAAAAATTGAACATCCAATTCACTTGAATTTCTACACACCCAACCACTCATAAATCAAAATTGAATGATTACGTAAGTTCAAAGCTTGTTTGAACCCAATTAATATCCCCTTAAGTTGGAATTGATTCACTTCACTCTTTTTGCATATCCAATTCACCTGACTTTTTTGCATGAAGGCCTTTTGCAAAATTTTGTCACTCCTCTGAACTTCCCCATTCAAAAAGGACTAGTTCAGTTTACTTAGCCTTTCTCTGCATTCAATATTTTATAAAACCAAGTTTAAGGTGTTTTAAAAGTTTGGGATCAATCTAAACCTAGTCCTCAACATCTAAACTTAAGTCTAGTTCACTTGAAAAAAAATTACAAGTCATACCTTTTTTATGTCATCATTCCCTCACTATTACATCATCAATTTTTTTGCAAAGATTCCCTACCCAACTAAAATAAACCTTTTAAAAGTTGAACACTTATTTTTTTAGTTGGATTTCCCCACAAAACCAATCCAGATACATTTTCCCACAAGCCATACTTTGTTGATGTCACCATGTCCTTTTACTGATGTCATCCTACCCTTTTAACATCATCATGACATCATCTCATCTCAAGTACTCCTACATCATTATGACATCCTCCTATCTTTTTTGTTGACATCATCATCAAAACTTTCCATCCAAAGTGAACATTGAAACATTATGAAGTTAAAAAATTCAATTGGACTTTGTCACAAGTCAATTTTGAATGGATTTTTCCAAAAATTCGATTCAATGCCAAAATCCTACAATGTCTTGTTTTTTATTAGGGGAAAAGTAGGTTTTGAAGGGACCCGAAACCCTTTACAACCAGAAAAATATAGGAACTAGAATCCTCAACCAGAAGTTGTCCAAATAAAAGGAATAGGAAAGCACCAAACAACCATGGGTAAAAATGACACCCATAACCAAAAACAACAAAGTTGCAGAAAGAACAACTAGCAAACAACCAAAAACCATCCCCTACCCAAGAACCATCAAGGTTTACATTTATAATTGCTCTTATGGGATTGAAGAGTCATATCGAAAGAAGGCTTAAAGGACTTAGCTTTTTACCTTTAATAGAAATCCATCCCTCTTCCACTTGCGTTGCCTTAACATGTCAATCCAACGCACCAAAATCCTAAGAGTGAGAGCCAGCAGCCACTGTCTCAACATCACCAGAACCAATAGACAACAAAGGCAAAACCCCAGCATCACCAGTCTGCCTCAATTTGATAGACACAACCTCACTAGAACCAGCAGATGGCAAAACCCCAGAATTAGCAGGCAAGTCAGCAGATTTGGTAAAAATAGGATTACTAGCCAAATCATTATCACTAGAAGAATCCTCCTGAGTCTCCTTCACATGGGAGACATCAGGAGACACATGCATAGTTTCAGTAGCCCCACCAAGAGAGACAACCGAAGGGGATGCCACAGGATAATGTGGTTCCAAAGCAACCACCAGAGAAAAACTCCTAGGTTGATCGGGTAACTTCGACATCGTATAATGTTGTATCGATGCGCCTTTCCACCATGTAGCCTTAGTTTCCTTATTCTCAAACCCACAATGCTCAGCAGCATGCCCATTTTAAAAACATCTTTTACATGGAAAGGGAATCCCTTCATAATCCAAAGATTGGATGCTCACAAAATTTAATAGCAACAAGCAAAGTATTTTTTTAGGGCACCAAAACATCGAGAATTCATATCCCACCTATAGAAGTTGATGACACAATGATAGGAGCCAAGATTCATTTGCAAGAAAAACACCTATCACACAAAAGAGATCAAGCATAGATAATATGTTCAATAACAATCTGAGAATTATGTATTATTACACAAAAGAATATTGGAGATATAATTAAAATGAATGAATGAATCCTTATAAAAAGATGAATGAAACCCTAGATGCAAAACCCTAAAGGATAGATTAAATTAGCATGCGTCATGTGTTGCAATTATAATGAAAGAGACAACTTAAGCTATTTGATGTAGGGCACTTCACCATACACACTCAAAAAAATGCTCGGATACCACTAATATAGGGCCACTCCACCCTTACACACTCAAACACATACTCTGATACCACTCTACGAAGGGTGCTCCCCTTACAAATCCAAACACACAACAAAATAAGAGAAATAGAATGAAAATGCTTAACAATGCATATATTGATAATGCTTGAGGATGATTACAAATGTTCATATCCATTGCTTATATAGGCAAGAAATGATAAGGTAGGTACAATTACCTTTGATACAAATTCCTAAAGCAATTATAAATAATGAGACGTTCACTCATATCTTATAGAATGCCACCTAGGATAAGTAGCATGATCCTATGAACTTTATTAAATGACAAGATACAAAAGTAACTTTATGATAACTAACTAAACATTTATTAAGTGACAAGTTACAAAAGTAATTTTGTGATAACTTACTTTTTTTTCCTCCCTCATTGTTTTTTCTTTTTTTCCTCTTTGTTTTTTGCTCTCCTTTTTTTCTGTTTTTTATTCAGTCCTTATTATCTCCTCTTCCAATAAGAAATCTCATCTTCACGAATTTCTTTATTAAATAAGGAACCACATGGTCTCTCATTCATTTGTTTCTTTACTTCCAACTACACTTGTCTTCCGATAGATTTACTATCATATTATCCTTCTCCATCCCAATCTTATCCTTCTCATCACTAGAATCAAATTATACCTTATCCTTTTCTAATAGAACTATTGATCTTTTTGCTTTCTATGCAAGCCATACTGTTGCAACTCGCATCAGTAGATCATCTTCTTCACTCTCATCTTCTTTCATTAACTCTAGTGCCATTAACCAAATAAATTATTGTATTAGTGCATACATTTTCTTCTTCCTCCTTCAAGGGTTTCAACTTGTGGTAAACTTCAACCTTCGTCAACAAATAGGTGTTTGTATATCCATCATGTATTGCACTTCGATCCGATTGTCACGACCTCCTTAACAAAACATGACAATATGTTTGGATGATACAATATTGTTCCTACATCACTATTACTAGCCTAATTAAATAAAAAGAAAAAAGAACTTAAGTTTAGCTTAAGTGAAAAAGTAATTAATGGACCTAATTAATAATAAATTAGATTAAGTGTCCTAATAACTCCAACATCGCTCCTTGAGATTAACTTAGGGATAAGCTAAAGATCTAATGATGAATGCATGCATGAATGAGTCTCGACATGTCGACTTGATCAAGTACTCATGTACAAACCAATGCAAAGGAATGCTCTAATAAACGCAAAAAAAAAAAAAAACCAGTGGGAGAAAACTCCTCTCCAAAAGAGAGAAAATGAAATAATTGTCCTACAGATTGGAGGAAAGGACTCAATGTGACCCCAAAGGACTTCTTTTGTCCTAGTATTAAAAAGAATGTCCCCCTCTAGGAGAGAGAAAATAAGGATAGGAATCCCCCAAATGAAGAAGTAGCTCATGTGCCAATGATGAATGTCTGAAGACAAAACATGATCCACTAGCTACAAACAACATTTCTTCCCTTAGGAAGCTAGATCCACTAGAGATGGGAGAAGCCACTCCCATAAACAGGAAGATTTAGGAATCCAAATCCAAATATTGTGTGTATCTAGAAGCTACTCAAATTTTGTTGTGTCCATGAAAGATGATGATGTTGTTAGCAACAATAATGGTGGACAACTGAGAGGGTGGGTGAATCAGTTTCTACGTGTCTACAAACTTAATCACAAATACAGATCTAATAAACTGCAACAATAAAAAAGATAAGATAATAGATAGCACAACACACAACACCAGGATTTTGACGTGCAAAACTCAGTTAAGGGAAAAACCAAGGTGGGAACCTACCCACAATAAGATGATACTCTGCAGTACTATGTGAAAATGATTACAATGGGGAATGCACATGCATTCAAGCACACTGCCTAGAGCTCACTGCTCAAAAGATAATAACCCAGAAGGATAAAACCCTCAGGGATGTCTCACTGACTTACAACAAGATTCGAACTACAATTCAGAAGGAATGAATTGCAATAATAGCATCTTAAAATGCCTAACAACAGTTCTGGTTAAGCACAATGTCTTCTCTGCAACACCAATCTCTGCTCAATCACAATGTTGAAGGATAAATCACTTGTTCTCCCATACACCACTCTTTGATAATGCAGACACAACCATGATACCTAAATTACATGACAGTATCACCTATTTATACAAATCATCAACCTTGACAACAAGATCGGCTAAACCCTCATCTCACAATTATAATATTGCATCACACGATACAAAGATCGACCACCAGACCAATATGATGATATACATGACATAACATGGTCCTAAACCAAATATCCAAATGCTCAACTCCACTGGAAATCACGCCAAGATCAACCGCAACAAGCTATACCACCAAGAAAATTGCATAACACGAAGAACATCACCGATTCAGCAAAATCACCAAGAACACGCACAATGATCAATGTGGATCATCAAAACAAATAGGACACAATTAGGAAACACTAGAAAGCACGTTAGAATCATCAGTGACAGTTATACCAACACTACTTATCAAATCTCCATCGATCAACATTTGAAACTCGGGAAAACTCAAACAACAACAACTATCATGAAGAAAATATAACTTGCGAAGTACCAAATGATGAACCATATGAAACGAAGATACACAAGACCATCCCAAAAAATCTCCCAAAATCTCAGCTCAAGATCTGATCACACCAGAATATACCAGAGAAAATACTAAACTCTACAAAGCACTGATAGGAAAAACAAACTGCACGCCGGATCATATGATATGATCAGTCGGGATTTCTAGATCACTGAAACCAATATAGAAGAATATAATGATACTAGAAATACTCCATACACCAAAACATGATCCCAATAAACCATTTTGCAATCACTGGAGCAAGAACATGTTGGCATCAATGACAACAACATATCCTAGCAGCAGTAATGCCCAACAATCTCCCCCTTTGGCATTGATGGAAACATATGAATGTGAAAAACAATCAATGCAAAGAAAGAAAATATCTCCAACAAACTTTGCCTAAGGTCAAGTAGACAAAACAGTTTTTCACATGCTTATCTCCCCCTTTAACAACAATGCCAAAGACAGAATACAGATTATGCTTCTCTCCCCCAAAACACATCCTCTAAGAAGGACAATCTCCCCCTTAGGATAAACTTCACAACTGATCACCTGAAACACACACTGACTACTCTAGCTGAGTAGCAGCATCAACTCATCAATCTGGATAGAAAGCTAAGGCTCTGAGATCCACCGGATTGATACAACTCAATGCATCTAGTTCTCATCAGGAGGGGTAGATACCCCTAACTTGTCTCTCAAATAGATAAATGTATCTGCAGGTAGAGGCTTAGTGAAAATATCAGCAATTTGTTCCTTTGTAGATAAATATTCTAGCTTCACTTCCTCTTCACTGACTTTTTCTCTCAAGAAATGATATTTGATTGACACATGTTTAGTCTTTGAATGTGCACCGGATTCTTTGACATGTTAATAACACTGGAATTATCACAATATATGACAATAGGCTCATCATAGATAACTTTGATATCTTTCAACATTTGCTTCATCCAAACTACTTGAGTACAGTTACTAGCAGCGACAATGTACTCAGCTTTAGCAGTAGATAAGGATACTGAATCTTGTTTCTTACTTGCCCATGAAACCAACTTACCTAAAAAGAAGGCTCCACCAGTGGTGTTTTTCCAGTCATCAACATCACCAGCCCAATAAGCATCAGTGTAAGCATACAACATGAAATCATCATTCCTTGGATACCACAAACCATAATCCACAGTTCCCTTCAAATATCTAAATATTCTCTTCACAATAGTGACATGATTCTCTTTCGAATCAGCTTGATATCTAGCAGTCATGCACATAGCATGCATAATTCCAGGCCTAGGCTGAGTAAAATATAGCAGTCCACCAACCATAGATTTGTACAAACTCTTATTAGCTTTCGAAGATTCATCATTCTTAGACAATTTGCAGCCAATCACCATAGGAGTTCCAACCGGTTTGGAGTCATCTAACCCAAACTTCTTTAGCAATTCCTTCACATATTTAGCTTGAGATATAAAAATACATTTTCCAGTCTATGAAATTTGCAAACCTAAGAAAAAATTCATCTCTCCTATCATAGACATCTCAAATTCTTTCTGAATATCACCGGAAAACTTCATGCTAAAGTCATCATCTCCTCCAAAGATAATATCATCAACAATTAAGATGTTATCATTCGCAATCTTAAAATACATATTACTATCAGCAATCTCTTTATTAAATCATAATTTCAACAAATACTTATCCAATCCAACATACCAAGCTCTAGGGGCTTGTTTCAATCCATAAAGAGCTTTCTTCAGTTTACATACCATGTCTCCATCATCTAATAATGAAAATCCATCAGGTTGCTCAATGTAGACTTCTTCCTCAAGATTACCATTCAGAAAGGCAAACTTCACATCCATCTGATATACCTTGAAATTTTTATAGGTAGCATATGCAAGCAACAGTCTAACAGCTTCAAGTCTAGCTACTGGAGCAAAAATCTCTTCATAATCAATCCCTTCTTTCTGTGAATATCCTTTGCATACCAATCTTGCTCTATTTCTAACTTCACCGACTTCATTCAATTTGTTCCTGAATACCCCTTTAATACGAATAACATTCTTATCTTTAGGTCTAGGCACAAGCTCCCATGTGTTATTCTTTTCAATCTGATTTAACTCTTCTTCCATAGCTCTCATCCAATTTTCATCTTTGCAAGCCTCAACAACATCTTTCGGCTCAATTTAAGAATTCAAACATACCTCTTCAGCAGCTAACCTTATTCTAGTCATCACACCTTTATTTTTATCTCCAATAATCTAATTTTTTGAATGAATCAATCTTACATACTTCAAGGTCTTCTGATTATTCTGATTTTCAGGTTCTTTCACTTCTCCACTGGTAGCAACAACATTCGGATTAACAGTCTCTATCGGATTAGTCTGCTTCAATGCTTCAATCTAATTAGGCATTAGAACAACATGTTGACCATCATCATATCTGCATGCTCTAATCTCTTTTCCAAAGTTCTCATCAACCTTCATATTTATACTCTCTACTATCTTCCCCAGTCTCTTATTGTAGCACCAGTAGGCTTTTCTCTTTGTTGAGTATCCCAAGAAAATTCCTTCATCACTTCTTGCATCAAACTTTCCTATATCCTCATCTCTCTTGATATAACACTTGCTACCAAAAATTGTGAAATATCTCACAGTAGGAACATGACCAAACCATAGCTCATAAGGAGTCTTGTCGGTATCATCTTTTATATGAACTCGGTTGAATGTGTAAATGGCAGTGTTAATAGCTTCTCTCCAATATATCTTTGCAACATTCCCTTTAATAAGAATAGTCCTTGCAGCATCCAAGACAGTACCGTTCTTCCTTTCAACAACTCCATTTTGTTGAGGGGTTCTAGGAGTAGATAATTGTCTTTGATGCAGGAGCATCCCCAGTTCATAGAAATCTTGCATCAACCAAAAATATTTCCTTTCTGCTTTGATTTGTGTTTGCAGTTTCAGCATTTCTTTCTATGTATCCCAGATTTGGCTCACCGGAACTTGTGGAGTTGGATTTTACTTGAAGAATTGATCATCTTCCTTATTCCCAAACCATGGAGCATTTGGATCAGTTTGCGACAAGTTATCTCTACTGATTTCCAAGACAAATTCTTGTTACCGGTTGACAGTTACCTGTTACTGGTTGCCTAGACCTATTTGCATTGGTGATCTACTGAATCCCTTCTGTAGCTTGCGGAGCCCTAAGCATTGATTCTGATGTTCCTTGGCATGTGGCTGACCTTTTCCCATGATCTACTCTTCATCCTTTGGATTTTCCAGAGGAATTTCTTTGGCGGAGGCCAACCTTGTTGGTTTTGCACATTAGGTCTTGTTCTTCGGGTTTCGATCCCTTTTTGGACCGACCAGATTCCCTTGGATGGTATAAATCATTGTAATAGAGCATTAGAATGGAACCAGGAAGTTAGATTGAGTATAGAAGATAGATATTAAGATTTGAGGTCCTGGTTGTGACCTGTTCTTTATCTTGAGCATGTTTTAGCAAGCCTATGAGCCGGTTTCTGTAACCCGGTTGTTACCGGTTGGTTGTAATCAATTTTCATGTTATAATATAATTTGTTCTGCATTGCCTCCATCATTTCCTTGTGTTTCCATTGTGTTTACTCTTGTTGACCAGTCTAGATTGATCTCTTTGAGGTCCCTCCTCACTAGTGATTGCTTCAAGTGGTATCAGAGCGAGTTTTCATTCCGTAGATTGCATTGTCCTGAGAAATTTTGTTGTAGGGTGGCGGACAGTGCATCCGACTTGCAGCAGTAGAGGAATGGCATAAAGATGACGTGAAGAGGAACTAGGAATGGTGGAGTGCATGGGAATGCAGACCCTGTTGAGATGGAAATGTTGTGAGTAATAGCAGCCTAGTTGGAAGTCGTGGAGACAGCCCAGAGAAGAGGCTGACACATTGAAGATGTAAGCGATGATGAAGGAGAAGAAGCCTCAACAGAACAAGTAAACTCATCGGCGGTTGATCCGGATGAGGAAAGGTTTTTGAGGGTTTTGAATAGGGCGAACACTAAACCTTATTTTACCCCACCGAAATATGATGGAAAGTTGGATTCAGATGAATTGATGGATTGGATCTCGGAGATGGAGAAATTTTTTTATTTTGAAAACACTGCAGAAGAAGGGAAGGTGAAATATTCATGTACCGGTTGAAAGGTTATGCATCTCTTTGGTGGGAGCATTTGCAAGTTGATAGACAGAGAAGAGGTAAAGAGAAGATCAAAAAAGGGGATCGGATGATTGCTAAGTTGAAATTAAAATTTATGCCAACTAATTATCAAGTAAATTTGTTCTGGAAATTGCAAAATTTGAGACAAAAGGAATCTGGTGTGAAGGAATACACCGAAGCATTTTACAAGTTGAACATCAGATCCGAACATGTTGATGATGAAGTTGAATAGATTGCAAGATATTTGAATGGATTGCAGATGTCTATACAAGATGAACTCAATATGATAAAATTGGAGAGTGTTGAAGAGGCTTACCAGTATGCAATAAAGGTTGAAGAGAAATTGAATAAAAGACATGAGCAGAGACAGAGAGGTAGAGGTGGAAGGTTTACTAGAGGAAGATTTCAAGCTGGAAGAGGATATACCAGAGGAAGAGGAACTAGTATAGATCAGAACAAGGACAAGGGAGTGAGCAAAGAAGGTAACTCATACCGGAAGGATGATAGAAATTTCTACCGAATGGTTACCGGAATGAGAACTTTGGAAAACAAGACAAGAGGACATTTAGAGGAACCTGCTTTAAGTATGGAGAAGAGGGATACCGTGCATTTGAATGTAAGAAGACAGAGGCTATCGGAAGAGCAGCAGTGGCGGAAGAAAACCCAACCGGATCAGATAATAAACCGGAAGATGGATAACTTTTGATGATGAAGAGAGCTTTGTGTCATATCGGGAGAGATGAAGAGCCCTTGCAGAGGAAGAATTTGTTCAAGACCATATGTAAGGTATCTGGTAAGTGTTGTAAACTTGTTATTGATAGTGGTAGTTCAGATAATCTTGTTTCAAAAGAGATGGTGAATAAGTTGAATTTGGAAAGATTAAAACACCCTAAGCCTTATCAGATAGCATGGATTTGAGATGAACATAATTTTTTAGTAAGTGAGAAATGTTTGGTGAAATTGAAAATTGGGAATTATCACGATGAAGTCTTGTGTGATATTGTGCCTATGGATATTTGTCATCTTTTATTGGGTAGACCTTGACAGTTTGATAGATAGGCAATACATGATGGGAGGAAGAATACATACACTATTGTGGCCAATGGGATGAAGCAAACCTTGTTGCCCTTGGAGGAACCTTTGAAGAGTGAAGTCTATACAAATGCTAGAATTTGTTTGGTGGATGGAAGGAAATTCCTGGATGGATTGAGACATGAGAATGTGTGTTTTGCCTTAGTTCCTAGGAAGACTGAGAATCCAGAGCATGAAGAGGAACAACCAGAAGAGATAAAATATTTGCTGACAGAATATGAAGACATCATTTCAAAATATGTGCCTGATGGATTTCCACCTGTGAGAAGTATCAGTCATTGCATGGACCTAGTTCTCGGAGCTATTTTACCTAACAAAGTCACACACTGGATGACACCGATAGAGAATGAATAACTGAATAAACAAGTGTGGGAGTTGTTGAAGAAAGGTTTTATCATAGAAACTTTGAGCCCTTGTGTAGTACCAATAGTATTAGCACCTAAGAAGAATGGAGAGTGGAGTACCAATTCCATAGCAATAAATAAGATCACAGTGAAATATCGGTTTCCTTTGCCTAGGATGGATGACATAATGGACTGTTTGAGTGGAGCTAAATACTTTACAAAGATAGACTTGAAGAGTGGATATCATCATATCAAGATCAAAGAGGGAGATGAGTAGAAGACAACATTCAAGACAAATGAAGGAATTTTTAGTTCTGATACTAATTGTAAAGTACAAATGTCAATAGCTAACAAGATGAGAGGGGGGCGAATCATACCAACTTAAACTTCCATAAAATCAACAGATTCAACCTCGGTAACTTATACTTCAGCAACATAACCAAAAACTACTAAACATGTTAACTCATAAACACATAATCATCATAACACTCATAACACCAGATTTAACATGGAAACCCAAATAGGGAAAAACCACTGTGGGATTTCGGACCCACTAAGAAATATACTCTTCTAGAGTATGCTCGATTAAAAGCAAATCCTGTTAAAGATTACAAACACATTGCTAGATGTGACCCGGTTAAGGGATTTCCCTTAGATCTGTTAGGATCTTCACTTTGTTAGAAGTGACCTTGTCAAAGGATTTCAAACACTCATTTAAAATGTTACCATGCTAGAGGGTTTACAAATAAAACTGTTAAGTCCACTCGGTTAAGAGATTTTCTGTTAC
This sequence comes from Cryptomeria japonica, assembly GCF_030272615.1. Taxonomy (NCBI): domain Eukaryota; kingdom Viridiplantae; phylum Streptophyta; class Pinopsida; order Cupressales; family Cupressaceae; genus Cryptomeria; species Cryptomeria japonica. The sequence continues at coordinate 171,713,777 of NC_081405.1, forward strand.
TTACAAAATAACAGGAAATAAAATATATCTGCAACTTCACATCTAAAATGCTAAAGCAGATTCTTATTTGCTCAGAACAATCTAGCCATAGGACTTATCTTGTCCCTCTGTTGGGCTCTCTACTCTGTTATTCAAACAGGTCTTCAAGCTTCTGTGCTCGGTAATCACTATGTAGCATTCTTGTGCTTACACTTGCCCGCATACATTGTTTATTAACAATTCCTTATTTATAAACAATTGCTAACCACTAAATCTCCTTGATCACATTTCCCATGATCAATCTTAGCCTTCAGATCGTCAAACTTGACCAGGTTCAATGTATCATTCCAATCTGAAAACATTTTACCTTGCCTCGGGACTTGCATTCCTATCTTGGAACTTGCACAAGGTTTTTGCAGTTCAATCTGCGCTGTAGATCTTCCTGTCGATTTTCCTTGGCCATAGATCCTTAACAAACTTCATGCACGGCATACCAATCATTTATACATCTCTAGCTCATAATTGTCCTTCATTAAATAATGCTTGTATTCATCCAATGCGCATTGTCATAACTCGGTTGCAACTCGGTAAATACTAAACTTTACTCGGTAGACATTTCATCTTCATTAACCGATATCGATAACCTTAGGGTTTACCGACTAGGTTCTTTAGGGTTTACCGACTACGTTCTTTAGGGTTTACCGACTAGGTTCTTTGCTCAGTGACATAGTATAGTATTAACCTTACAATCAACAACATATGTAGGATATCAAAACAATCTAAACATCATGATCTCATCATTGTCTAACTCGGTAATAGTTGCCCATTGAATAACTTATTTCTCCCCTTATTCATCACATTATTTCTATGTCTTTTACTGACATCTTAATTCTCTTCAAATCAATCTTCTCAAGATATGGCAACATCATATTGAATCAAATAATCAATTTCTTGACATCAATGACAAAATAATGTTATAAAGATAGTTATCATCCTTCTTCAGTTATATCAACAATCTTGAACAACCTTCTCAATATCCTTATTGAATATCAACAATCTTTCTTTCTACTGAAATGCCAACACTCTCCCCCTTTGGTATTGATGGAAAAACCAACAATTTAAATGGTAATACCAACAAGATATTTAAATTGATTCAGATTCAGATTGTTGTTAGACTTCTCCTGTTATCCTTGAGCTGTTAAAATCTTCTGAAGTCTTCTCCCTTTTTCATTAGGCTTCTGAGTTGTTGACTTGCATTTAGTCTTCTCCATTTTTGTAATCTACTCCCCCTGTCATTAGTCTTTTGTTATTTTCATCATTCAAGGTTATACCATTCAGTCAACCATTTAGTCTTCCAACCATTTATAGTCTTCTCCCCCTTTGACAACAATGCCAAAAAGTAAAAGAACTAAATCATGATTTCTTCCTCTGTGAAGTGATTTGCCTTGCTATGTATCATCTCAGTATCGGTCAGATCAACTTGTCTCTATTCACTTTTTCTTGCACACCTTTAGAAAACCTTCTAAAGTGCGTAAATCAGCATCAATCCACACATAATATTCTATAGATTCATCGAATTGATGCTTTCACCAAACTCGATCAATGAGTAGAAGATAGGGGTAGGACCCCTAACTTGCTTCTAAGATACTCAAAAGTGTCCCTTGGCAATGGCTTTGTGAAGATGTCTACTAATTGCTCCTTTGAACTGATATATTCCAGCACAACTTTCTTCTCTTGAACTTCTTCTCTAAGATAGTGATACTTTATAGATATATGCTTTGTCTTAGAGTGCATTATTGGATTCTTTGAAATGTTAATGGCACTAGTATTATCATAGAATATAGTTACTAGCTCGGTAACTTTCTCATTTATACCTTCCAATAGTTGTTTGATCCATGCTATATTGGTACAATTCAATGCTGCATCAATATATTCAGCTTCTGTTGTAGACTGTGAAATACATCCTTGTTTCTTGCTAAGCCAACTCACTAGTCTTTCTCCTAAAAATAAAGCTCCACCACTTGTGCTTTTCCTGTCATCTATGTTGCATGCCCAATCAGCATCAGTATAAACTTTTAAATCAAAATTATTCCTCTTTTCATATACTAAGCCATAATCTTCAATGCTTGTTAGGTATCTAAAAATTCTCTTGATTGTTGTCATATGGGTTTCCTTGGGATCTGCAGAGAATCTTGCTATAATGCCTACTGCATGTGCTATATCTGGTCTACTATGCACAACATATTGCAACTTTCCAATCATAGATCGGTAAAGTGTCTCATCAACATATGCAGATTCATCATTCTTTGATAATTTACAGTTAGTAGTCATAGGAGTACTTACTGGTATAGAATCCTCCATTCCAAATTTCTTCAAGATTTCCTTTATGTACTTGGATTGAGTAATGAAAATCTCATCTTTCATTTGTAGTATTTGTAAACCTATAAAATACTTTATCTCACTGATTAGTGACATCTCAAATTCTTTACACATTTCATTTCCAAAATTTTTGCATAAGGAGTCATTTCCACAAAATATAATGTCATCAACAAATATGGCTGAGATCAGTATTCCATTTTCCTCATCATTCTTCATGTACATATTGTTGTTTTCATTTGTCCTTATAAAACCAAACTTGATTAAATAAGAGTGCAATCTTTCATACCATGCTCTAGGTGCTTGTTTCAGACCATATAAAGCTTTGTTTAGTTTGCATACCTAATCTTTACTCCTGTCTTCAACAAATCCTTCAAGTTGTTCAATGTAAACTTCTTCTTCTAGTATACCATTCAAAAATGCAGATTTAACATCCATTTGATATACCTTGAAATTTTTGAAAGCAGCATATGCCAACAATGTTCTTACTCCCTCAAGTCTAGCCACAGGTGCAAAAGTCTCACCATAATCTATTCCTTCTTCTTGTGCATAACCTTTGCAAACTAGTCTTGCTTTGTTGTGAATGACCTCACCTTTTTCATTTAGCTTGTTTCTGAAAATCCACTTAGTACCAATTACATTTTTGTCCTTTGGTCTTGGGATCAGTTTCCATGTGTCATTCTTCTTGATTTGATCAATCCTTCTATCATAGCATTTACCCAATCTTCATTGTTAAATGCCTCTTTCACTATTCTCAGTTCAAATTCAGATATTAGACATGTGTTATGTCTTAGTTTGTTCCTTGTCATCACCGGATCATCCTTATCTCCTATAATCTTACTTGATGCATGATGTCTTCTGACATATTTGGCTAATATAGGCTCGGTAGGTTCTGTATGATCTTCTTCATCACTCGGTAACTTGACATTATCTTCATTTTCTTCAGTAGCTTTCTCGGTAGGACTTCTCGGTTAAACATAAACAAATTCTTCATAATCTTCTGGTTCTTTGGAATTTCCTTCATCATTTCTTTCTGCAATTTCATCAATTTTCACATTTGCACTTTCCACTATTTTGTTAGATGATTTGATCAGACATTTAAATGCTTTACTTCTAGAAGAATAACCAAGAAATGTTCCTTCTTCACTTTTATGATCAAACTTTCCATTTCTATCTTCTTTGTGAACATAGCATCTACTTCCAAAGATTTTAAAGTAACTTACATTAGGTTTCTTGTCATACCAGATCTCATATGGTGTCTTCATAGTTCCTTTTTTCAGTTGAACTCAGTTCAGGGTGTAAATTTTAGTGTTGGTTGCTTCTCTCCAAAATGTTTGAGGTACCCTCTTTTCTATCATCGGGGTTCTTGCACAATCCACAATTGATTTGTTTCTTCTCTCGGCTATCCCATTTTGCTGAGTTGTTCTCGGTGCAGATACTTGCCTCTTTATACCATGGTCATTGCAGAATAAGTTAAATTCATCATAAGTGAATTCTCCTCCTCTATCAAATCTAAGACATTTCAATTGTCTTCCTGTTTCATTTTCAACTCTTGCCTTGTACCATTTAAACATTTGAAAAGCTTCTGATTTTTCTTTTAAAAACATAACTGACATCATCCTTGAGTAATCATCCACAAATAATATGAAATATTTATCACCATAATAACTTTGAACTTTCATGGGACCACAAAGATTAGTGTGTACTAGATCTAAAATTCCTTTAGAAGTGTAGAACTTACTTGTCAAGCTTGATCTTGTCATCTTACCCATATGGCATCCTCGGCACATAGCATTCTCAGGTTTTTCAAGACTCGATAGACCTCTCACTCGGTGCTTCTTACTTATTTTGATCAGATTATCAAAATTTACATGACAAAACATTTTATGCCATAACCAGGTATCATCTATCTTTGCATAAAGACACTTGTTCCGAGTTGAGTCAAGATGAAATGTATTACCTTTTGTTTGTGTCCCGATAGCAGCTAACTTTCCATGCTTGTCATGAACTTTGACAATTCCTTTCTGAAATTCTATTTGGTATCCTGTATTGTTTAGTTGTGCTACACTCAACAAATTGTATTTTAATCCTTCAACCCAGTATACATCATCACATTTAGCATTGTCAAGAAGTGTTATAGATCCTTTACCTTTTACCAGACATGGTGCATCATTACCAAATCTTACATAGCCTCCATCATAGTCTTCTAATTTATCAAACTTGTGTTTATCACTTGTCATATGATGTGAGCATCCACTGTCTATGATCCAAGAGTCATTATTATTTATGTGTGATATTAGGGCTTTTTCTTCATACCTTTCTTCATCAGATCCATCTTTAATAGCCACATAAACAACTTCCTCAATATCAGTTTCATCAGATTTGTCATCGTTGGATTCCTCATCTACTACTAGACATGTCTTTCTATCTCTCCTTCTGAAGTCTCAGTGTCCTCTGTATTGGTTGTCTTTCTACCTTTTATCTTGGTATTCACTCTTTTCACTAGATTCTTTGTCAAGGCAATTAGAAGCCATATGTCCTATTTTATCACAATTGAAACATTTTAAAGGTAGCTTCCCTTTATACTTACCTTTGCCTCTCAGTAACCTTCTAGCTAATAATGCTTCAAACTCTTCTTGCTTCTTGATTTCCTCATACAGTTTGTGCACTTTTTCCATGTTCTTGCGAAATCTTTCACTTGCCCCACTACGATCCCCTTCAGAGTACTTACTCATTCTATCATTGTAATCATCAGATTCACCAATATGAAAAGAACTAAATGCATATTCTACTTTATTTACCAAAGACCCACTGTTATCAAAATTACTTAACTCAAATGCATGTAGCTTACCAATAGTAGCATCCAAAGAAACTGGCATGTTAGGTACATACCTCAATTCATTGATTGCAGAGACTCGAATAGCATAAGCTAGTAGAAGGGTTCTCAACAACTTACTTGTTATATCCTTTTCTTCAATAGTTCCACCTGCTCCTTTAATTTGATTGACAATCTCCTTTAGTCTTGTACTGTATTGGGTTATGTTCTCACCTTCATTCATTCTCATCGATTCAAGTTGTCCTCTTAGACTATCTACTTTAGCTCTTTGAACATGTTCATCACCTCCATACACAGATATGAGCTTAGTCCACATTGCTTTTGCATCATCACAGCCTTCTAGATCATTAAACTCTGAGTCGGTCAATGCTGATGTTATTTCAATCATAGCTTGAATATGTTCTTGCTTTGCCTTTATCTCTTCCAAGGTCATAGGGTTGGTGCTCGGTGCAATGTAATCATTCTCCAGATAATATGTTGCATATTCTCCAATTCCTGATAAATGCAGCTTCATCCTTTTCTGCCATGTGGAGAAATTGACCTTATCAAAGGATTTCAAACACTCATTTAGAATGTTACCTTGCTAGAGGGTTTACAAATAAAACTGTTAAGTCCATTCGGTTAAGAGATTTTATGTTACTTACAAAATAACAGTAATAAAATATATTTGCAACTTCACATCTAAAATGCTAAAGCAGATTCTTATTTGCTCAGAACAATCTAGCCATACGACTTATCTTGTCCCTCTGCTGGGCTCTCTACTCTGTTATTCAAACAGGTCTTCAAGCTTCTGTGCTCGGTAATCACTATGTAGCATTCTTGTGCTTACACTTGCCCGCATACATTGTTTATTAACAATTCCTTATTTATAAACAATTGCTAACCGCTAAATCTCCTTGATCACATTTCCCATGATCAATCTTAGCCATCAGATCTTCAAACTTGACCAGGTTCAATGTATCCTTTCGATCTGAAAAAATTTTACCTTGCCTCCAGACTTGCATTCCTATCTTGGAACTTGCACAAGGTTATTGCGGTTCAATCTGCATTGTAGATCTTCCTGCCGATTTTCCTTTGCCATAGATCCTTAACAAACTTCATGCACGGCATACCAATCATTTATACATCTCCAACTCATCATTGTCCTTCATTAAATAATGCTTGTATTCATCCAATGCGCACTGTCATAACTCGGTTGCAACTCGGTAAATACTAAACTTTACTCGGTAGACATTTCGCCTTCATTAACCAATGTCGATAACCTTAGGGTTTACCGACTAGGTTCTTTAGGGTTTACCAACTAGGTTCTTTGCTCGGTGACATAGTATAGTATTAACCTTACAATCAACAACATATGTACGATATCAAAACAATCTAAACATCATGATCTCATCATTGTCTAACTTGGTAATAGTTGCCCATTGAATAACTTATTTCTCCCCTTATTCATCACATTCTTTCTGTGTCTTTTACCGACATCTTAATTCTCTTCAAATCAATTCTCAAGATACGGCAACAGCATACTGAATCGGATAATCAATTTCTTGACATCAATGACAAAATAATGTTATAAAGATAGTTATCATCCTTCTTCAGTTATATCAACAATCTTCAACAACCTTCTCAATTTCCTTATTGAATATCAACAATCTTTCTTTCTACTGAAATGCCAACAGGACTGTATGAATGGTTGGTGATTCCTTTTGGGTTGACTAATGCACCGAGTACTTTCATGAGGCTGATGAATGAGGTATTGAAGAAATTATTGGGTAAGTTTGTTATTGTATATTTGGATGACATTCTGATTTTCAGTAAGACAAAAGAGGGGCATTTGTTGCATTTGAGACAAGTTTGGCAAAAGGTTGAGAGAAGAAAAGTTGCTGATAAATCTTAAGAAGTGTACTTTCATGAAAGACGAGTTAGTCTATTTAGGATTTGTGATATCTAAGGATGGTTTGAAGATGGACCTTGAGAAAGTAAAAGCAATTGTTGAGTAGCCCACACTGGAAATCATTGGAGAGGTAAGATCATTTCATGGATTAGATAGTTTCTACCAGAAGTTCATCAAAAATTTCAATTCAGTTTCTAACCCTATGACTGAGACCATGAGGGGAGATTGTAAGGAAATCAAGTGGACCACTGGAGAAAACAAAAACTTTGAGTTGTTGAAACAGAAGGTGACTGAGCAGCCTGTGTTAGCTTTACCTAATTTCAATAAAGTATTTCAAGTGGATTGTGATGCAAGTGGAACAACAATAGGAGCAGTCTCGAGTCAAGAAGGGAGAGCAATAGCTTATTTCAATGAGAAATTGAATGATGCCCAGAGGAGATAATCAGTGTATGATCATGAGTTTTATGCCATAGTTCAAGCCTTGAAGAAGTGGAGACATTACCTGTTGCCTAAGGAGTTTGTGTTGTATACAGATCATCAAGTTTTGTAGTATTTGAACAGTCAGAGCAAGTTTAATCAGAGACATGAGATGGGTAGTTTTTTTGCAGATTTACATCTTTGTGTTGAAACATAGAAGTGGGAAATCTAACAAAGTTGTTGATGCATTGAGTAGGAGATGGAATTTTCTAACATAGATGAGAGTAATAGTATTAGGATTTGAGGAATTGAAGACTCTGTATCATGATGACGCGAATTTTGCAGAACCTTGGAGAGCATGTAGAGAATCGGTTACGGTAGATAGAAGCAAGTGGTTGTATTACTTCATTCAAGATGGGATTTTATTCAGAGGAGTTCAATTGTGCATACCTAAGAATTATATGAGGGGGAATCTGATAAAAGAGAAACACAATGGAGGATTAGCCAGACATTTTGGTATTGACAAAACAGTAGCATTGGTGAGTGAGCATTACTTTTGGCCCCAAATTCATAAGGATGTTAGGGAATATGTCCAAAGTTGTAGAGTTTGTCAAGTTGCTAAGGGTCGTAGTCAGAATGTGGGATTGTATAAACCTTTAACAGTACCGGTAAGACCTTGGGAGGATATAAGCATGGATTTCATACTTGAATTGCCTAAAACACCAAGAGGGAATGATTCGGTATTTGTGGTAGTGGATAGATTCTCAAAGATGGCTCATTTCATACCTTGTAAGAAGACATCATATGCATTACATGTAGCAGACCTATTTTTCAAAGTAGTAGTGACATTGCATGGATTACCTAAGAGCATAGGTTCAGACAGAGACACTAAGTTTGTTGGTGATTTTTGGAGAACACTTTGGAAGAAGATGAAAATGGATTTGAAGTTCAGTTCTACTTTTCATCCACGAACTGATGGATAGACATAAGTACTTAATCGAAGCTTGGAAAATTTGTTGAGATGTTTAGTTGGAGATAAAATCAAAAGTTGGGATTTGATTCTTGCACAAGCAGAGTTTGCCTACAATAATTTAGTAAATAGGAGTATCAAAATAACACCTTTGGATATTGTTACCAGAGCACATCCTAGAGGTATATTAGAATTAAGATATATTAGCAGTGAAGACCGGAGGAGTTCAGAAGAAGAAGAATTTGCAGATCACATGGAGGACTTACATATTCAAGTTAAGCAACATTTGGAGGACATGAATAGCAAGTGTAAGAAGAAGGCAGATGAGAAGAGGAGACATAAGGAATTTGAAGTTGGCGATGAAGTGATGGTGTATCTAAGAAAAGAAAAATTCCCAGTTGGAACTTATAAGAAATTGCAAATGAGGAAGTTTGGACCTTGCAGGGTTTTGAGGAAGTTCAATTCTGAGAATGCATATGAAGTGGAATTACCAAATAGTCTGAGTATTTCACCTGTGTTTAACATTGTAGATATTCATCAGTATCATAAACCAAAATTCAGTGAGGACAGTATTGTAGACTTGGAGAAACAGCTGCCCCGGAAGGAACCAGATCATATTGAAGACATTTTGGACAGTAGTATCGGGCCTAGTAGCCGGAGCAGTCGGTATAAGGAGTATCTTGTGAAGTGGAAAGACAGACCAGTTGAAGATTCATCTTGGATTTCTCAAGCAGAGATGGACTGCCTTGGTTTCCCTCTGACCCCAGCAAAGTGAGAGACTTGATTTTTCAACAACCTCGGATGTCTGACGTAGGAGCATCCCCGGTTCATAGCAATCTTGCATCAACCAAAAATATTTTGTTTTTGTTTTCCTTTTTGTTTGCAGTTTCAGCATCAATTCACCTTTCTTTATCATGGCTTTCTCCATTTTGATTCCATTATCAGTCATTTTTCTGAAACTTTGTTTTCCTTGCATTTTTAAATAATAACTCATTTGATCATTTAGGTTGTCGATGAATATGTCCATTTTTTCATACTCTAGCACTATATGAGGATACCGCGAAGCTAATCATCTCCATCACTGTAAAAATGTCATGAAAGGTTCTCCAGCCTTTTGTTTGGCATTTCATAGGTCTATAATTGTTACTTCATATTGTATGTTGTAAGAATATTGTGAAACAAACTTATCCACCAATTCTAAGAATGATCTGATTCCAGGTGGAAGTTTGGAGAACCATTCCATAGCTAGTCCAATTAAGCTTTTCGAAAATAATCTCATTAAGTAGGTATCCTCATGTGCAATTGCAAACTCCATACTCATTGTGCAAAATTCTCGTATATGATCTTGAGGGTCAGTGCTTTCATCATATTTTTCGTATCTAGGAGTTTCAAACCCTATAGGAAATGGTATCATATTTAGATTTATGTTGAATGGATAAGGACATATTTCTTGAAGTGAGTATCTTCTAACATTTCCTCTTTACATATCTTGAATTTGTGTTTGCAGTGTTTGTATTTATTGTGTGAGAGTTGTGATAGGATTATCAACATGATTTGTTCTTGCATAACCATGATTTTGCATTGTAGGAGGATCTGGATCTCTTCTTGTTTTATCTCTAGCCCTTCTTGTATCTTCATTGGATTGGATGTTATTCAGAATTTCTACTTCATCTCTTTTGGGAATATAAGTTTCTTCATTGGTTCTGGTGTTACTAGGAATTGATGTGTCATTCATTTTGAGACCAAAAATATCCTCATATTGTTCACTATTAGGGGGAGTGTCACTTTTCTTTTGTGTCAATTTGTTCACATCAAAATTTTGGGGGAGTGTAGCACCAGATTTTTCTAACATTAGGAAATATTTTTCTTTTTCTCCCTCCAATAATTTCTACATAAATTTATCGAATTGGGGATCTTTTTTGATGTCTCTAATATTTTGTTATGTTATTTCTCCTTCAACTTGTATTTCATCTTCATGTTCCATGGTTCTATACTCTTCAGTTATTTCCAATGTTTCGATTTCTATCTCTGTGATTCTTTGTCTCTGAGCTCTAGTTAGAACAGGTATACACGTGTTAGATATTGTGCTAGAATTTGATTGTCCAAAAATTTGTTTTGATAAGTGATCAATCGTCAATGTAAATGCGATAGAGCAATATGACACGAAAGGATGTTTCAAGTGTTTAAAATTTTGCAAGTTTTTCGATCTTCGGTTTTGGAGTGCAATGATGATGATTTGATAAAAATTAATTCCAATAGGAACGATATATCGTACGATGTGGGACAAGATTATTCTGACCAAGCATTGTAGTTTCGTGATAAAGGATGATAGATCCTAATGAGAAACTATGTTTGAGTGATCAATTTATCAAAGAGGTTGATGATGCACTTTGAGATGTTTAGAGCTTGAACTTGTTGAGGGTGAATACTTGAAAATCTTGAGGTGTTTATTTCTAAAGTCTGATTTGATAGATGATAACTTGACCAAGCAAACTAAGAAGACAATCCAAGCATAAAATCACAGATAACAGGTGCTTATGATCACTGCAAATTGACCGAGAAAATATGACAGATCTGAAAAAGATGTGCAAGAAGACAACTCTTGACCAAGAGAGACAGAAATTCGTACGACAGACTACACAGCCCTGAACGTTAATTTATAAGGCTCATACGATAAACCAAAAATCTCGCACGACAAAAAATCCTCTTCTAAGATGACGCGTACGACACTTCTCACTGGACTGGACGATGAAAGATAATATAAAATTTTCTACTACATAGGCTCGTACAACAATTCCCACCAGATCATACGATAAAGTAGATACCTTGTTTTCAAACAGACAAACTCGTACGACAAATGACAGAACAGAGATAAAAAAATGTTTGTTTGGCAGAATTTTGATTAGTGAAGTTTGATTTTTTGTTTATGTTTTCCAGTTTTGAATGTCTGATTTTCTATTTAAGGGATGAATACACAGCAAACACATGATATGATTAGTGACCTTCAAGCACATTACGCTACCTAAGGAAGTTGGCTGAGAGAGAAAACCTTTGCTTGCAAGCTTAGGTACACACCCAATAGCTAATCAGAATACGGTCGATGAGTCTCGCGCAATGGATTCTCAAAGTCATATTATCTGACTCCAAACGCTAATGGGGGCACGATATGGCAAGTGCCTTGAGAGAGTTACTATCTCTCTTGCACAAATATTATCACCCTTTCAGAGGTGAATCTGATAGCTTCTAATTTAACCAGAACTAGTAAGGGATCCATTCGGCGCGTCGAGGTATAAACTCAATTAAGAGGTCTTCCAGCCTTGAAAACCAAGTTTTGATATACCCGAAGGTATGCAGGAGAGCTATTCCTGAGCACTATCGTTGACTTGATTTTCATCAAATCACATTTATTTTATAGTGGGTTGGATTACTTGGCATTATCCGTTCCCACTTAGGTTGTTCCCCTCTCACCAGCCTTAATGGCTAAGAGTTATTAGCTCCTCGGGAGGGTAGGCCCGCTAAAGAAATGCACTAATTAAAGCCAAGGATGAGTCTAGCTTTCTAATGACCTAAGAAAGGTGAGAGCATACTCGCCTATCATCAAAACACATAAAACATGATTGTTCATTTCCATTAGCAAAATCAAGTGTGCATAGAAAAATTTAAGAAAATACACAAAGTTTTGTTGAATTCTTTTAGGCAACCTGCAAAATAGATACATTAGTAGTCATGATGTGTTTTTATGCAATGAGTCTTTGACAAGCATAATCTTTGACAATCGTCCTGCAAAAACTAGTTAGGTTGCCGGAAAACTCACAAACGGACCAGGGTTAGCATTAGTAATAACCAAATTGAAGCATGAAACCCTTAAAATGCAAACTCCTTTGAAAACACAAAAAACAAAATTTCATAGGACACACTTTACCAGACCGTACGAGTACATTTCCAGGACCGTACAAGTGAAGAACAGAGCTCGTACGACACTTTAGAAGCTTGTACGAGTCAGGATGGATTATTGTTCAGTGCAAAAAGGAGATCGTACGAGACCGAAAAGGAGCCCATATGAAATTCTGATTCCAGCTCGATCAGAAATGAAGATTTGATGATGCTTGAGAGGCCAAAAATCAGATTTTGAGCCCCACGGTGGGTGCCAAAATGTCATTCCTGTGAAGTGTGATACCTGCAGCTACAACACAAAACACTCAATAGATCATTACAAGCATGGTTAGCAAATATAAAACAAAAGAAGATAAAACCATGGCAAAGCGATCAATCACCTCCTAAGAGATGCGAGTGTGGATTTGCTCTCAGATTTGGATAAGAAAATTCCAGTGACTTGACTACACCTAGATGGAGGATTTGAAATGATAATGATGCAATTAAGCTAGAAAAGAGAATGATTAAACTATATGATTCAACAATTATGCTAGAAAATGATAAAATTAAGCTAGATCTAAGATGTAATTGCCTATAATAACAATGCTAGAATGATATGCTAAGAGGTATTATGCCTATAGTAACAATGCCTAAAATGCAAATGATATGGGATGATTAGTGCTCCAAAATGGGGGATATTTATAGGATTTACAAGGCCAGGGGTGAGGTGGCAGGAATCAACGGTCAAGATTGAGTATGAAGATATTAATGGTGAAATTGGAGGAGGTTGGAAAAGAGGTTGGAGGAAAGGGGACATTTGTCATCTCTATGGTGACAAGTGTCAAGGGGCTTCCAAGAGAGGGGACATGTGGCCCAAGAATGCCATGTGGCTCAAGGGGAGAGTATCCACACCATAGGAGGTTAGGATGTGCAAGCTAAGATAGTTTTAATTAAACCCAGGGATAGTTGGAATGGGCTAGGTTTAGAAGTGGTTAGAAGTTAGGAGGCATGTGGGTAATTTGAATTTCAAATTTCAAATAATAGGAAAAGACTAATTAACTTTCAACAACTCATAAATTGATTTGTTTTAATTAATTAGAAGATTAGAAGAAATGAATTTAAATGGGGAGGGATTAATTAATTTGAATTAATTAATCAAAGGGGATTATTGAAATGAACCTATTAAATAAGTCCTTAGATTTATTAATAAGTAGATGAGTGGAAGAATTTAATCAAATTGCTAATGAATTCAATTAAATTGGGGATGGGGATTAATTAAATAATTGCTTATTTAATTAACTATCTTCAGACCATTTTTAGGTGTATACATCATGTACTCTATGTGACTCAAGGATGTCCATGACTAGAGAAGCTATGATGGAGAATGATTGTTTTTCTTTGATTGTTGTATGTGGTTTATCTCTTATTAAGGTATGTACTAGTCTCAGGATATGATCGGTAAAAGATCAAGGAGGACGCTCCAAGTCATGCATGAAAGGAGATAATCCTTGTCTGTTCTACAAGAAATAATCAGGTCAGCTTGACTCATTATATCAAGTTGCTTGTATTAACTTGCTATATCAAAATCCATGTAAGAAGTACTCAAGTCATCTTGGATCTTTATGTCAAGTTGTTTGTATTTTCTTACAACATTTTAAAGCTCGATGATGAAATCAAGCGCTATTACAAGATAACAAATGAAGAATGGCAGTATCATTTTTAGATTAGCTCATTATTCATCTACATTATAAGCATTCAATGTCAGATGCATTATAAGCATTTCATTTCATTCAAAGATCAATGGTCATGAATAAAGATTGAGTATACTTGGACAAAGAAAAAAGAAAAAAAAAATTGCATTTGATCATTGTAGATGCATTCATTTTTAGAATCACTTCAACTCATTTAGTTACATCTTTTCACTTAGATTCATTCATCATTATTTGCATATAAAATAAAACATTTGCATTTTCACATCATTTTCATTTGCATCCATGTGCATCAAAAACAAAAAAAAATCAATCATTTATTTGCATTCCCATATAGATCATTTCATTTAAACATTATTTAAAGTTAGTAATCATTTTCAGTTGCATCCAAGGTCATCAAAATCAAAAATAAAAACATTTATCATTATATCATATAGATCATAATCATAAGGAAAAGAAAGAAAGAAATCATCAATGCATATAGAACATCATCACATAGAATAACATGCATATGAAATCATCATCATATAGAATAACATGCATAATAAAAGATCATCATATAGAGTCCATGTCTACGTATAGATCATCATAAAAAAAATAAAAATCCAAGTATACAATGATATTAGATAAAAAATGCAAGTGCCTCAAAGTCAAGTCAAGGTTGTCTTGTACCAATATCACCTGACTTTTTCTGTTTTTGTGGTTGTGGGCGAGAAGATCCTCCAGATACCTGTCTCCCACGATCACCACTCGTCTGAGGAGGCCCTATAACTCCACCACTTCTAGTATCCATCAACACGATGGTATGATAACTACCTGCTCTCTGTCTCTCTGCGAGTAAATCCTCATATAGTTTTTGCCAACGGAAAGTCTCCTTTTCAGCCTGAACTAATTGTCTAACAGTATCAGCTGAGAGAGTACCTGATCCAACCTGCTGAATATGATCAAGAAGGCTCTGAGTATCCTATTGTCTCCTAACAGGTATGTCTCTCTCTATCATGAGTGTTTGTATATGTGCTCTAAGTTGATCTATTTGTGCTCTGAGACTATCAATGTTATCTTGCTCTGGCACATCGTGCTCTATTGCATCCCGCTCTGTTAAATCCTAT
Organism: Cryptomeria japonica; assembly: GCF_030272615.1. Lineage (NCBI taxonomy): Eukaryota > Viridiplantae > Streptophyta > Pinopsida > Cupressales > Cupressaceae > Cryptomeria > Cryptomeria japonica. The sequence continues at coordinate 171,728,937 of NC_081405.1, forward strand.
TGTGGTACATGAACCCCAATACCCTTATCTCCACTTCCTTGTCCACCTGCTGGAATCTTAATCTGAGTAGCTCTCAGAACCCATCATCTAATGAGTGGAACATGATCCTCTAGATCCTCATCCTCTCCACCATGAGCTACAATAACCCTAGGGTCTGGCTGAATCTGACCAAAATCAATTCCTCTCCTGCAACCCCCATCCAGTCTGATCATCCTACCTCTTCCTGTCAATGGCAACCCTCTCGGTGATCTCATCCCTGCCCTACTAGTATCCCTCCCAATCCATCCAACCTCTCTCCAACCCATAGGAAGCGGTCTCCCAATCCTGCCAACTGGTCCAAATGGTCCTCCACGGACTCTTAATTGACCTCCTCTCCATCTGGGTCTCCTATCGCCACCACCTCCATCCCCACCCCCATCTCCACCTCCCTCGGCCTCCTGAGCAACTCTAATCTCTCGCCTCTATCTCCTGAAAACTGGATCATCCAAATAATCATCCTCATCTTCTGAGCTGGGAGGAGGATCTGTTGGATCAGTAATATGAGAAAATGGATGTGCTAGTATGTACTGAGCATAATCTGCAGTAACCCCAGGATCAAGAATGTGCAATCTCATAGCATAAGCCACCCTAGGAGTAGCAAGAAACTTTGCATGAGTAATCTCAAATAACAAAGAAGGTCCCCAATCTTGCCTATCTCTGTACCGTCGAGCATATATCATGACACCAGTAGGCATAGGTTGGTTGATACCAAACTATCTAAGAACCCGACTCATCAACTGTCTCTCAACAATGTATGGAGTCCGACCAATAATATATCTACTCTGCATAATAAATGGTAAGGTTCGTGCATAATCCATCCATGGCTCACAATCAGCATATGGTCTCCAAGTAACACTATCCAATGAATCAAGAACCCAATGCCAATACTCCATCTTACCCATCTTATGTTGAGTAAGGATACCTGCATACAGATAAACATATGGTTGCCTCTCTCCACAAACTCTATGATGGATAGGTCGAGTGATAGCAATATGCTCCTAGCACCAGATCTGCAAAAGTGTACATCTTGTCGATAGACTAGCACTCTCATCATAAACAACCCGATGAAGATCATGATATAAATGAGCAAGCATACAAACACCCCAAGCATATAAACAATTTCATTTTCAGCATTTCTTTCTGTGTGTCTTGGATTTGGCTCACCGGAACCTGTGGAGTTGGATTTTACTTGAAGACCTGATCATCTACCTTATTCCCAAGCCATGAAGCATTTGGATCATTTTCTGGCAAGTTATCGCTACTGGTTTCCGAGATAGTTTTCTGTTACTAGTTGATAGTTTCCTGTTACTGGTTGCATGGACCTATTTGCATTGGTGATCTATCGGATCCCTTCTGTAGCTTGTGGATCCATGAGCATTGATTCTGATGTTCCTTGGAGTGTGGCCAACCTTTTACCATGATCTACTCTTCATCCTTTTGATTTTCCAAAGGAATTTCTTTGGCGGAGGCTGACCTTGTTGGTTTGGCATGTTAGGTCTTGTTCTTCAGGTTTTGATCCCTTTTGGGCCGATCGGATCCCCTTGGATTGTATAAATCATTGTAATAGAGCATTAGAATGGAAATAGGAAGTTAGACTGAGCATAAAATATAGATCTTAAGATTTGAGGTCCCAGTTGTGACCTATTATGTATCTTGAGCATGTTTTAGCAGGCCTGTGAGTCAATTTCTATTACTCGGTTGTTATCGGTTGGTTGTAATCAGTTTTCATGTTATAATACAATCTGTTATGCATTACCTCCATCATGTCCTTATGTTTTTGTTGTGTTTACTCTTGCTAACTGGTCTGGACTGATCTCTTTGAGGTCCCTCTTAACCAGTGACTGCTTCAGTCTACTAATCCCATGCTTCTCACAGAATGAATCAAACTCACCAAAACAAAATTCTCCTCCTTTTTCATATCTCAGACATTTCAACTTCAATCCTGACTCAGTCTCAACCTTTTCTTTGAATATCTTGAATTTATCTAATGCTTATGATTTCTCCTACAAAAAGACAACCCACATCATCCTGGAATAAACATCAATTAACAGCATAAAATATATGTCTCCCTGCACACTTCTAACATTTGTAGATCCACATGGGTCAGTATGCACAAGATCTAGCAATCCATCAGATGTATATTGCTTGCTCTTGAAACAAATTCTTGTTTGATTACCCATTTGACATTCCTTACATACCAGATCAGTAGGCTTAACAATATTAGGCAAATCATTAACAGATTGTGTAGAACTAATCTTAATCATTGAATCAGAGTTAACATGACACATTCTCCTATGCCACAACCAGATTTCATCAATCTGAGCAATCAAACAATTTTTCTCACTAGCATTCACATGAAAAATATTACCTGCAGTCTTAGTTCTAGATGCAATCTCTATATCGGAGGCATTTAGGATCTCGCATTTACCATTCTTGAATTGCAAATCATAACACTTGTCAACCATCTATCCAACACTTAAAATATTATGCTTCAAACCTTCAACATACAAGACATCATCAGTGTTATACTTACCATCAAAGGAAATAGAACCTCTACTACGGATCATGCAAGCTTTGTCATCTCCAAATCTCACTATTCCACCATCATACCTTTCCATATTCACAAATTTGTTTTTATTGCCAGTCATATGATATGAACAACTGTTGTCAATCACCCATTCATCTTTCTCTTCAACTTTAGCAGCTAAAGCTTTCTCCTCAATAGTGCAACTTGTGGAATCAACAAGTACTAGTCCATCTTCTTTGATAGCAATAAATACAACTTCATCTCCTTCTGATTCTTCATTTGTAACACCTTCATCAGTAGCATAGTAGAAGTTCTTCTGATGCTTATACTTCTGCTTAGACTTGTAAGGCTTATCATAGTTCTCATGTTTCTCATATCTATCATTCTTCAAGCTCATCTAGCTCTCTTTCTTTCTCTTCCATTTCTCTTCTCTCTCTTTCATATCTAGATATTATGCACTCATCGTGATCATACTTATGCTTTCCTGATATAGATGCTCTAAATGTTGTCTCAGACTTTCCATGTGATTCACCAAACTCACTCAGCTCAAAAGAAGCAATCTTTCCAACCAGCATATCTCTTGTCACTGTAGTCACACTTTGGATCTCATCAATAGCAGCTACCTTATGTTTGTAAGTAGGAGGCAATGATCTCAGCACCTTAGCAATGATTTCATCTTCTTCAAGGGTTCCACTAGCACATCTGATACCTAGGACAAGGTAATTCACCTTAGCCATGAAAGTGTTTATGTTCTCATCTTCTCCCATCTTTAGAATCTCATTTTTTCCTTATAAGCTCTACAACTTAGCATCTTTTACTTGTTTATCTCCTTCATACAACGTCTCAAGCTTCTCCCAGATCTCATGTCTAGACTGAAGTCCCATTACATTAGTCATCTCTCAATCAGTCGAGGTGCTCATCAATTCTTTCTTCACTCTAATGTTATTCTCAGCTTCCTTGATCTCATCAGGAGTAACCGGTCCATTCTGAGGAACAAAATAGGCATTCTTTATAATCTTCCAGTAATCTTCTCCAAGACATCTCAAGTGAACTTACATCTAGTTCTTCCATATAGCATAGTTACTTCCATCAAATCTCAGACTCTCCTTAAAGATAACACTTCCAATTCCATTTTCCATCTCGGATCTCCCCAAGCGATCAAGCTTTTTCTAGAGGATCTAGCTCTGATACCAATTGTTAGCAACAATAATGAAGGAAAATTGAGAGGGGGGGTGAATCAATTTTCACCAGATCTACAAACTTAATCACAAATATATATTTGATAAATTGAAATAATAACAAAGATAAGAAAATAGATAGCACAACACACAACACAAGATTTTGACATTGAAAATCTGGTTAAGAGAAAAACCACGGTGGAAACCTACCCACAATAAGATGATACTCTGCAGTAGTATGTGAAAATGGTTACAATGGGGAATGCACATGCATCCAGGCATACTGCCTAGATCTCACTACTCAAAAGATAATAACCTGAAAGGCTACAACCCTCAGGGAAGTCTCACTGACTTACAACAAGATTCGGACTACAATCTAGAAGGAATGAACTGCAATAATAGCATCTCCAAATGCCTGATGATATTTCTGGTTAAGAACAATATCTGCTCTACAACACCAATCTATACTCAATCACAGTGTCAAAGGATGAATCATTTGTTCGCACATACACCACTATTTGATAATGTAGACACAACCATGATACCTAAATCACATGACAATATCATCTATTTATACAAATCGTCAACCTTGACAACAAGGTCGGCTAAACCTTCGACTCACAATTACAAAATTACATCACACGATACAAAGATCGACCACCGGACCAATATGATGATATACATGACATAACATGGTCCTAAACCAAATATCCAAACGCTCAACTCCACCGAAAATCATGCCAAGATCAACTGCAACACACTACACCACCAAGAAAATTGCATAACATGAAGAACATCACCAGTTCAGCAAAATCACCAAGAACACGCACAATGATCAATGTAGATAATTAAAACAAATAGGAAACAATTAGGAAACACCAACAAGCACATTAGAATCATCAATAACAATTGTACCAACACCACTTATCAAATCTTCATCGATCAACATTTGAAACTTGGGAAAACTCAAACAACAACAACTATTACGAAGAAAAGATAACTTGTGGAGCACCCAATCACGAACCATCTAAAATAAAGATACACAAGACAATCCCAAACAATCTCCCAAAATCTCAGCTCAAGATCTGATCACACTGGAATATACCGAAGGAAATATTGAACTCTACAAAGCACTTATCAAAAAAACAAACTGCAAACCGGATCATATGATATGATCAATTAGGATTTCCAGATCGTTGAAACCAATACAGAAGAATAAAATGATACTAGAAATACTCCATACACCCAACCATGATCCCAATAAACCATTCTGCAATCACCGGAGCAAGAATATGTTGACATCAATGACAACAACATATCCTAGCAATAGCAATGCCCAACAGATGTCACAAACCAATAAAATACATGCCTAATCAATATGGGATGTAACAAATTAGGACTTTACAAAAAATGATGAAGAGAAAGCTCCATGGGCGATGAAGATGAGTTAACAAAACTGATGTGGCTATCAACAAAGAGGAGATGAATGTCCTCGAGATAATCCTCCAAATCTGCAACATGAGACTCCACAAACAAGGATGATATGTTTATAAGATATGAATCCCAAGTAGTTGTGTCTAGAAGAACAATGTTTCATTGCACTAAAACAATGCAAGCTATGCATGAGTCAATCAAAATCTAATCAGAAACAACAGAAGATGAACGTGATTGAGATGGCATATCAATGTGAGGAGTAGGAACATGAAGATAGGCCTCTAATCCATCAGAACATGCAAGACCTTTGATATACTCAAGCTCCTTTAAAGTATCATCACTAAAGGGTATGAAATATACATGTGTAAGGGAAAGAAAACAATTTTTTGTAGGATCCTCTGGGAATGGAGAGATATGAGGGTCTCCATGCATCGCCCAAATTTGAGTCTAAAGTGCACTAGGACACTCAAGGTCTGATATAGCACATATAATCTCATAATCAACAGTAAAAAAAATCACACCTACAACATGGTTTATGATATTACCCCAAGTTGATCTACCTCCTGGATTCACTAGTTCAAGTATGAGTCCATACAAATAAGGAAACATATCTGACCACCTAAGATGTGCCAGGATGCCATGTTGCCAAGACTCATAATTGTCCTTTGTCAGGCAGACAACTGAAGGATGATAAGAAAAACCCATGATACCTCCTCAAATGAAATAATTAGACCCCAATAAACAGATCCATCCCAAGTGCCAAAACATCCATGTAATTGACCAAATAGTGAAAACAAAAGTTTGAATAAAATGTGCCTTGTGAAAAATATAAAAAAATAGGCTTGAGATCTAGATAGAGGACACTAAGAGATTTTTGACGATGTCTGGTTTTTTTAAAATAAAGTACAGATGTGCAAGATATGGCCCTAAAAGCGCAAAACTGAAGGCAAAATTTGGAAGCTTGGTACGAAAAAATTGATGCAAAATGTGGGAAACCCACTTGCAAATTTGGATCGGTGTTGGAACAAACTTTCTGGTGATATCTCGTTTGTACAATTTTGAGCCTGTATGCCCAAGTTATGGTCAAAAAACCACACCTAGGTCAATTAGGGTTTGGAGACTTGAATTGGGTCAAAGGGTTGACCAAGTGTTGATGTTAGCAGAATATTCCCTTCATCGAAAAAATGCCCCCACCAGCAAAAAAATAGGTCACCAAAATATGCCTTATCCTTGCTGGAATATTCTCCAAAATTTCTTTCACCAAAAATAGTGAACCTTTTCTATTTTTAGAGGAGACGACCAAATTTAGCAAAATAGCCCCAAAAGAGGCAATAAGGTTAACCCTGCGGGGTTGTATAGGGTACGCAAGTTTTTTTGTACAGTCGATGTCACTCATGTTGGCCATTTGGAGGAATTGATTATGTGTGACATTGATGTTTTGTCACTGATGCCAACACTAGTTGTATACACATAAAAATGGCTATGAGCAATTAAATAAATATTTTATATTTATTTAATAATTATTCTTCTATCAAATAGTTTATTTGAAAAGATTAATTTATTTAATTCATTTTTTTCGTGTCTTTCTATTAATTAATTTAATTAAAATATTTTATTAATTAAATCATCTATCTTATTCCTCTAATTAATTAAATATCTAATATTTAATTATTCTTCTGATCAATTAATTAAATATCTAGTATTTAATTATTGTCTTCAATCATTTGAATATCTAATGTTTAATGATTATTCTTCTATCCTATAGTCTCAAATATTAAATAATTCTTAATTATTTAATCTCATTTCCAACTCACCTTCCATCTCCACTTCATCTTCCCTTTGCCAACTCATCCATCATGTGGCTAAGGAAATTAATATTTCTTAAATATTAATTCATCATTTATCTTCAACTTCCAAATTTAATGAAATATTGTGTACGTACACATATTTCATAACCTCCTTCTATATTCTCTCCAACATCCCTACATCTTAGGAAGGACTTGAGTCCACTTGTCCTCTCATGCCTAAATATTCTCCAACCATCCCTAGATTCCCTCAGTCAGCAACCCAGTCAAGGTGAGAGGAGTGACACGTGTCTTCTCCTTCCCCCTTTCTCTCAACCTTCATTTTTGCTCACAATCATCCAAATCTGCAGATTTGATCATGACTGTTGATCTAAGCCACATCATCTTATCCTCTAAAAGTCTATAAAATTAGGAGTTTGAGTTGAGAGGGAGTTAGTCTTCAAGTGAGTTTTCAAAGATAATCATTTGTAAAACTTATGCATTCGTGAGTTTTAATCTTGAAGCAAATAGCATAATCATTTAGCATAGTCATTTAGCATTGCATATCATAGTATCAATTAACTATTAGTTATCAGTCCATTCTTCATATGTCATCTTGGAAGCTATCAGTGCTTGTCTGAGAGCACACCATCTGCAACTAGGAACAGTGGAGTTAGGACACAATGAGACTTAAATCATGAAGGTAAAAATAATTTTTTATTTTAATATCTATTTCATTTAGTTTCATTGGTTGAATTTGGATTTCATGTAGCATTTCCTTTGTATTTTGTGAAACTAACTTGTTGCAGGTAGCATTTTTTGAGGATGAAATTCAAGTCGACACACTAGCTATTTGGATGCTTTACCGGCACCCTTCTTCTCCCGATAGGTTGAGTAGTTTCTTGTTGTTTTGGATCTGGCATGATCTAGTTGGCTCCGGTATAGTTTGGTTATGGAATTGGCTTATTCATGATACTCATGTTCATATTCAGTATGTTGGTTTTGGTCTAGTGATCGGATGCTATCCTATTTGCTTGGAATCTTGGCTTGTGGTTCCGGCGAGGGTTTCACCGGCAAATATTTTGATGAAGGTCTTTGATGAATTACATAAGTGGTGTTGGTGCAGTTTCTAGTGGAGTTTCAGGATGTTGTTGGTGATCATGTTTGAGACTTGGCGGATGGAGATCATTGCTTTAGCGTATGGACCTACATTGGGTCTCGGTTGATCTAGGTTATGGACCAGCTTAATGTAACGTGTGGATTGGACCTCTCGATGTGTTTCCGGGATGTCTTATGTGTTGGATATTATTTGTTTGGTCTAAGGCCGACATGTTTTGTAATTATGTAATTGGTTTATTGTCTGGTGGCTGACCTGATTGTTTATGGTCGAGGGTTTGTATATATGTGATGTAAAATCTCATTGTATATCATATGGTAGAGATATAGGAATGGAAAAGGATATGTAATGTGTGAATGATGTAATATCCTTCAAGTAGAGGATTTGGTTGATCATTAGAGATCGAATTGGGTTTATGTAAGAGGATTTAGTTCTCCGGTATTGAGCTTAATCGGAACTATACTCAAGCATAGGAGATGTTATCTTTGCAGTTCAAACAATTCTCCGGATTGTAGTTTGGATTTCTATGTAGCCAGTGAGACTCCTTTTGTGATGAGCAGTACGCTCTAAGTTGTGTGCCTTCCTACAAGTGTAGGCCCCTCAATTGTAATTCACATACTTACTGCAAAAGTATTATTTGATTGTGGGTAGGCTTCCCACCGTGGTTTTTTTCTTTACTGGGTTTTCCACGTATAAATCTTGGTGTCATGTGGATGGTATTTATGTTGTGATTATTGTTTATGCTTAATTGGTTTAATTGCTATTTTGATATTTGGTTTAATCATTCTGGTATGAAAGGTATAATTGCTTAAGATTTTGATAATTTGTGACAATTGATTCACCCCACCCCCCCACCCCCCCCGGCCTCTCAGTTGTCTTTTGGTCATTTGAACTATCTAAAAATTGGTATCAGAGCTTTGGTCCTCTCTGCAAAAAGCTTAACTGCTTGAGGAAGATCCCATGGTAACTAAAAGTTCCAGTTCATCCAGTTCATCTGGAGCTATCTTTCGGAGAGATATTCCTAGGCTTGATGGAACAAATTACACAGTATGGAAGATTCAGATGGAGACTCATCTGAGATGTCTTGGCAAGGAGATTTGGGAGATCTCACATAATGGTGTCACACCTTTTAATCCGGCATCTAGAAATCCTCCTCCAGAAAACCTGGATAAGGAGCTTGAGAATAATTGTAGAGCAAGAGAAGCCTTCTTGTGTGCACTTTCTGATCAGCAAATAATGGGATTAACCGACAAATCATCTGGAAAGGCTATATGGGATAAGTTGGAGACTCTTAATGAAGGTGACCCTATAATGAATATTACTAAACTTGATGGTTACCAGATGAGATATCAAAACCTGAAGATGGAAGAAGATGAAAGGATTACTACATTCATGGAAAGGGTAAATGAGATTGTTATGGAAATTCAATGTTGTGGTGGAACTTTGAGTGAAGATGAAATTATTTCTAAAGTTTTGGGAGCCCTACCACCAGCTTACAAAATGAAGGTTACTGCTATTAATGAGTTGAGAACAATGGCTAATACATATGTCAACAAAGATACCTTGGTTGGGAAACTATCTGTTTTTGAGCTTGAAGAATTTGGACCTTCTGGAGCTGTGAAGACTAAACCTGCTTTTCATGCATCTGCATCATCAACTGGTAAGCAAGATTAGAAATCTTTGTATGCAAAGGAATTGGAAGATATGAAGAGAGAAGATGATGAGTTTGAGAAACTTGAAGCACTATTTGCTAGAAGAGTACCTAAAGGACCGGTAGAAAGTAAGTATGAAGGAAAAGAACCTTTTAAATATTTTGCATGTAATAAGATTGGTCATTTTGCATCTAGATGTCCTGAAAGGAATTCAATATTTGAAGAAAGAGTCAAAAGATCTTTTAAGCCTAACCCTGGATATCATAACAAGTATAAGTACAAGAAAAATAGAGACAAATAATGCTACATAGCAGATGAGGAAGGCATTACTGATTCTGATGATGGACTGGCAGAAGATTCTACTAATGGTTCTGACAATGGGAAGGAATGGGTGTTCATGGCTATCAAGGAAGATGTCCCGGCACTGGAAGAGAATGAACCTGAAGAGAAGGCACTTGTTGCTAAAATTGAAGACAGGGATGAATGGGTAATTGACAGTGGTTGTTCACATTATATGACTGGAGATAAAGGGAAGTTTTTATCTTTGCAAGAATTTTATGGTGGTCTACTTAGATTTGGAGATGACAAAGCGTGTATGGTCAAAGGAAAAGGAACTATATCATTGGATGGTAAGAACAATACTGGCAATGTTTTCATTAAGTAAATATAGGTTTTTGAAAGGAACTCGAACCTTATTACATATCAGGAGAAAGAAAAACCATTAAATCAGAATAAAATCGTGCCTAATCACCCAAACAAAAAATAGTTCCCAACCAAAACAAAAAGGGAACTCAAAACACATAGAGCCGCTCAAAGACAGCAAAAGGATAGCAAAAGGATGGCACAAAGACAAAGACAGAGACCACGACAGCTAAAATTTTTCATAATATCTTCTGCATGAACTGACATCTGCTTCATGTTGTCCGCAGAGTTCTTCAATTCATCCAGCTCTCATCCCTTGATATCACCCTAATTCCTAGTTTTGGCCCTAGTTCTCTTCTCATGACCTTTTTTCTCCATCTGGTCCTTGTCACCCTCCTTGTCTTTAATGTTATCAAATCTGTTAATCAGAATATTCATATTATCCACAGAGGCCTTAAGAATCTAGAAATTTTGTTCAGCAATCCTCTTCACAGTTAATTCCATCTTGTCGACTCTATTGACTAGGTTGTTCATGGTAGTTTCCAGCCTGTTGGCCTCTCTATCCCCTTCCATTTCCTTAACCTTCTTTTCTATTTCAAGAATTTTACAGACCATGGCCTCAATAGCTTCAGCATTGTTGATAGCAACCACTAATTCTTTAACATTTTCAAAAAGAGGCTTCTCGCCTATTGTGGCATTTTTGATAATATTAATATCATTCTTCAGGTTGTTGATATCTTTCATAATTTTGCTGATAGTTTCACAAAATCACTTAATACTATCATTATCCCCATGACAGTCACTAGGATTTCCCCTTTTATTCTCTTGGCCCTCATTCTGCAATCCTTGAGTACTCATGTCCTCACCACGACCCACATCTGGAATCTCCTCCTCCTCCTTATGCTTCATATTGTCAATTTTTTCCTCCTTTGCATCCTCATCAGAAGCTATCAATATCTATTTTTTAACCTTGTTAACTCCCCTACTGGTATTCTTGTTCCTCTGGGTTTGTTTTCCCATTCCCTTTCCTTTCTTGCTTTTGATGAATTTATCCTCAAAGGACTCATCCTCGGAGTCTAAGAGATCAAAATCAACAACAATCCTCTTTCTTTTCCCCTTATTCCTCCCCTTTTTGCTGAGATCCTCCAACTCACCTTCAGTTTTAGAGTCGAAGTTGAAACCACAATACTCATTTTCTATGTAATCATCCTTGGTATTTTTACCTCTAATTGGTTTCTCAATGGATTTCCCTTTCAACAATTTGTAAAATAAAATCATAAGACCCTAATGAAGAGCATGGTCTCCCTGAGGGTCTTTCTGCATTTCTTTAATGGTATGATTCATGGAACGAGCTAAATAATAGGGAAGGCTTACCTTTTCACCATGGCGAAAGTGGTTGAGTAGCACGAAATGGTGCCTGTAAGCCCTCATGAATCTTCCATCCAGAGTAAAGTAGGTTATGGTAGCAAACAACATGAACCTCCATGGCCTACAGATACACTTGGGGGAGTGGTAGGAGTTATCCACCTTCACCATTTTCTTCTTTTCGCCATCCGTGATAGGAAATCTATTCGCTGCCTTATCAAAAACACTTCAATCTCTTTAGATCTTAATACCATCTTTCACCATCCCCGTAGCTTCTGCAATGATATTTTCATCCACCATCATCATCTAGGTGCCCACTAGAACTTTGTCATTCTTCGAATTCTTTATGGAATGCTTGGTAATTGTTGGGTCTTTACCGCAGAGCGTCTCCATGAAAACACTTAAGCCCCCCTCTTGTTGAATCTCCCAAACCTCTTTGTTCTTCCAATCCGAATATGAAGTTGGTTCAAACCTCTTTTTGTTCCCTCCCATTTTTCCCTCAAATTTACTGGAATTCCTAATCTCGACTCCGATATTTCCTCTCTGGTTTCTATTATTTCATTGAAAAACAACCCAAAATTCATGCCCTATTAATATGATATGACTATTAAATAAATACTCAACACCATTGTTGTAAACCTTCATCGAAAAAAGGGGGAAAGGCATTAGGAATTATGATTAATGATGCCACGTTGCTTCATCTAGATACGGTCTAGTTTGAACAAGGATTTCACCTCACATGCAAGTTTACTCTCACCATTAATGGTAATGATTTTCTTAGATCGGCAGGCCAAGTTGGCTTCCCAGTCAGCACACAAGTTAGCTTCCCTATAAACATGTGTGAAAACACACATATTGAATGTTTCACTTATTTCCTTCACAGCTTTAATAGCATTGTTTGTAGACCAAGAGGGCGGGAACACCTTATTCAAATAGTTTATAATATTCAAAGAGTCGCCTTCACACCATACTCTAGTGCAATTGGCTTCCTTTGCTAGAACCATCCCATGATAAGCATCCATGGCCTCAGCAACATGATTAGTTTGACTATCAATAGGAATATATTTAATGGTTTTGCATTTTCCCCATTCATTTCTTAAAACCACACCACACCCCGCATTGCCAAGGTTACCCTTTGAAGCGCCATTGAAGTTGATTTTCATCCAACCATGAGGAGGGCTTTCCCATTTCAAACCTTCTCTAGGATTAGCCTGAAAGATGTCACTTCCCTTTAATCTCTAATTCTTAAAAATAATATGATCATCCTGATCTTTGGGGTTGGCTATTCCACTCATGGTGTTGATATTCTCCACTATATTTTGTTTGATTTTCTCAAAAATTGTTTGAGCCTTAGATGCCTTATCTCTAAACACTCTTTCATTTCTCTCTTTCCATATTCCCCAACAAATATGAGGTAATCCAATCTCCATAACAGAATTATAGACTTATTCCTTGAGGGGTGATGCCATGAATTAAAAACTTCTTGGACAGATTCTGAAAAGACCCAACTGATATTGAAGTAATCTAGACATCTAGCCCAGATGTCAGCAGAGAAGGGACAGTGAAAGAAAAAGTGGTTAATAGTTTCATCATTCTGCATACAAAGAAGACAAACACTAGGCATACAGAATCCTCTAATTTTGAGATTATCAATAGTCAAAATTTTATTTTGAAGGACAATCCAGAAAAAATATTAATTTGGGGAATTAAGCCTTTCACCCAAGCCTTAGCCCAGCAAGGACTCTCCAAATTAGAAAACTATTGATTATAAAGAGAGGCAACAGAAAATTTACCATTTGTTGTAAGTTTCCAGATTAGCTGGTCATCATCATCCACCACCACCATGGAATTCATAATTTTATTCAAATTACCAAGGGAGGGATCAACTAGGGATAATTCCTTCCACTATCCATCATTCCAGTAGTCACCCACCATAATGCCATATTTTTCCTTACATTGATCCTGAAATTTGCCCCAATCAGGGCTATCACTCAACAGGGAATCAAACAACCAAGAGTTTTCTCAGAATTTAATGAGATTACCTTTCCCCACCTTCCATTTTACACCTTTAGAAATTAGATCTCTAGTTCTTGTGACATTTTTCCAAATGTTAGAGCCAATCGGGATATCTTCAGCATTGAGGAAACTTTGAAGGGTAGGGAATTGTCTTTTATACTTATTGTCCCATATCAATTTCTATTCTCCCTCAGTGTTATAACCTCTCCATATCTGCTTAGCCATGAGAAACTCATTCATGTCTTTGAGTCCTTTAAGGTCGAGACCTCCCTTTCTTATAGGTTTACAAACCTTATCCCACACAATTAGATTCATTCTCTTCTTTTCCTCAACCCCTATCCACAGAAAAGTTCTTTGAATTTTTTCAATAACCTCCACAAACTTGGATGGAATTCTAAAAAGGTTGATGGCATAAAGTGGAATACTCTGAAGAGTAGATTTCAAAAGCTGGACCTTACCAGCTTGGCTGAGCAGAGAGCCTTTCCATCCAGCTAACTTCCTATGAAATTTATCCACAATTGCACCCCAGAAAGTATCAAGTGGGACTTGACATAAAGGGATCCCAAGATAGGAAGTGGGAAGATTCCCTAATTGGCATACCAAAATGTTACTAATCTTTATCTGTCTTCTTTTCGGAGTGTTGATGAAATAGACAAAACTTTTAGACCAATTTATCAATTGACTAGTAGTTGTCTCATAACTGTCCAAAGATTTCTTTAAGCTCCTAGAATCTTTCACTGAAGAATTCCCCATAATAATAGAGTTATCCACAAATTGTTGATGGGAGAAAACTTGGTCCGTCGATGAAGGTTTTAGCCCACAAAACTCTCCCTTCTCAACAAGTTTACCAATAAATCTTCCCAAACATTTCGCCATGATAATGAAAAGAACCAGGGATAGAGGATCCCCCTGTCTTAGACCCCTTGAGGATTTGAAAAAGGGGGAAGGAGACCCATTGATTAAAATAGAAAAAGAAGTAGAGGATACCAATTGCATAATAAGACAGATACTTCTAGAGAAGAAACCAAAAGCAGAGAGAACATCCATCATAAATCCCCAGTCAACTCTATCATAGGCTTTAGATAAGTCAAGCTTCAAAAGAAAGCCTTCTTTTTTAGCACTAGAGAGAGAGTGAATATTTTCATGGACCGTGATTATCAAATCTGAAATTTGTCTCCCAAGGACAAAGCCACTTTTCTGGGGAGAAATGATAGAGGGGAGCAGAGTCAAGATTCTAGAGGTCAAAACCTTAGAGATGATCTTGTACAAAGAGTTGCATAGGTTGATAGGTCTAAAAAGATCCATGGAATTAGCACCCATCTTTTTGGGAATAAGAGCAATTAAAGTACCATTTAGTTCTTTCAAAATTCTTCTCGCACCAAATAATTCTTTCACAGCACTGGAAACATCACCTCCAACAATATGCCAATACATTTTTAAAAAGAACATAGGGAAACCATCCGGGCCCAGGGCCTTATTACCTTCAAAGGAGTTGATAGCTTTCAGAATCTCATCATTGGATGGTATACCAGTGATATAGGAATTTTGATCTGCATCCAAGATAGAGGGGATATGGTCTGTAAGGTCCTTTTGAGCCTGTAGGTCCAAGTTTTGCTCCTTAGTTAAGAGGTTGGAGAAGAACTCTAGGGTTGTCTTCCTCATAGACTCTTCATCTTCAACAGTTCTGCCATTGACTTTAAGTTGAGATATCCTATTGATGGCCTTGTTTTTCAAAGTGGACATATGAAAGTATTTGGTATTTCTATCCCCTTCCTTCAACCAAATATTTCTCGACCTCTGGTTTCAGAAAGTTTCTTCTTTTGCTACTATGTCATGATATTTCATGAGAATCTCATCTTCAATCTCTATAAAGACCTTGGTATAGCCATTATTCTGAATCTCGTCCTAAATATCTTTCAGATCTAATAGAATGGTAGCTTTGGAAGCAAAGATGTTCCCAAAGGACTCCTTATTGCATCATTATCTTTCACAAACTTCAACTTTTTGACCACCTTATACATGGCATTTCCTTCAATTCTAATCTGCCACCATTCCTTGATTTTTCTTTCCATATCCGAGTGTTTTGTCCACATTCTCTCAAATCTATAAGGGAAGTGTCTTCTTCCCTTCTTGGCATCAACCGTAAAGGATATAGGATAATGATTCGATCTGGCTCTGATATGAGCCAATAAAGAACAAAAATAAGAATTAAACCAATCCAGAGAAATTAAAGCTTTGTCGAGCCTAACCCAAATTAAGTCTTCACCACTCCTTCTACTGGTCCAGGTTTATTTAACCCCTTGCAAATCTAGATCTTGGAGAGCATGATTAATGATGAACTCCATCAAATCCAATCTCTTGTCCAAATTGGTTTGGCTCCCTCCCTTTTTCTCATTTTCCCTCCAAGGGGTATTGAAATCCCCCATAATAATCCAGCTATCTTCAGCAAACTTACTTCTAAATGAGGATAAACTTTTCCAGAAATCACTTCTACCAGTCTTGGTGTTAGGGGCATATACATTAGTCAAGACCCATGAAGTACCCTCTTTCAAATGCTTAAATCTAATGCAGGCCAAATTGTTATCTTGAATCAACACTTCTCCTTTTACATTATTTTTATTCCAAAAAGTAGCAATACCTCCCGATGCCCCTTCTGAACTACCACCACTAACTCCTCCATTACTAAACATTTTCAAACATTCAACCTTATCCTTAGGCATTTTAGTTTCCTGAATCAAAAAAATATCCGGGTTTTTGTCTCTAATCATACTTTTTATTAAATCGTGTTTGTGAGGATTATTCAATCCTCGAATGTTCCAGGAGATAATATTCATGACTTTTTAGAAATACCTACCTCAAAGATGGTTCTTTGAGTCTCATCTGCTAGATTCTTGCTTGTTTCCATGGTCCTCTTCTTTGCATTTGAATATCCTCCAGGTGATGTATGTTGAGCTCTCACATCCCCTAGTCTGCTTTTGGTATTTCTGGTAGTTGTATTATTGTTATTTCTATTATTTATTTATTTTTGTTCTTGTTATTTCTTTTATCCTCCATTACTTCTTCTTCCTCCTGCTTTGTCCCACTCTTTCCCAGGGCCTTTTTTATATCTTCTTCATTTCCCCATCTTGGTTCATTTTCCTCTGGGAAAGTCAATTTGACCTAGGCCAGAGAGGCTAATGATATCTCTGAGAGCCCTTGCTCAAATATATTGTTAGGTTGAGCATCTTAGATCCAGCTTGCTCCATTTTCTGACTAAAAATTTTTTTCTACTAGGTTAAAATTGTCTCCCTCTTCCTTGTTATCTTTGGATTGACTATCTCCCTTATCCATCTGACTATTATCTTGTTTCTCACTCTGAGCTAAATTTTGTTTTGTCATATCCTTTTGATTGTTTTGACTGCTGACTTGTGACTTTCTTTCTCCATCATTAGAATCCTTTCCATTGTTCCCCTGCTCTTTTTCCTACTGGGAGATCTTATCTTGCTCTCCTTTCTTCATTTCATTTCCCGATTCCCTAACTAATACCTCCTCGATCCTTCCTACCTGGGACTGTTTCTCCTCATCCGAACCATCAAAAGGAGAGACTTTCAAAGAATTTTCAATCTTGGTATTTGCATTCTTTTCCACCTTTTTTCCAAAATTTAGTTTGGGTTTGAGCTTTGGCCACATTGCTTGGGCATTTTTTAGCCCAGTGCCCTACTCTCTTACAGTGAAAACAAGAAAAAGCGATTGATTCATAAACAATATTTTGCATCCATTTACTAATTTTTGATTCTATCTCTATTTCCTCTGGCATATCCATCTCAAGCCCAACCCATACACAGATTCTAGCATAAATAAGTCTTCTTCTGGATGTCATGACCGGGTCAATGGAGAGAAGCTCCCCAAAATCATTAGCTATCCCAGCAAACACATCTTCCTCCCAATATTCCATAGGAAGCCCAGGTAGCTTTATCCAGACCGAAACTTGGACCACAAACTTATCATCCATGCCCGCATTAGGGTACCATTTCTGGATATACATTAGATATTTACCTATCGACCAGGTACCATTGCAAAGGATTTCTCTGCGATCCTCCTCACATAAAAAAGAAAAGGAAAGACATCCTTTATTCATAGTGACCACATCAACCTGTCCTTTCAAATTCCATTTTCTCTTGACAAATCCACAAACAACCTCAATGTTAGGTCTCGCCCCAAAGAATTTGCCTATCAGGTTAGTTTCCATCCGAGCAATATTTTGATCTATAATTTGATCTAGAATGGAAATGGCGAACTTTCCCTTAGAAACATTCGATGTATTTTTAACCGGAGGCAAGGACGACTTACCTTTGGGTTTGATACCAAACAGAGAGGACCATTTACCAATGGGTCCGTTCGATCTGGGGGCCCCATCTAGGTCCCCTGAATTCAAAGTGGTCTCGAGATCCTTCCCATTAGATTCTATTCCCTCCACATGGCCCCCTGACCCACTTTCCGCCTGCTATCATGATACTACTTCAGGTTTGCTGCCCACCAAGTTTGAATTTTGAACCTGACCGTTCACCTTGTCTACTACAATCTTCTCCACGCGTGATCTGGGACCCCCACCTGGGTCCCCCAAATCCAAATGGGCATCGGATTCCTTACCATCTGAACTCTCCCCCTCCAAAGGGCTCCCTCAATCGCCTACTACAAGTTGTCTTATTGTTGAACCAGTTCTCCCGCCCAAAAAAATTGAATTTTGGGCCCGACAATTCTCCTCCTCTTCGCTCCTCTCCATTCCCCTTTCTCAAAAACTATAATACTGACAATGTTTATTATGTTGAAGGTTTAAGGAATAATATTTTAAGTGTAGGACAATTGGTGAATAAGGGATTTCAATTACAGTTCAAGGATGGAAATGCAAAATCATTAATAGATCTGATTTGGAGATTGCAACCGGTACACAGAACAAAGGTAATATATTTCATTTGAATTCATGTCAGAAGACATGTTTGATTACATAGATAGATGAGAGTTGGCTATGGCATAAAAGGTTGTGTCATGTGAATTTTGAGTGCATTGTGAAGATCAGTTCAACTAAGGCAGTTAGAGATATACCTAAGATTATGAAGCCCTATAATCCAGTATGTAAAGAATGTCAAATGGGTAAATAGGTCAAAACCTCTTTTAGGAGTATACATGATAAATCTAATGATGTTCTTGATCTTATTCATACTGATTTGTGTGGCCCTACTAAAGTTAAAAAAAATTCAAGATGATAGATATTTCATGCTAATCATTGATGATTATTCTAGAATGATGTGGGTTACTTTTTTAAAAGAAAAATCTGAAGCATTTGAAAAGTTTAAAATATTTAAGGCTAAAGTGGAAACTGAGACAGGATTAAAGATTAAAAGTTTGAGGTCAGATCATGGTGGAGAATTCACATCCAGTGAGTTTAATAACTTTTGTGAGAAGCATGGTATAAGAAGACGATTTTTGTTCCAAGGACACCTCAGCAGAATGGAGTTGTGGAAAGGAAGAGCAGAACTATCTTGGATGCTGCTAGAACAATGATGATGGAAGCTACCTCATATCTACTGGAGAGAAGTAGTGAGCACAGCGGTTTATACATTCAACAGAGTACATATCAAAGGAGAAACTGGTAAGACACCTTATGAATTATGGTTTGGCAATACACCTACAGTTAAGTATTTCAAAATCTTTGGTAGTAAATGTTATATCAAGAGAGATGATATCATTGGCAAATTTGATCCTAGATGTGATGAATGAATATTTCTTGGTTATTATAATGAAAGCAAGGCATATAGATGTTATAACAAAAGATTGCAAAGAATTGTGGAGAGTGCTAATGTCAAAGTGGATGAGTTGAATAGAGATCAAATCAGTGTTTATGAGAAGGAACCGATGGTAGAAATGATTATATCTGAACCGGTAGCACCTTTACCGAAACAAAGTGTTGAACCAGTTACTCTGGCAGTATCAGAAAATTCTATAGTAACTGAAGAACCAGGAAGAGGAACAGAGAGTCAGAGGACTCCTAGGTATGTGAGATTAAATCATTCAGAAGATCAGATCATTGGGGATAAGAACAATGGAGTAATGACAAGAAGAAGACTGGCAACTAATGAGGTATGTTTAATTTCTCAAGTTGAACCGGTATAAGTAATTGAGGCATGTAAAGATGAATATTGGTTGAAAGCTATGGAAGAAGAATTAGATCAGATTGAGAAGAATAACATATGGACTTTGGTTCCCCGACCTAAAAATAAGAATGTTATTGGAACTAAATGGGTTTTTAGGAATAAATTGAATGAGGATGGTGAAATTATAAGGAATAAGGATAGATTGGTTTGTAAAGGATATTCTCATAAGGAAGGAATTGATTATGGAGAGACTTTTGCACCTATAGCTAGGATTGAAGTTGTAAGATTATTTCTTGCCTATGTTGCTTATAAAAACTACAAGGTTTATCAGATGGATGTTAAGTGTGCATTTTTTAATGGGGATCTTGATGAAGAAGTTTATATTGAGCAACCTGATGGTTTTTCACTATCAGATGATACAACATGGTTTGCAAGTTAAGGAAAGCATTATATGGATTGAAACAAGCACCTAGAGCTTGGTATTCAAGGTTGGATAAATATCTTTTGAAGCTTGGTTTTACTAAGGGTAATACTGATAGTAATTTATATTATAAGATCACTGATGATGATATACTGATTATTGAAGTATTTGTTGATGACATTATTTTTGGAGGTGAAGATAAGTTGTGCATAGAATTTTCTCAGAATATGGAGAAAGAATTTGAAATGTTGATTAGTGAGATCAAATTTTTCTTAGGTTTGTAGATTACTCGGACTGACAAAGGTATTTTCATCTATCAAACTAAGTATTCTAAGGAATTGTTGAAGAAATTTGGTATGGGAGATTCTAAACTGGTAAGTACTCCTATGGTTACAAGTGAGAAATTGACAAGAAAAGATGTTTCTACACTGGTAAATCCTACAAGGTACAATATATGATTGGAGGTCTATTTTATTTGACTCAGACTAGGCCTGACATAATGAATGTTGTTTATATTGTTTCAATATTTCAAAGTGATCCTAGAGAAAATCATGAGTGCGGTGAAAAGGATTTTTAGATACTTACAAGGTACATCAAAATATGGTTTGTGGTACCCTAAGGATGATGACTTTACTTTATGTGCATATACAGATGTTGATTGGGCTGGAGATGTTGAAGACCGAAAAAGTACTTCCAGTGGAGATTTCTTTCTTGGGAAGAAGTTGGTTTCTTGGATCAGCAAGAAACAATCATGTACTTCTTTATCTACTGTTGAAGTTGGGTATCTTATTGTTGCTACTAACTATACATAGGTTTTATGGATGATGCAAATGTTGAAGGATATAAAGGTGGATTGTAATGCACTGGTAGTTATTCATTGTGATAACTCTGTTGCTATTGATATATCAAAAAATCCAATATTTCATTATAAAACAAAGCACATATCTATCAAGTACAATTTTTTGAAGGAAAACGTGGAAGAAAATGAAGTTAGACTAGTTTATGTGAACACTAAAGAGCAAATTGCAGATATTTTCACTAAACCTTTGCCTAAAGAATCGTTTGAGTACCTGAGAGACAGATTGGGAGTTTCTGCCCCTCCAGTAGAGACTTGATTGATGTGGTATGGCATCAGTCTGGTATGCATTATTAGAGATACTTTTCATTCTAGCACTGATGTGGGGATTCTACTGCTCAGGGGGAGTAGTCAGCTTTGAGTTTTAGTGGTTTATATTTTTTTGCTTTGATATTTTTGTTAGATTTTTGGGATTGATGTCAAAGGGGGAGAGACATTGATGTGAAAAAGGAAAAAGAGTTATATATATCAGGGGGAGAGATATATGTGTATTTTAAAGCTTTACAAAGATATCATTCACAGGGGGAGTTTGGTCTTTATTTCAAAATTGTATGTGGGAGATTGTTGGTTGTCTTCCATTAGGGGAGACTTGTTTGGCATTTCTTGGTACTTAAATGTTTTTCACATCTAGTGTTGCCATCAATGCCAAAGGGGGAGATTGTTGGCCATTTGGAGGAATTGATTATGTGTTGCATTGATGTTTTGTCATTGATGCCAACACTAGTTGTTTGTATGCTTTACCGGCACCTTTCTAGTCCCGGTAGGTTGAGTAGTTTCTGGTTGTTTTGGATTTGGCATGATTTGGTTGGCTCCGGTATAGTTTGGTTATGGAATTGGCTTATTCATGATACTTATGTTCTTATTCAGTAAGTTGGTTTTGGTTTGGTGATCGAATGCTATCCTATTTTCTTGGAAGCTTGGCTTGTGGTTCCAGTGAGGGTTTCACCGGCAGAGATTTTGATGAATATCTTTGATGAATTGCATAAGTGGTGTTGGTACAATTTCTAGTGGAGTTTCAAGATGCTATTGGTGATCATGTTCGAGACTTGGTGGATGGAGATCATTGTTTTAGTGTATGGACCTATATTGGGTCCCGGTTGATCTAGGTTATGGATCGGCTTAATGTAACGTGTGGATTGGACCTCTCGATGTGTTTTTGGGATTTCTTATGTGTTGTATATTATTTTTTTGGTCTAAAGCCGACATGTTTTGTAATTATGTAATTGGTTTATTGTCTAGTGGTCGACCTGATTGTTTATGGTTGAGGGTTTGTATATATATGATGTAAGATCTCATTGTAGATCATATGGTAGAGATTTAGGAATGGAAATGGATATGTAATGTGCAAATTATGTAATATCATTCAGGTAGAGGATTTTGGTTGATCATTGGAGATCAAATTGGGTTTATGTAAGAGGATTTAGTCCTCCGATATTGAGCTTAACAAGAACTATACTCGGGCATAGGAGATGTTATCTTTGCAGTTCAAACACTTCTCTGAATTGTAGTGTGGATTTCTATGTAGTCTGTGAGACTCCTTTTGTGATGAGCAGTGCACTCTAGGGTTTTGGCCTTCCTACAAGTGCAGGCCCCTCAATTGTAATTCACATACTTATTGCAGAAGTACTATCTAACTGTGGGTAGGCTTCCCACCATGATTTTTCTCTTTACTGGTTTTCCACGTATAAATCTTGGTGTCATGTGGATGGTATTTATTTTGTGATTATTGTTTATACTTAATTGGTTTAACTGCTATTATGGTATTTGGTTTAAGCATTCATGTATTAAAGTTTTAATTACTTAAGGTTTTGGTAATCTGTGACAACTAATTCACCCCCCTCCCCTCTCAGTTGTCTTCCGGTTATTTGAATTGTCTAACAATTCGATGTAATGTGTGTAGGCCTTGTACAAAAGCGCACCTCCCACTTTGACTTCATACTTTTAACAAAAAAAACCACCTCATATAAATTTTAATGAAATTTTTTTTAGAATAAAAGCCAATGATGGGATATTTGTGTCTCAAACCTGTGAAGGTGTATTGATGGTTCTTGAGTAGGAACCGTACTATCGTATATATTTTTGTGCCCGAAAAAAATTCCCTCAAATTTGCTTGATCTTCGATTTTGACGAATTCATAGGTGTTTTTAAGGTTCTAGAGTCTCTTGACCACGATGGTGACCTTTGTTTCGCTCCAAAGTGCCCAAATTTTTTGTCTACCCCCAAATTTTTCCTAGATTTTCATGCCCTCAATCAAATTGAGTCAAAACTTTAACTACTTGGATTTTGACAAAACAATTAATGATCTTAGGGTTTTGGAATGTTGTGAATGCAATGGCAACCTCCATTTGAGCCCAATGTGCACAAGAAAAACACCCAAGGGTGGATCCCTCAAGCATGTGGACAAGAACTTGACAGATCTACTCTGATACCATGTTAAATTTGATACAACCACAGGAACCAAGAATCATCTATGAGAAAAACACATGTCACTCAAAAGAGATCAAAAAAAGATAATATGCTCAATAGCAACCTGAGAAAAATGTATTATTGCACAAAAGAATATTGGAGATACAATTACAATGAATGAATTATTTAAAAAAGATGAATGAAACCCTAAAGACTAGATTAAATTAGCATGTGCCAAGTGTCTTAATCATAATAAATGAAATAACTTAAGCTATTATTAGCCTAATTAAATAAAAGTAAAAAAGCACCTAAGTTTAACTTAAGTGAAAAAGTAATTAAAATCCCTAATTACTCCAACACCACCTACTCTCCTTCCTTCGTAGGATGCCACGAATACATTTTCAACACTTGTCAACCACCAAATTAGATCCAATGGCACTCATCCATGTTTCACTTATTGATGTAGGACCCAAAGATTGACACACTGTCTCCAACTCATTTCAATGAATTTTTCAAATGATTTCCTTGTCCTTGTATGTGAAATCCACATACCATTAATGATCAAAGGTGACTTTGGTTGAGGATCAAAGACCTGCCATACTCCTTAGGAACACAAAAACATAGTTCAAGGTAGTTTCAAGTTTAAAATGTGATTAAGAAAACCCTAACAAGGAAAAATGGATGCCCCTTACAACAACTAAAATCGTGGATTTTGTGATTTGTTGACAAGTGTATTTATTTTCTTCCAAGATCCAACCTACATTTCATAAAAGGCTTCATTTTTCATTACTCAAAGGAGAGGATGAGATTGGATTGAATAACATAGTAGAGATAAAAACTTACACGATAGAACCCTAATTTCCATATTTGGGTATTGTATTTTTATATTGGAATGCTTTGAGTTAATCCTAAATTTATAAGCACTTGTACATGTTGATGTGTGTTTTACGACACCTCAAACACAAAATAAAGTATTTAATACTCTATCATCTCTTGAACAAAGAGTTCTCAAATGTTGAACACAAGGATCACTTGAAACAACTCCAAGGTTAACTATGTCAATTCTTGATGTGTTGGATAGCTTCAATGGTTGATGTGTTTCTTGCTCCTCCAAGGGGACTTACGTAATTGTTCTTCAAAAAGATGAAAATTCTTAATCACAAGGAATTATATTCTTTTGGATGATATTGCAATGAAGTTATTTTCTACTACTACTAACGATTGTTTGATAAAAAATGTAAAAAAGGATGAGGGTTCAAGAAAACTAAACTAACACTAGGACTACAAGAATGATGGATGACTTCAAGTGAAACTCAACTAAACTTTTCTTAAACATGTGAATAACATCTCCACAAAGTTAGTGTGATCTTCTAAGGAAAGCTAATGATATTCAAATCACCACTACAAACATAGACACCATCAAGATGATGCATATCAATAAAGTAGTAATTGAAGTTAAGATTGGCTAAAATGAGTTCAGTTGACTATGCAAAATACTTCACCATCAATAAAATACTAGTAGTATGAACAATAGGATCTTCACCATCTTTCATTCATCTAAATACTTAAGCAAATTTTAGTCTTTTTTTTGTTTTTTTGTTTTAAATTATCTCTCAAAAAGATGAAGAAACAAGCAAATGCTCCAAAACACAATAAGTCACCAACACTTCAATGATTTTATTATTCCCGATAGCATGAAAGAAATAATTCTTCAAATTCTTCTAATCGATCCTTTAAAAATTAAATGAGTGGAGCTTATATAGTGCTCTCAAATACAATGAATGGTCGAGATTAAATCAAAATCAAGGGTCAAGATCTTTCCACCTAAACCCTAATTAGGGTTTGTTACAACAAATACCTAATTTATTGCAGATTATTTAATATCAAGCAATGGGAATGTGACATCCATTTGGCACAAAATTCAAATAAAAATCTTCCAATGGGAAAAAAAATACACCACATGAGATCATAACAAAGTTTCTTCTAGAAGTTTGTTCCCCTTATCCTTTTCTTTTGATGCAAATTCAACGAATCTAGATATTGTACTTTCAATCTCGTTCATTGGAGTAGTAGGAATGGTTTTTAATTGATCTTCCATGAAGCTCACCTCAACTAAGGCAGTAGAAAAGGTTTTCTCCCATCCTGGCCCGAAATCCTTAGTCTTACTAGCAAGTACCATGAATGATTGTATGTCCTCCAGCTGCTTCTCTGAAGGTGATCTAGCTAGTGTCCCAAAGAATGTGAATTTCACTCTCTCGACCAACTAATCAACATCTATATGGATTCCTTCATTCATCTCTTTCTCAAGTATGATTTAAGCTACTGCCACAGTTTTATCATGTATAACTATTATTGCATTTTCTACTTGAGTACAACCACTGCTAATATCTTCAAACATGACCTTCCTCATTCGGAGCAAGTTATACCAATGTTATAAATCATATGATTTTCCTTCTTTCAACACTCCTTTGTACACCAAATTCTGCTTAGGTAAACTCTTCATTGCTTGCAATCTCAGCATGGTGTAATCTTTCATGAAAGTGAAAACATCACAAGCTACCATGAGGACTTGAGTACTATCAAGAACACCTGATACTTTGTCAAATATCCTCACTAGCTCCTTCACGAAAGAATTTGCTTGTAATATCCACCTCTTGGACACTACAATTTTTGTTTTACAAGTACCAACTTAATTAAACAATCTTCTCAATCTAACTAAGAAATTTCAACTTCTTAATTCCTTCATTTTCCCTAGTGGTGAAAGTTCCACACCACCACTTATGCTTGCACTCAAAGGTGGTAATCTCTTGAGGTCAGGATCCCTATTAGACCTAAACCTAAGCCTCAAGGGTTCATTCTAGATGACCTTGCCTACGTATCCCTCAAGGGAAATCAGAGGCTTTGTAGTTCATCCCCAAAGGTTAGAGGGAGTTCATTCTCCCCTCTTGTAGGAGATCCTTGATCTCTCTTTAAACTAGGTCTTTACCAAAATTATCCCAATCATAATATAGCAATAACTAATTGTCATCAAGTAACGTACAAACATACATAATTACTTAAGGGTCATATCCTTCACAATTTCCCAAATCCATAGAGAGTGAGTTGAGCAAACTTCCCATTAACACATGGGGCTAACTCGTACACATCACACTCATGATGACTAGCTTCAATATACATCTCTCATAGATATTGGTTATCTTCAATAGGCATCGCATACCTAGTGACCAGCATTTACATAATGAGGAATTGACATATCCATAACAACTAGCTACCACTTTCCTATAGTGCATCCCGGATAAAAGAAACGTCGGTGCATTGCGCACTACACCATGGGTCACATTCTTTTGTCTAGTCTTTTGCACCAATGAGCAAATAGGAACAAGGTTCGATGTATCCCATACTACACCGTGTGTCTATCCTCATCCTAATAAGTCAAGTATATCACTTCCACATAAATATATATCTAAATTACACAAGGTTTGGTCCAATTATTACCTAACTATGCTTACATGCTCCTAATGGAATCAATCCAAAAACCCTAGGTCAACACGAGTATCCCTCGCCTGCATGCAATTGTCGGCATCCATCTGCTAATTAGGTGGTACAACTAAAATTCTATCGGCATAGTATGCTTCTTGACTACTGTCAATCTCGAGTGGATAAGCTTATCTTAAGCAGGTCATAGGATTTATCCTTTGATAATCACCTCAGATGGAGTGGACTAGTCTAGGTGCTAGAGGAATACTATCATCTACCTATGCCCTCATAAGGTCCTACCTCCATCTGTTGTCATAAAATTCAACACCTGTACTTAGCTTAGCACTATAACTGGAAGAGAGGTTCCTAACTCAAAACAAATAGATCATAATTGATTGATCTAGGAGTATACACGAGTCTTATAGGTTTAGGATTAAATCATACAACTGCATGAGATCACTTGGATCTAGAATAGGATAGCCTCTACTCAATAGACAAACAAATTGACCATAAGGTGGTCTACCCTTTCACTTTATCAACTCATCATTCAAAAACATGATTGATGCATGGAAAAGAGGACAAAGCCAAAGACAAGGTTCAAATGTTAGTATGTTAGTTTCAACCATAAAACCCAAAACAAATGAGCTAAAAACCATTCTAATACATACCAAAGGAGATTTAAAAACATAAATGAAGCATGAACAAAATAAAACAAAGGAAAAGAGCCTCCCCAAGATGCTTCCATGATGCCTTTGTTTCTCCTCCCTTGTTTCTCTCCTCTCCAAGATCCAAATGAGTGTAGCTCTCAGTTCTTAGCACTAACCATGGATGCCAAATGGATATTCGAGATGGTTGAAAATGAAAAACAAATGCTTATGAAAATTCAAAGAGTAATGCTATGAGAAAGATAGGTATCTATGCTAATTCCAGTACAGTAATAATGCTCTAATGCTTCCTCCTTTTCTTGAGGAGAAGGGTTCTATTTATAGGCAAAATAGAAGATTGGATGGTCAAGATCGATTTAGTTTGTGGAGGGCCAAGATTTCATGATTCATGATCCATGTGATGGTTTTCATCCCAATCCCATGATGACAAGTGTTAATATGAGATGGCTTGAGAGGACAAGAGGGTTACCATGGATGGTTGGGGTTATGGGATAAAGCTTTTATCCAAAGGATAAACTCTTGTGCAAGGGTTGAAGGGATAACCATGGTCAAAGCAATGAATGCTCGAAGAGACCCATGGGTCAAAAGGATGTTTGGGTTAGAGAGATAGTCTCTAACCAAGGGTCTGTTACCAGTGAACAACTGAGAGGGGGGGATGAATCAATTGTTAACAGATTATAACTTTTAATCCACAATACAACCTTAAACAAATCAAGTACCAGTAAAGCACATACAAATGTCGGTATAGAAAGATACCAGTAAACAATACAACTTAACAACTAACCAGATAATCAATTCAAAGCAACCATGCCACATAACACCATGATTTATACGTGGAAAACCCAGAAAGCGAAAAACCACGGTGGGAAGCCTACCCACTGTTAGATGATACTTCTGCAAAAAGTAGGTGTTACAATGAGGGGCTTGCACTTGCAGGAAGGCACACTACCTAGAGTGTACTGCTTATTAAAAAAGAGTCTCACTGACTACAGAGAGGCTACAACCATCTCAAGATAAATGGACAACAATCCAATAGAGTGAACTGCGAGAAATAGCATCTACCATGCCTGATTACAGTCTCGGTTAAGCTCAGTGTCGGAGGACTAAATCCTCTTCAACCAACTCCTCAGCCTGAATTATATTACAATATACGCACATTACATTCCTTGACCATGACCTTTTTAATAACCATGATACTTTACAAAGATTTTATACCTCTTATTTATACAAACCCTAAGGCCAAAACCGATTAGGTCGGCCACCTAAAAGATATTACAAGAAGATCATTACATGATTTCATATTACAATGATATGCCATGTTGGCTTAAGACCAAAACAATAATAACAAATCCATAAATCATCTCGAAACATCCCGGTAACGTGTAGAGTACATGTTAGCATGATACCAGTCCATAACCTAGATACGTATCGGACCTATTCTAGGTCCACCATGCCAAAGCAATGTCTTCAAGTAGTTGAAACACGATCAAAGAACATCTTCAGCATCTTGAAATCCATGAAGAAGTTGCATCAATGCCAACTATGCATCCTGTCATGATTCCTCAATGAAAGCTTTGTCGATAAAGCCTTAAACTAGTGCCGCTAAGGGTTTACCAGAGTGTATGATAGCATCCGATTACCAAGCCAATACCAACTGACTGAAACATTCTCATGGAGTATATAACACATGAAATCAAATATACTTCACTGATCCAAACAAATAGTCTCTTCTATTGGTAACACTAGATCTTCTACTGGTAACCAAAACTTGTTTGCTGGTAACCAACCATATCGGCTAGTGTTGACATCAATGAAAAAACATCAATGCAACACATAATCAATTCATCCATAATGCCAACAGGGTCAAAGGTGAGTTAACCATTAATGGTTATGTAAGAGCCTTACAAGTTTGGAAGACTTTGGAGGTTATCTTGTTGAAGAAATAAAGTCTTTAATGCTCTATGAAGACTTTGCATGTTTTATGAGAAGTGACCCCTTTTAAGAAATGTGCAAATGTTTAGGAGGGAATTAGGCTAATTAGAATGGATTAAAAGAATCCAGAAGCGGGGTTAGTGTGCAAGTGGATTTTGTAGGAGAATGCAAGTGGGAGAGATTTTTAGGATTTTTAAATAAATATAAATTTATTTAAATGTGTGCAACTTGCATTTGGATAGATATTTAAATAAATATTCATTTATTTAAATGTGAGAGGGATTTAATTAAATGTGAAAGGGGGATTTAATTAAATAAATAGGCTTAAAAGAACTCTAGAAGGAAGTCATTAAAGGCTTGAAAACTTTGAGGGAAACCATTAAAGGCTTAAGAAGACTCTAGAAGGAAACCATTAAAGGCTTGAAGACTTTAAAGAAATCCATTAAAGGTTTTCAGTGGGTGATGATAAATAGGATTTTAAATAAATAATTTATTTATTTAAAATAGTGGTGCAACTTGCATTTGTAGGAGAATGCAAGTGGATGGGGATTTAAATAAATATATATTTATTTAAATGTGTGTGCAACTTGCCCTTTTAGAAAAAAGCAAGTGGGTGAAGGATAAAGGGGTTTTAAATAAATGTTTATTTATTTAAAAGTGCAAGGAGGGATTAATTAAATAAATATGTTTTATTTATTTAATTAATTGTCTGAATTTGGTTAAGTGAATTAAATCAAATAAATTGAATAATTTATTTAATTAATAGAATAATAGGGCTAGGGTGAATTAATTAAATAATTAATTGTTGATCGATGGTTAAATAATCAAATAAATACTAAGTATTCATTTAATGAAGTGGACAGATTTGGGTGTCTACATTTGCCCATCTTTGAGATGGTGTGGTTTATCATATTGTTTCAAAGAAAAACAAATAAGCATGGTAGATGCCCCAACATGCACCAAGTTAGTGGTTAGGTATGCCCACTCGAGAGATGGGACGAAATTTCAAAAATTCGGGTGATCTCTTAAATTTTTTTAAGAAAAATAGGCATGGTAGAATGGAGGATTTGGGATGAGGTGGGTATGAATTATGGAGGAGAAGGATGAGATAGTGAGTACCCTTAGGTCATGCAAGAGATACTATGTAAATGTAGTATTGTGGTGCCTATGATTAATGTTGTATAATTGATCAATATTGGTTGGGCAATTTGGTGCAATTGACTGAATTGCCCCGGTTTAGTCAAAGCATGACAGTTGATATCATTTGTTTGCTTGGACAGGATAAAGTCTGAGTAAGTGAGTCAAATTGACTTGATGAGACTTAGACAATTGATTTAATTTCTCGATGAAGTCAAGGTATCTAAAGCAAAATACTCGTTGAGACAGACAATTGATGTAATTATTTTTTTTCATTATGTTTGATTGGGTGATTATGTAATGCCCCGCCAGGAAACCCCTAAGGGTTTAAGTTAAAAACATTCAAATAGAGTGTAAATATTTTTTTTTTTTATAATAATACTAAGAGTAGTAATAATTAGACACAACATTAAGATAATTTGGAGTTATCTGAAACTTAGATAGCACAGCGGATGGCTAAACGATCCTAAGGAGTTTCCCAACGCGATTACATAACCTTACACCTAACTCAACTTGCGTCAAATGATCCATAAATCTGGATATCCTAAGTGTGAGGTAATGCATAAGACATGATTATATATATGTTCAATGATTTGACATCTTATAATTTTAGGAAGCGTTCTTTTACTTAGGGTGGTTAGGAGGCCATTGAGAGGTTATTTATTCGATGCACTTAAATTCATAATTTCATTTAGAGGCCTCCAAAAAGGTTCAAAGCGTTTAATATAATGAAGTTCATTCATTGGTTTTAAGATAACCACCCACATTTGAAAGCTTTCTTAAATATTAAAAGTTTGGTTAATGAGTTGAGATTCGTTCATTAAGGAATTAAACTCCCATTAATAGAGTGTGGTTCCCTCATTAAGGTTT
The DNA here is from genome assembly GCF_030272615.1 of Cryptomeria japonica. Taxonomy (NCBI): domain Eukaryota; kingdom Viridiplantae; phylum Streptophyta; class Pinopsida; order Cupressales; family Cupressaceae; genus Cryptomeria; species Cryptomeria japonica. The sequence continues at coordinate 171,760,586 of NC_081405.1, forward strand.
GAGCATAACCAAACTAAAGATTCATAGTTTCTTTATGGAGGATAGAATGCAAGTAGCCATAGAGTTCATTCATTGAAGTTTTAATAAATGCAAATAGAAGGACTAAATTCATTAAGATGAAAATGTATTAGGACACATGAGAGCATCCTTTAAATTAAAAATATAGTTAGCAAGATGAAATTCGTCATTTCAGGATTTAAAGTATAAGTTCATAGTGATGTTCTCCCATTAGGATTAAAATACAATTATCTTATTGCATATCACTCTTTTTAGTTAAATGAAGCTAATATGAGAGAGGTACTTTTACTAAGATTTAATGTATAAACAACTAATTGAATCCTTCCCTTTTCAGTTCATTTTTTTTTTAGCAATCATAAAGAAATTCATTTATTTGGGTTATAATTATGGAAGGCTAGTTGAGTTCATCCTTTGTATAAAATTAATCTGATAGAGATTATTTGTTAAGATTAAAACATAAATAACTAAGTAAATTCATCAGATAAAGCGAAATATAATTAACATGGCGATACTCATTTACTAAGGTAAGAAGGTAAATACCCATATGAGGTTCATCCTTTAAACTTCATCTTATAATTTATAACATTAATTCTAACTTTGTTTTCCATTCACATTCGTTCCATTTATCTGCTTAATAACAAGTTAATCCATTAATGTAACCCAGCAAGATTCTCTTCACTAATACTACTTTTAATTCACATTTTCAAAATACTTTTCCATAATCTCATTTACATTCTATCATGAACCTGATTACTACATTTGTCAAGATGAATAAAATTTATGCACTTAGATTTAAATTCGTTAAATTCCCCCACCATACACTTATACAAGAGATCCACCATACATGATAACTTAAAGAATGAAACAAAGGAAGCTAAAACATCGCATAACACAGATATGATCTCGGAGTTCACCCCTAAAGGGCTACATCTCCGAGTCTGCTCAACTGCAAGACCCCTCTGGCATTTAATATAGTTAGGAATAAATAATTAATATGTCTTTTACATTTTTGCCACTTAGGCGAACACAACCAATATACAAATGGCCACTTGACCCACAAATCCTAATTGATTTCCACGTAGAGGCAGAACCAACTGAGCATACTAAAGAGGAAATATAAGGTTCATTGCCCAACAGTACTCTATTTAGAGGCCTAAGACTTAACCGGTGCCCCATTTTCCACAACAACAGGTTCCAAAACTAATACATCAAGGATTGCCATCACTTTAGCAAAGCAAATACATAACTTAAACTTACAACCTTTCCAATTCGATACGTTACCAAACTTCCATCCATTCTTCTAGCATATCAAGGAAGTAATAACAAAATATACGAGGATAATTTAGATTCATATTTTCATACTCTCCTATACTTTAGTTTTCATATCTAAAATTTTCCGAAAGATCTTAATTATTCAAATCGAAAGACAATTCTTATTTCAAGAAAAAAAAAAACAACATCTTATTAAAATATTTTTCATAGCGTTAACAATAGTGTTATATTCCAAAGGTCATCAAATAAAGACAATTGTTGATCTCTCTTCCAAGGATTACCTTTCCTATTACAAGAAGTTCCATATTTAAACGATTGTTAACCTAAATTTAATAATCCAAGATCAATAAATTTTAATTAATCTACCATAAAGAAAGAAAATATGCAATCTCCATTATTTAATATATATATATATATATAGAGCAACTAAAATCTATATTATCAAAACAAAATAGTTTTTTTTTTCTACAAATTTATTTCATCTCTTTTATACTTTCCATAACATTTGTTTCTTTCATTTTATACTTGTCAATACCATATATATATTTTTTTATCAACAAAAAAAAACATATATAAAAAAAATAGAATTAAAACAAACTGTGTTTCTTTTTTTTTTTAAACCCTAATCCTTAACGCAGGACCCTGCGACCCACAATGTGGATGCAGGTTCTGCGGCCCACACTGTGGACGCAGCCTGCGGCCCACAATGTGGTCGCAGTCCCTGCGGCCCACATTGTGGTCGCAGCCTGCGGCCCACAATGTGGTCGCGGGGAGGCTGCAAAATACGGCGGCGCCGTGGGGAAGAAATGGGGGAGGGGGCGGCGGCGCGAGCCGAGCTTCGGCTCCTCCGCCCGCCAAACCCTAGCCCCAAACACATACAATTTTTTTTTTGTTTATTATTATTATTATTTTTTAATAGTTTTCAGGCATATACAATTTGGTAATAATAAAAAAATACATAGCCAATCCCTAAATACACGTCCCACAGTCTTATAGACAGGGATTTTAAGCATATTCCAGCAACTTCTCCTATTTTGAAACACAGTCCATTTAATTTCCAGCTTGCTCATAATAAACAACCAACTGGGAGACCATTTTTTTTTGACATAAACATGAACAAAACAATCCAAAACAAAACATAAAACCCCAATCCAAAACAATGTTTGCATTCCATTTTCCACACAAGATCCAACAAATAAACAAGAGGGTGGGTTGGAATCCTACTTCCAAACGCATTCCGGGAAGAGATTTTGACGAAGAGCTCCACCTGCAACTCCAAGCAAATTCCCCATTTTTTCCAAAAAAACCAAGCTCTCAAGAAAAGAACCCCCAAAACATTTTAAAACTAGGTTAAATGAGAAACCCTATTTTTGCCCTAATTTTCAATTTCGAATTTAGGCATTTATTTTTAAAATCAAATAAATGAAAATGAAAATGGAAGTCATTCATTTCCATTATTTATTACATCTTATTCGCTTTCCTTATGAAAATTAAAATGCTTCTATTTCTTATTGAGTTTTAAATTTTAATTTCTCAATATAAATTTTAGGCCTACTTCAAATTTTGAAACTATTGACCGGGTAAGGCGTTTTGATTAATTTAATTTTCTAAAAATCAATCTTTTTATACTATATCAACTATACAAGTAAAAAGGAAATAATTTCTTTTTTAAGTAATAAAATTTACCATTTCTCTTCCAACATGCGAAAATGATTAGTTTATTTCTATTTCTCAAATGACTTTAAACCTTCCTTTCTAAAACGCATAGCTCATTAAATTCGTTATTATTAAATTTAACTATTAAATTGACTCGCTATAACATAATAAAGCGACCTTTTTAAATGAATGACTAATCTAATGCAAGAGTCTTATTTATTCTAATTCTCAACTACAAATGTGTAAATGAGCACACTAATCCAAGTTAAATACCTTAAGCTTGCTACATTAATAATTAAAGCAATCTCTTTTTTAAATTAACGATTATTCATATAAAAGAAACTTCCTATTTTAAATTTCCAAAATACTAGTGCGTACTTCTACTCATTAAATTGAATTGAATATTTTGGATAACAAACTCCACTTACCCCGCGCTAGGCATGCAAACCAAGGAAGTCCACCAAATCACCCGACACGCAACCCAACAAAAAGAAAGCCCCACGAACCACACACGACACTCACCTGACCATGGCTAAGGCAAGACGAGAGTTTTGTGACTACCAAATCCGAATTCTAAGGATGGAGGAGGTATATTCAACCTTGCAAATCCCAAAGGAGATGAACCTCGCCCTAGGCGGTGTTGTACTTGCAATCTCCTACACCCATGAATTCATGCAAGCATACATATACATATACATATTCAATGAGGGTGTTAGCTCGAGATTTATCACAAGAGTTAGGAAACAATTACATTTACACAAGAATCGACGCAAGAGCACAATAATAAGTATGCACAATTATTTATATTATCTAAACTACACATTGCATCACGGTTAACCTACCATTCAAGAATGCCACATAGGAAGTCAACCAAGGTCAAACGGTTTTACAAATCCGACTAGGGTAGGGGTATTACAGATTAATTGACAGTTTTTTGTGTTTTAAGCTATTTGTTGTGTTTGTTGGACTTAGCATACCTATTGAGACTAGGCAATTGATGTAAAGGCCCATTGTTATTATAGTCTAGGTGTACGTGAGTTGATATACTTGTGCAAACATAGTAACTTGCTTTGCTTATAGGATGACCTAAGTAATATAGGTTATGCAACCCCTCCCTTTAGAGATGGACTATGATGAATGTGGTTTGATTGGTTTGAGGGGACACGATGTAGGGTATGTGATGTTGATGATTGAGATGGGGAAGGTGATGTGGGGAAGTCAATTTTAGATAGAAGGTATGGAGGAACTGGTACTCATTCCTGTGGAAGAGGATCAAAATAGAGTTATCCATTGACATGAATGGGGTGTGTATCATTGTACTTAGTCATTATTTTAGGGATAATCCTTAACACTTAGATTTCTCATAGCATCTTGATTCCTTGTGTGTTCATGCACACAAAATATTTACAATGTATGAATGAACAAATGTATGGGCGATATGCAACAGAATGCAATATATACAGATGAGATGAAACGGGCGATCCATGGCTTATTCATAATGCTTTATTTCCTCATTGAGTGTGGTAGTATTGATCTTGGTTGAGGTATCATAAACCAAGATTGAGCATTGCACCTGTAAACAAACACAACAAACAAGAAAATTTCCCCTCCATTCTAGTTCATAAACATATGGTTGAGGTATACATTGTAGTCAGTAAGCCAAAGTGATCCATGACTTGTATTTTTGCATAGGATCTCGTAGTTTAGTGAACTTCCCACATAGACACCATTAGTATGTGCCCCAGAACTTCATTGGAACAAATCTGAGGACAGAAAACAAAGAAAAAGATATCATGAACCATCCCTGCCACTCTAATCACTTGTAGATATCCCGGAGTAGCATAGGAACCTGATATAAAAAGCAGTAATCTGACCAAATGCCTATCAACCAAATAGAATCTTTTTGTCAAAGAGATATGTCACCATGTCTTGTTTTGAAGGAAGGATGCATCCTTATTTAAGATAGTTTCATGTATGTGTTTCTTAGGTGTTTGCTTGTTTGTTTGATAGTGGGTCATTTTGTATGTAGCTCAAAATGTTGTTTTATGTCTGACTGGATGTTTATGTACAAGGAACAAGTTTATTGCAATGTTTTTTATTGATTTTAATGTTTTCACATGTTTTTGGGTTTTTGTTTTGTTTTGAATGTTTTTGCTTTTTGTTAGGACATTTTTTGAATGTTTTTTATCTTTTTGAGTTCTTACAAATGTTTAAGATCTTTTTGAGTTTTTACAAATGTTTTTGGATTATTTCAGGACATTTTTAGAATGAGTAACTCGGTGAATCACTAGTATTGAGAATCCACTCACATCATATAGGTAAAAATTTGTCCCCAGTTAGGTGTCGGTGTGAAAGCATGATGTGAAATTCATGAGGCAATAACCCCCTTGAAAATCAATAACAAGTCATGGTAGATATGATGTTTGAGCGGATGCAATGGATGTGATCACAACAAGTTTGAAAGACAATGGAGCCTTTACGAATAGCACATGTTTTCCAAGTTTTCACAACCATACTTATCCAAGGCACCACCGAAGTGGTTTTCACCATTTGGATGAATGATTTTTCTTTACTATTTTCTTGATTTTTTTCATTTTTTTGTACTTTTTTCAGGATTTTTTCTGAATGTTTTTGGCATTTTCTGATATTTGATGAGCCTGATGCTCTACACAGCTTATGCATGAAACTTTTTGAGATGCATGTTATTGATTGTATTTGACAGGTTCCCTTTCTGAAGTTGCTAACTAATATGTTTGAGACCCAAAGACTGTAGTGATGACATATGGACCCAGCCAATTGGATTCAAATTTTCCTCGATGTTCTCTATTTGGTTGATTGTGGGGATTCTTTTTGAGAACAATATCTCCTACCTCAAATATGTGAGGTTTGACTCTATGATTGTAGCTAATGCTCATGCGTTGTTGATATGCTTTTAAGTGATTGTAGACAGCTTGTTGTTTTTCATCAAGCAGTTCCAAGTCCTGAAGACGGAAGACTCGGTACTCTTCATCAATAATCAAATTGTGCAAGGAAACCCATAGGGATGGAAATTCAACTTCAATAGGCAAGATAGCTTCTACTCTATAAATAAGAGCGTATGGATTTGCTCCTGTAGGGGTTCGAATGCTAGTTCGATATGCCCATAGTGTTGGATTCAAACGAATGTGCCAATCACGACCAGCATCATTGACTATCTTCTTTAGGATCCTCAATATGTTCTTGTTTGAGGCTTCTACTTGACCATTTCCTTATGGGTAATATGGGGTAATATGGGGTGGAGAAATGGTGTTGGATATGAAACTTCTCACAAAGTTCACGAATATCCTGATTTTTGAAGGGAAGCCCGTTATTTGTGATGATGGACATGGCTACACCATACCGGCAGATGATGTAGTTTAAGATAAATGAAGCGATCTTCTTGTTAGTTACTTGGGTGAGTGGAATGGCTTCGATCCACTTGGTGAAGTATTTTGTGCTGGTAATGATGAAGTTGTGACCATTGGATGAAGATAGATGGATTTTACCCACAAGGTCAAGTCCCCACTAACAAAAGGGCCATGGTGTCGCGATGGATTGCAGTTCTTGTGTTGGTGCATGTATCAAACCTCCATGAACTTAGCACTTTTTTCATTTTCTAATAAAGTAGTAGGAGTGTTTTTCCATGGAGGGCCAATAGTATCATGCCCTAATTATCTTCTTAGCCAATGAAGGGCCACTTGAATGAGCCCCACAAATACTTTCATGTACTTCTAGAGTTCCAATTGTTGGCAATTGATACTCATTTGATTGGTTTCAATATGTTGTCATTGATGGCAACATGTTTCGGCTTTCATATTATGGTTTAGTTTTTTACCGGCAGACACTTCACCGGCACCGGCAGGTATCTTCACCAGTTGGAAGGAATTCTTTGGTTACCGACATCCTAGGCCGACATGACTTCATCAAGTTATCGGTATAGAAGGATGACATCATTTGGGAGATCCAGCAATCGACAATTAATTTTGATAGTTATGTATATATGTAATTAATTCGACATGTATATTCATTTTGTAATTATCTATGTAAGCCGACATAAGGCATCAAGGATTGTAAGGGTATATAGGTTAGCTAATTAGATCATTTTGTGATATGATATGTAAGGATATGTGAGATATGTGAGAGAGATCATGTATGTGAGGACGTTTATGTAAGAGGTTATTTCAGTAAGGGTTTAGGGTTTCAGACCAGAACAGACGAGGCTTAACCGGAACTATATTCAGGCATAGAAGATGTTATCATTGTAGTTCACTCATTTCTCTAGATTGTAGTTTGGATTTGTATGTAGTCAGTGAGACTCTTTTGTGTTGAGCAGTGTGCTCTAAGTTGTAAGCCTTCCTGCATGTGTAGGCACCCATATTTTATAATATCTTTTCTTATGGCCAGTGGATTGATATTGTGGGTCACAAATCCCACCGTGGTTTTTCCTCTTTGAGGTTTTCCACGTATAATTCTTTGTGTTATGGTATTCATTTGTGTGATTGGCTTATTGATTGCTTTACTTCTTTCAATCTTATATGTATCGGTTTACCGGTTGGTGAATGCATGTTTTAATAAGGTTAAAATTGATCATTCTGGTAGAACTAAATAGAAGAAGCAAGAGGTTGAAATTGTGTTTAACTATAAGAAGAGAGAGAAGCGGCAAGGGAAGGCAAGTAAATTTGTTGAACAAGTATCTTAGGATATCAAAGCATTGATGGATATTTTTCCTGGAAAAAGGAAGGAAGAGAAAAGAGCGTAAAATATTTATTGAGCCTATTCCATCATACTCGGGATCTGAGGATGACACACCCTTAGCATTCAAGAGGGTATTGAGGAAGAAAACTAAAGAATCTAATGATGAAGCAAGGAAACAACTGGTTAGGAAGGTTACAATCAAGGTACCGGTATAGAAGAGAGATCCAAAGGAAACACCTTTTGCTCCATTCAGTACTGGTAGAAGAAAGAAGATGGATGGCACTGGTCTTGCACTTGTATCTAGTAATGTAACTAATATTCCATCTAAGACTTGTGCAGAATTGGTTGATGAAATAACTAAGGATTGTGTGTTGAAAAATGTATAATTTTATTATGAGCATTTAGATGATGATGAACAAAGAGAAGTTGAGGAAGCGGTTTTATTGTATTTGGATATATGTAAGAAATCCTTGTTAGAAATTGAAAAGCAAATACCAACACAATTATATGACAATTTAGATGCTAGAAGATTATCAGCTATGGAGGAGGACAAGCATATAAAGATTCAAGAGTTGTTGTCTACTTGTGCATCCATTACTCCAGAGGAGTTGGACAGGGTTCTTGAGGTTGTAGATAGGAAAACATTTCATAGCAAGCATAAGATAGTTAGTCTTATGTTAGGTAGGGTTAATGAGATAGTCACTGAAACCCACAAGGCATGGGTTCAATTATTTGCTACAAACCCTTATTTTTATACTTCACCGAAGGCTAAAACTGACACTACAAACATCCCAATTGAAAGGAAAGGTAAAGGTATAATGGGTACCACATCTACAAATTTGAAATATATTAAGATATTAGATATAGAGCCCCCAGTATAATCTAATGTAAAGGACACAGAGGTGATACCAGCAAATGTTGAAATACTGACAGATTCAAAGAGTGTAAAGGTTACAAATGTTGAGGACAATAGTCCTCTGGATCAGAATGTACAAGTTGAGGTCACAGCTCATAAGGAGGAACCAGCAGTAATTGATACTGCACCAAGTGGCAAAGCCACCAGTGCAAGAGAGGAAGCTATAAAAGTTAATAAAACATCAAAGGAGAAGAAAGAGGAATCCGGTAGGGAACCGATAGGGAACCAGTAGTGAGTGCATCATTATTATCAATTAACACCTCACAGGTAGAGCAAAAGATCTTAACTGAGATGAGTTCTATTGAGCTCATGATGATGGTTGCATAGAAGATGATGAAGGAAGGATCTATGGACAAAGGAGTTATTGATCAGTCTATCCCAATTTTGCATGGACTTGTCCCGGAGTGCAAATTTGACAAAGAAGCAAGCCCATTCGGCAAGCTTAAAATAATCATAGAGCACATGTCTAAGGACTTTCAATATTTACAGCAGATATCAAATCGGCAAGCATGGAGAGGTTTACACAAGCTAAGAGAGCAACATTTGATCAGATGATTAAGTCGGAGAAGAAGGAGATTAATGATAAGTTGAAGTTGATTGATAATGCCTTAAGGCAATGTACTAATATTTATAGAGTATGTTGTGACACGGGTTTACTTACTGTAGATTTAGATAAAAGGATTAAGGATACTCAGGAGAAGATTGTAGGTATAGTCAATTCTTTTCATGGATCAAATTATTTGACTACATCTATTAATGGTCAGATTTTGATATTGGAAGCTCAAGTTTCAGCTCTTGAGAGGGATAAAGATAAAATCATAAGGAGAGCCAGAGGTCTTAGAGGATTGGTGAGTCCCCGGTTGGACTCATTAAGTGTATATAAGAAGGAGTGTATTGATATGGTTGGTAAGCCCACACCGGAAGAACTTAAGGATAAAGAGTCATATGCCCATATGCTTAATGGACTTGTATCTATTTCTGGCACACTCAAATCAGGTTGGGATACCTATCTAGAGCTTTTGGAGAAAGCCTATCTAGAAGTTTTCAAATAGATTCAGCTCCGATAAGGTATTTTGGGACATTCTTTGTACAGTCTTTTCATTCTTCGTCCCAGTTTTTGGTTTTTTATTTTGGCATTGATTTCAAAGGTGGAGGTATAGGTTAAAAATATATTCCTAGAATCGGGAGATATGGAGGTATGGAGTATTTTTTTCAGGTCATGATCACGGATGGATATTCAGCTCAGGGGGAGCAATCTCAGGATGAAACCGGTAGATGGAAACCTTTATCATTTTTTAAATGAGTGTTTCCATCAATGCCAAAGGGGGAGATTGTTGGAAATTGACACTCATTTGATTGGTTTCAATGTGTTTTTATTGATGGCAACATGTTCCATCTTTCATATTGTGGTATAATTGTTTATTGGCAGACACTTCACTGGCACCGGCAGGTATCTTCACTGGTTGGAAGGAATTCTTTGGTTACCGGCATTGCAGGCCAACATGACTTCATCAGTTTACCGGCATAGGAGGCCGACATCATTTGGGAGATCCGACAATCGACAATTGATTTTGATAGTTATGTATATATGTAATTAAGCTGACATGTATATTCATTTTGTGATTATCTATGTAAGCCGACATAAGGCATCAAGGATTGTAAGGGTATATAGGTCAGTTGATTAGATAATTTTGTGATAACAAATGTAAGGATATGCGAGATATGTGAAAGAGATCATGTATGTGAGGACATTTATGTAAGAGGTTATTCCGGTAAGGGTTTAGGGTTTCAGACTGGAATAGACAGAGCTTAACCGGAACTGTATTCAGGCATAGAAGATGCTATCATTGCAGTTCACTCATTTCTCCGAATTGTAGTCTAGATTTGTATGTAGTCAGTGAGACTGTTTTGTGTTGAGCAGTGTGCTCTAGGCTGTAAGCCTTCGTACATGTGCAGGCCCCCATATTTTGTAATATCTTTTCATATGGCCAGTGGATTGATATTGTGGGTCACAAATCCCACCGTGGTTTTTCCTCTTTGAGGTTTTCAACGTATAATTATTTGTGTTATGGCATTCATTTGTGTGATTGGCTTATTTATTGCTTTACTTCTTTCAATCTTATATGTATCGGTTTACCAGTTGGTGAATGCATGTTTTAATAAGGTTAAAATTGATCATTTTGGTAGAACACTGATTCACCCCCCCTCTCAGTATTGTTGGATTCCAACAGTGATCACTTCACCTTTCTCTAAACATCGGAGGAGAGTACCATCGAGACTTCATCGGTATAGGGTTTCGGCAATGATGGTGTATCGAACGAGTTGGTGTATGAAGGTTTTTCATTGATTGTTTGATTGGTTTGGTGGAAGGATTTGATCACATAAGTAGGCGTAGAACTCACCATACCATGGGGAATCGGGACCAATGAGTTGACATACCATCTTGGATTTTGGGATATCATAAGTGAGGATCCAAAGTTGTTCAGCTAATAAATCATAGCGTGTTGAATTCTATGGAAGATTGAGGAGAGAGGCTATTGTAGCCATTGCATGTGCAGCTCTATTCTGGCATCGAGGAATCTCTTCAAAAGTGATAGCTATAAATAATTCTTTGAAGATATCAACCATTTTCTTGTAAGGAATGAGCTTATCATCCTTAGTTTGGTATCCATCATTGACCTATCGAATGACTAGCTTTGAATCGTCATAGACCTATAGCTCCTTTAAGTTCCATTATATGGTCATTCTTAGTCTGGTGATCAAAGCTTCATACTTTTCTATGTTGTTTGTGCATGGGAATGTGAGCCTATATGATTTTGGAATGCTATAACCTTGAAGAGTAATAAAAATAATGCTAGTTCTCGAACCATGCCTAGTGTATGATCCATCAAAATATAGCTTCCATTGTTGTGTTGGCATGAGTGTGAATATTTCCTCATCCAGAAAATTTGAGATAAGTGGATGGTCTCCTATGAGTGGCACTTCAACCAACTGATCTGCAATGACTTGCCCTTTGATTTCTTTTCAGTCGACATACTTGATGTCAAATTCGCTGAGAAGCAATACCCACTTTACCAAATGACCTGTTAGTGTTGCTTTACTAATAAATACTTGAGTGGATCTATCTTGGAAATGAGTTGTATCTTGTATGTCAACATGTAGTGCCTCAATTTGGTTGTTGCTAAAATCGTTGCTAGGCAGGCTCGTTCAATAGGGGTATAAATGAGTTCATACCCTACCAGTGTTCTGGAAATGTGGTATACTGCACATTCTTTGTCTTTTGCATTAGGTTGTGCGAGTAAGACTCCTAAGGTCGTAGTTGTAGCTGATATGTATAATAACAAGGGCCTATCTGGAGATGGTGGTGTTATTAGGTAGTCCTTTAACTGTTGGAATGTTTGCTAACAATTCTCTTCCCATTTGAACTGAACATTTTAATGGAGTAGATGTGTGAAGGGATGACATTTGTTGTCCAATTGTGCAATGAAGCGACGAATTGACTATAGCCTTCCTTGTAATGTCCTCAACTGACTGATGTTCTTAGGAGGTGGCATCTCCATGATTGCTTTTAATTTTGTAGGATCAAGCTCAATTCCTTTATTTGAGACAATGTATCCTAGGAGCTCCCTGGAGTTTACTCCTAAAAAACTCTTCTTTGGATTTAGGCATACATTATATTTCTCCAGTCTGGTGAAAATTTTGTCCAGCATGGTAAGGTGACCCTCTCTTGTTAATTATTTAGCTAGTAAATCATCCACATAGTCTTCCATCAGCGTATGCATCATGTCATGGAACCCTTTGATATATGGAACCTTCATTCTTGAGACTGAATGGCATCACATTCCAACATTATTTACCCCATGGGCATGTAAAGTTGTTTTGTGTTGATCCTCTAGAGCAATCTTTATTTGGTTGTATCCTAAAAAACCCATCCATGAGTGAGAGAATTGCATGTCTTGTTGTGAGATCCATGATCATGTCAATGTTTGGAAGACGGAAGTCATCTTTAGGACACGCTTTGTTTAGATCTCTAAAATATATACAGATACGGATGCCCCTAGTCGGTTTTGCCACTGGTACGATGTTAGAGATCCATTTTGCATAATCAATGGATCTTATGAAACCCACATCTAATAGCTTCTTGAGTTTTGCTTTGACTAACAATGTGATATGAGTTTTACTATTTTAGCTCCTTCTGCTGTCAAATGATGCATTACTAACTCTGGATCGAGCCCTGGCATGTTTGCATGGGACCATGTAAAATTGATTTTTCGCTTCTGAAAGAATGCTATAAAATCAGGATCTTCTGCTAGATGTATTATTTGTGGATTTTTTGGTGCCCCCAGATTGACTTCCTTTGTTTCTTCTATAAGAATGGATGATCTTTCCTAATTAGTGTTGAAGGGGAGAATGTCAAACCTTCCATATTCAGGCACCTCGAAGAGGTTTTCACCCTTGGATGCGTCCTTTTTTTTAACTATTTTGGGATCAAAAAGTGTCATAGTGTGGTTTTCACTTGAGGATCATGTTTTGATTGTAATATTTTTGTGACTGAAAGGTTTGATATTCTCTCCAAAGTAAGTCGCGATGTTAAGTTCAATAGTGAATCTATCCTTATGATCCTCACTTGGTATGTCATATCGTAATTCAAGAAATTCTATCATCGTGTCATCATTTTGGAAGGTGTGAAGGTGTGGGAGATCTTGTTGGTCCCAATCAATGAGTTCAAGGTGAATAATTGGCATGGCTTCATCAATGATATTGAGGTCATAGGATTTGTTGGTTAGGGTAAGTATGGAGGAATCAAGGTCATTGTTAGTATTATCCTCTTCGTAATCAAGCTCAGGAGGTGACCCATCTGTTCTTGAACTATCTTTAGTATCCAAATCCCAAAAGGTTTTGATCCATGCCTCTCCTGCAACGCTTTTGTCTACAAGACTATCAGTAATTTCCTCTTCGGATTCATGTGAATCCAAAGAATCCCATTTGTATTCATGTGAATCTGTCTTAGAATCACTTGGTAGAATTATGTCACTATATATTATAGAGATGTCTGCAGGTGTGAAATGTTTGTCGACAGTTGTTGCAGGGGTTTTATCTGATGGGTTTGTTGATGTTTCTTGGGTGTCTGAAGTGGACAAGAGTTTTGTCCTTGGAGTAATAGTTTGGTGTACAATAGAATTATTTTTCTTACTCGTTGTATGTGTGGAATTCAACTAAGAAGTGCTTTTGTGACTTGGATTATTTGATCTAGTAGGTTGATCTGCAATGGACACTGCCCTGCTTCTAGAAGGGATGAATTTGGAAGTGGTATGCTTTTGTTTGCTTGGAATCCTGAGCTTAGAAGAGCCTCCTGAACCAGGGTTGAATTAGAGTCTAGTTTTATCCCATGGTTGTAAGAACGGTTGCAATGGCTCTTGTACACCTTGTTTGTGGGATCCCAATTCACTATGGCCATCATAGCCCATATTTTGCATCAGGGTAAAACCTTTACTATACCTCTCTATAGGGATATTGATCTGTTGTCTAGTTGTATCGGAAGGGTCTCTATAGATCCATCCTACCAAGTTTTCATTAATACTTTCTTGTTCTTGTGATCTGCCTAGGATGAATCCATCAAGTGTATTAGTGTTGGCTGCAACAAGTGGCTTGAGTGATATTTATGGTTTGCCATGAGTCCTAGGTGAGAGGGGCAGTTGGCCAACATAGAAAATTTGACTAACATTATACTCTCGTGGGCCTTCATCCTTTACTTTCATTTTCAGCTTCTCCTCTTTGGGTGTAGGGATCGGTGTACTGGTGAGAGAAGTTGGGTGGATATAGGATAATGATGTGGTGGCTTCTCTGTTGTTAGGGATTGTGATATCTGGTTGATGCCTTATATTGTTGCAAAAGGCAAATGGGTTGGCATCACAAAGGATGGTAATCTCTACTCCATTATGTGGAAACTTGATGCATTGATGGTAGGTGGATGGTACTTCTTGCATGGCATGAATCCATGGTCTACCTAATAGAAGACTGTATGGAAGAGGGAGGTCTAGGACTTGACAAACCACATTCTTCACCACAGGTCCTACCCTGACTGGTAGAGTAACACACCCTTTAGAGGAGCATTCTGCATCGCCTTGATGGTGATCCTCTTCCTAGCATCAACTGCTTCTACTGCATATCCCAATGTTGTGATTAATTGTAAGGTACAAATGTTAAGGCTAGCTCCATTGTCAAACAAGACTCTCTTGATTCTATGTTTATGTATGAATCCCTCAATGTGGAGAGGGGTGTTATGAGGTTGTTGAAAACATGCATCATCATTCTCAGCAAAAGTGAGACATGGTGATGATTTGAGACTTCCAGCCATGGCTTGAAATTGATATGTATTGAGGTTGGATGGAACTGACACTTCTTGGAGAGCTTGGTCCAAGATGGTTCTATGTGAGGGTGATAGGGGCAAAATCTCTAGTATGGAGATGAGTGTCGATGTCTTATCCAATTGGTCCACACGGCTATATTGTTTGGGCATGTATGCAACTCGTTATGGTTCTCCTTGTACAGTGATCTTGCTACGACGATTAACAATGTTGCATGTGGGATCTTTACCTTTGATTGTAATGGTTGCAACTTGTTCATTGGCATCATAAAGGTTGTTGACAATATAGGTATATGGTGCACGTGTATAGTTTGTCGTGTTATCTTGGCTCTTACCTTGATGGGAAGGACCTCCTTTCTCATATGATGGGAGTGTATTTTCGAACATGGTATTATCAATATTGGAAGCTTTTGCATTGTGACCATCCACTTCTATATCACCTCAATCAACAAGGTCTTGAATAATATATTTTAACCAATGGAAGTTGTTTGTTTTGTGTTATTTTCCCTTGTGAAATTCACACTACTCATTATCTCTCCACCATGAAGGTTTAACCTGTGGTTCGTAGTTTGATGTTTTAGGCAATGTGATGAGATCGGAAGATATGAGTTGTCATAATATCTTTTCAAGAGGTTCTCCCAAGGGTGTGTACATTCGATTGGGTTTTTAGGTAGGGTACATGCTTTTAGGTGCCTCTTGCTACGTGTTGGGAGTTTGATTGCTTTGATTGTTTTGTGGATTACCTTGGTTGGTATTGAGGTTGTTGCGATTATCTATTTTCCCTGCAATTTTGACTATGGGTTGGGCGATTTTGATAGTTCGTATGTCTACAACACCATCTTTAATAATGTTTTTGTTCTTGGGCCAAAGTTTGGGTTTGTCACTATTGTAGGCTGGTCATTGACCATCCTTGTTGTCTTTGTAGATTTTGACAAGTCCCTTTTTGATAACGTCTTTCTTGATTTTAAGCCCCTGGGCTATTACGTCTTTGAAAGTGTGTGAACATTTGATATCCAAATAGAATAACTCGCCATTCTTTTGTTTTGTATTGCATAGATCAGCCATGGAGATATCTCGTTCTATGTTATGTGCATGATGAGTGATAAATTTTGTACTAGGTCCTCAAATGTTCGTATTCCTCCTAGCAAACATGAAAACTATTGCATGGTCGATCTGCCTAAAATTTGATGGAAGAGGTGCATTAGATATGTTTCGTCATATGCCACCTCTAAGCATGTGGAGTAAAATTCTCTTGCATGGTCCCTTGGATCTCCTTTCCCTTTTATATTTGTCAAATTTTGGTGTTTCGAAATTGCATGGGAAAGGAGGCATGATCATGTTCCAATCAAATGGATATGGACAGATATCTTTGAGAGCATATTGCTTTTGTGACCTTCCTGAGTGTACTTGTTGGGCAAGGTCTGCATCTGTTGTCTCAACATATTCATTTATGTGGGAGGAGGTGGGACATTACCTTGTTGATAGTTATCATCATAGTTGTGGGTATTCCTTTCCCTTCTGTCATCTTTATTTTGTTCTTATTGATGGTTATGTTGGGCTTGTTCTAGTGTGTCCCTAAGTTGCGATACGTCAAAGTCTGGAGGGAGTTTTTCTCCTTCTTGAGCAAGTCTTAGGAAATGGGCATCTACATTCCCCCTGAGAATTTCTTCAAAGAGTCTATTAAATCTGGGATTACTAGTTGCTTCTATTTGTGCTTGTGTAGGGGTGTTTGGGCCTTCTCTTTCAGAAAAGGGGTTAATGTCCTCTTCTTCTTCTTCCCATATTTCATTTTGAGTTTGCTTTTGACTTTGAGACCTAGTCCTAGCCATGTTTGAATCATGCATTCGTGGGAGTGAAAGTGATGTGGGTGGAAAGTGGGTGGTTGATCCCCTTTTTAGTTCCAAGATGATATGATGATAAAGATGAGTTCAAACTATTTTGTGGATGTTTGATCTCCTACGTGAAAGGTTGGGTATCAACAAAGTTCTCTTTAGATTTGCTTGTTTGGTTTTTCAACAATTTGAGAGATGAGGTGTAGCAAGGTGTGTGCTTGCAAACCACAAGCTACCTAGCTTTGAGAGGATGCACTCAAAAGCTAGTTTTAACCTATCTAGATGCTTAGTGATGTCTTTTTAGGATGATTTATCCTTGATGTAGAGACACACTAGAGAGCATTTTTTTGGTATGATTATAAATATCTTGAAAGAACTAAGGACAAGACCTTTGTATGTTGAGAGGGGAATGGATTTTTGATGTAATGTGAATTTTGGAGTGGAGGTGAACCTTGGAATTTCTACTAAGGGACTATGAATTTGATGATTGATTTTGGAAATGATTTTTGAAGTGAGAAGGATGAAAGAAATGATTATGATGTTTTGATTTTTTTGGAAAGATTTGAATTTAATTTGTGGAAGATGAAATCTTTAGAAAATGACTTATGGAATTTTTAGAAACTGACTTATGGAAGATGGTGAATTTGGAGTATGATTTAGAAATGACTTGTGGAAAATAAAAGATGATGAATTTGAAGTATGATTATGGAAGGTATGTGAATTTGGAAAATTTGGAAATGTGAATTTGAAATATGAAAATGATGAGTGATTATGGATGACTTGATTTTGGAATTGAGAAATGTGTGAATTGGGAAATGTGATTAAGGAAAGGATGAGATGAAAAGATATGGAAGATGTGATTGAGTTGAGAAAATGAAATGTATGAACATTGTAAATGATTTGAATTTGATGAGTGAAGATGAAATATAGAAAAATTATGAAATATGAAAGATTAGAGAATGAAGTAAGAAGATGAAATATGGAAGGTGTAAACTTTGGATCTCTAATAGGTGATTGCGGGTTGTGAAATGTATGATGGATGAAGGTGTTGACCATGATTGTGTCTATACGATAAAGCTCTTCTTTGAAAGAAAGATTTTGATGTGAGGGGTTCTAGTTCAAAATTGTCGATGAAACCGTAACTAAAATCGTGATAGCAATGGATGAAGGTGCGATGCTTTAACAACAGCTTACGACTTTTGTACAAGAAACTTCTCTTTTGTATTTTCTTTTCACTTTGCTTCTTTTTGGTTTGTCGATAAATTGATTTCTTGGTGTATTTGAGAGATTTCCAAACATGAAGCATGGATGGGTTTTTCAAGAATGTTGTTTTGGTTGTTTAGATCATTGTGGGGATGCAACTTGTTTCAAATGGTTGATGATCTCTTTGACAAGAAGACATGGCAAGCACACAAGCACATAGAAACACTTTTTTTTTCTTGAATCTAATGAAATGTGTATGTTTATGATCTTTTCAAATCTCCTTTAGTTTTCACAGGTTTTGAACAAACAAAAGACAAATCGGATAGACTCTACTATTCTCAAAAAGGTCATTCCTAATATCAATAGCCCACACTCAATACTCCGTCAGCTCAAACAGCCCTATCACACCCTAAGGTGTGCCTGCGTTTTTGTCTTTGTCCAAAATTTGAACCAAAGAGAATTGCTCCTCAATTGGATCGTTTTCTTGGGAGATATATGGTGAGTGTCTTGGAGGCGGATTCTTCCCCACCCTTGCACTATGATATTACAAATTTTTGGCTAACTGGCTCAGTTTGGCTTCTATGCTTAAGGCTCGTAGAAAGGGTTTTGTTCGGTCTTCAATGATAAACTCCCTCGGGAGGCTTCCCAACCTTTAGAACAAAGGATTTTGTATCTCAAGGATACTGGGGGGAGGCTAATCAATGAGAAAAATCGTTGGATGTGATTTTCATCACAATCCACATTTGATTATCGTGGGTTGGAATACTTGGTGTTAGTCATTCCCCTCTTACCGGCCTTATGGGCTTCTCGGGAGGACAGGCTTGCTAAAGGTTCTATCTTATTACAAAAAATGAAAGAAAGTAAATAAAATAGTGAGTTTGGCTTTTTAATCACCCAATTAAGGGGAGAGCATATGCCTATCACTTTCGAATCACAATGAGCACTTGTTCCTTTTATCCAATCATCACAATATTGTCTAAATGCTACTTGGAGATGCTCTAACAATCATGGGGTTCTTTTTATCCAAGATAGCAAAGTGAGAAGATCACAATATTTGAACTTTTATGAAAAGAAACCTTGTCAACAAAAGAAATCGCCAAATGATAACAATGAGGAGCTTGAAAGTAAAACTCCCAACTTGAGATTGATTGTTCTATGTTACCTTTGCAAAAATTGAAAGACAGCTTGTTCTTTTTATGCTTTGGAAACAAAGAAATTTGTCTTGTTCTTTTTATGAGCACCAAAAGAATATGTGAACTTGCAAAATGTAAATGTTTGATTTGTGGTTCTTTGTTAGCCCTTTGCAAGAAAGAAAGTGGGATTCTTTTTAAAACACCAAAGAACAAGTGAATTTTTTTTAAACACCAAATGGATAAATGAGGTTCTTTTTAAGCCTTTCCAAGAAAGTAAAGCATGAATTCTTTTTAATCCCCTTTGTAGCAAAAAAATAAAGATTGGGGTTCTTTTTAAACACCAAAAACAAATGGAGTTCTTTTTAAGCACCAAAGTGAATGTGAGGTTCTTTTTAGTCCTTTTGTAAACAAGAAATTAAAACTTGAAACAAAAGAAGTAAAATGAATTAAACTACCTCCTTCAAAACCTGCACAAAATGTTAGAACCTGCAACAAAAATACTCAAAATGTTAGTCAATATGGGGGGCTCGCAAGCCTAAATTTTTCATTTTTGTTACGATTCACGTCGGGTTCGCCAAAATGATGCATGGAAAAGAGGACAAAGCCAAAGACAAGGTTCAAATGTTAGTATTCTAGTTTCAACCATAAAACTCAAAACAAATGAACTAAAAACCATTCCAATACATACCAAAGGAG
This sequence comes from Cryptomeria japonica, assembly GCF_030272615.1. Taxonomy (NCBI): domain Eukaryota; kingdom Viridiplantae; phylum Streptophyta; class Pinopsida; order Cupressales; family Cupressaceae; genus Cryptomeria; species Cryptomeria japonica. Next base: position 171,780,392 of record NC_081405.1, read on the forward strand.
GTTTAAAAACATAAATGAAGCATGAACAAAATAAAAGAAAGGAGAAGAGCCTCCCTAAGATGCTTCCATGATGCCTTTGTTGCTCCTCCCTTGTTTCTCTCCTCTCCAAGATCCCAATGAGTGTAGCTCTCAATTGTTAACACTAACCATGGATGCCAAATGGAGATTCAAGATGGCTGAAAATGAAAAACAAATGCTTATGCAAATGCAAAGAGTAATGCTATGAGAAATCTAGGTATCTATGCTAATTCCAATATAGTAACAATGCTCTAATGCTTCCTCATTTGCTTGAGGAGAAGGGTTCTATTTCTAGGCAAAATAGAAGATTGGATGGTCAAGATCGATCTGGTTTGTGGAGGGCCAAGATTGCATGATTCATGATCCATGTGATGGTTTTCAACCCAATCTCATGATGAAAAGTGTCAGTATGAAATGGCTTGAGAGGAGAGGTAAGTAGCATTAAATTCTTGAGAGGACATGAGGGTTACCATGGATGGTTGGGGTTATGGGATAAAGCTTTTATCCAAAGGATAAACTCTTGTGCAAGGGTTAAAGGGATAACCATGGTCAAAGCAATGAATGCTTGAAGAGACCCATGGGTCAAAAGGATGGTTGGGTTAGAGAGATAGTCTCTAACCAAGGGTCAAAGGTGAGTTAACCAATAATTGTTATGTAAGAGCCTTACAAGTTTGGAAGACTTTGGAGGTTATCTAGTTGAAGAAATAAAGCCTTTAATGCTTTATGAAGACTTTGCATGTTTTATGAGAAGTGACCCCTTCTTAAGGAATATGAAAATGTTTAGGAGGGAATTAGGCTAATTAGAATGGATTAGAATAATCTAGAAGGGGGTTAGTGTGCAAGTGGATTTTGTAGGAGAATGCAAGTGGAAGGGATTTTACGATTTTTAAATAAATATAAATTTATTTAAATGTGTGCAACTTGCGTTTGGATAGATATTTAAATAAATATTCATTTATTTAAATGTGAGAGGGATTTAATTAAATGTGAAAGGGGGATTTAATTAAATAAATAGGCTTAAGAGGACTCTAGAAAGAAGCCATTAAAGGCTTGAAGACTTTGAGGGAAACCATTAAAGGCTTAAGAAGACTCTAGAAGGAAATCATTAAAGGTTTCAAGTGGGTGAGGATAAATAGGATTTTAAATAAATTATTTATTTATTTAAAATAGTGGTGCAACTTGCATTTGTAGGAGAATGCAAGTGGATGGGGATTTAAATAAATATTCATTTATTTAAATGAGTGTGCAATTTGCATTTTTAGAAAAATGCAAGAGGGTGAAGGATAAAGGGGATTTAAATAAATGTTTATTTATTTAAAAGTGTAGGGAGAGATTAATTAAATAAATATGTTTTATTTATTTAATTAATGTTCTGAATTTGGTTAAGTGAAATAAATCAAATAAATTGAATAATTTATTTAATTAATAGAAGAAGAGGGCTAGGGTGAATTTAATTAATTGTTGATCAATAATTAAATAATCAAATAAATACTAAGTATTCATTTAATTAAGTGGACAGATTTGGGTGTCTACAATGATTTATATTAAATATACAAGTTATAAGACTTTCTTAACTCTTCATAATCTTCTAATGCCTATTTGGCCTCTTTCAAAGCCTAATAGAGAGGAAAGGTCGAAAACTTAGGAACAACCACAAACCTTGGAGTTATTCCCCCCCTAGACCCCACACCTATGGACTTGAGGTCATAGGGGCATCCTTTCCCCAAGGATTGCCTACGTTCCCGCTTCCAAACGGGTCAAAGTCACACATAGTTCTCCTTTCCAAGTCTCTCAAAGGACACCTACACATAGGTTCATATAACCTAAGGTTTGTTGTGAATCCCCTTCAATAATATCAATACCCTTTAAGGATATTCAGGTCTCAATTAATCTCCACCTATTAACATTCATGATTTCACATAAATAAGCTAGAACCCTTTTAGGTTCACCTTATTAACATAGGGAGTCGGTTGGTTACCTATCCACAATATATTCCCCTTGTTGCACCCTTATTGCAACCATTATCATATGACCCATGATGCACCAATTTCAATAGTCGTTATCACATGACTTACAAGCAACCAATAAAACAACAATGATTTAAGGTTTTTAATCTCAATGGATCAATTCGATGGGCTAATGTGGCACCTCATTATGAACCCATTTCTTACACTACCTTTACATACAAAGGTGAAGCCCAATATTCTTTTGTTTATTAATATCACAACTTGAAAATTGTACCGATCACACATATCACAATCATAGGCATATGCAACTATTTGGAGTTTCCTCACAAGGAATCAAATTCTATATTATTAATGGCAACACAAACATGATAACTATTGTATCATCTTATGTAAAGGCCAATAAAGTAGAGTCTTACATATATATATATATTAATACCATTTCATATCCAATCTTATCCAATAAAAGTCAAGTGTCATTGTTACCCCATGAGATTCCTGGAATTAAGATTCCCAACCATTAATAGTGCTTAACTATAAAAAGGAAAGTCAATCCCCATTCGAAGTTAATGTAATCTATATAAATCTAGACAACCCTTTTGTTGCATACATGAGTGAGGTGTATGTATAGTATCCCAACCTTCCAACCTTGGCAGATAGTTACCTCTGAGAAAACCAGAGGTGGTATTCATGAATAAAGACTACGCAAAGGAAACAATAAGAATATATTTGGCATTACCACAAGAAATTGGTTCAATGTCCTAAAATGAGCATTACTAGGATCAAGATTTCCAACTTCTCTATGTTCAATGGTAACATTCGTCAAACATCCTATAGTTAGCTAAGTATTAAATCATCACCTTATCTCATGATTAGGTTCTACTAGATAAGGTTTAATAAACAATAGTTGCAGAGTTAATAATAACTAACACTTGGTTTAATTTTTCCATGTATCATATTTTACTAAATTAAAGGACACATTCATATCGACCCTAGGAAAGATGAATATCAACTTTTGGGAATGGGTACAATTACAAAGTATGGGTATAATAATCCTAATTAATATTTCAGTTAAGGCCAAGCCCTCTAGGATTATGATACAAGTTAAGGTCCATGACACTTCTTATCCATGGAGTAATAACATAATTAGTTTACACAAACATCTTAAGCCACCATGATCTATAATATGTTGATTGATTGTGATCCAATGTACTTAGTACCCCCACATTACAAAATATGGTTATCAACAAAGAATCTATTAAAGTAGTGTCATGCATGAGTATGGTTTGGATGCATATTCATCATTATATTCTTTACAATTTCTATAAGTATCTAAACCTTAAGGAGAGCAATCGCGAGATTAAAGTCCTATTTCTTGGCTTCCTTCCATCCTAGATACAATCAAGTAATATTAGTTTTGTACTCATTAGTTCATATGCAAGTGATCATATTTCATAATTGCTTAAGTGGAGAACTATCACAAATACACTTCTTTTACCAATTAATAAATTCACTAGCATTTATTACCCCTTCTATATTGAATATATTAAAGAACTATTGAATTTTCCATCTAGTACACATGGTTTCAATCAACCTTGCATGATTCTCTCATAACCAAGTTATTATGAAGTATTGTATATCACCGAATATCTCATGCCTACCCATCTTGATAGGAATAGGTTTTCAGAATTACCAAGGGTTATCATTCTATAGGTTTCCATGTCTTATCAGTAAACCAATGCTTTTATTTCGAACTATAAATGTAAGATATTAAATCTCCATTCAAAATAAAATGCATGGTATATAATTTTCGACTTTCATGACAATAGTGTGTATTACTAAGTAAAACATAAATACATAACATTGTATGTATCTGTACAGATGCTTGTAAGTGGGTACATCGAGGCACATACAAACGATCACGTGTGAGACCACCAACAAGTCTCTGGCATTTGGGCAAATGCATGTTTATGTGAAATATAAAAAGATAGCTTTGATACTTTCTCTCCCCAATACTATAATTAGCAATCAACAGTATTGGAATTCATGTTTAAATAGGGGCAAGCTCAAACACAAACTATGTGTGTTATTCAAGGCAAGAGCAATGTGAATAAAAACTTATCTGTGGAGATGTCATACAAGCCCAGAGAGGCAGCCTACTCTGCATACTTGCACTTCTTCAAATTTTTCAAAAGGCTCCCCTCTTGGCGTGTGCTATCCTCTGACAAATTTTCTTCTTCCTTTTAGTTAAGATAGATGTCATAATATGTTCCTGAGCTCTCAGGCAGATTTGCATCTCTTCATCCTTCCTCACGCTATTTTCCCTCTTCCTTTTTCTACAATTTTATGGCTCTTCAACAGATATGTCATGCCATTCCTATCTCTGTGTGCCTTTATTCCTCTATGAAATGCAGTCTTATTGACTTATCTTGCATCCTCCCTGCCTGTGCCAAAATGAGAGATTGAGGGTGGTTGTCGTTGCAGCACTCCTAGATTGAAAGGTTCACAAAATGTGGAAGCATAGAACAAGCGTGTAAACTGTGTATCAAATGCGTCAAAGAGATGTGGTCGTAGGGTTGCCATGATTGCAGGAAGCGTACTCAATGGATTTGTTGGAAGGCTTCAAATTATTTCAAGCCAAGGCAACTGGAAAGCATTAAGCTTGCTTCCCTTAAGCTTCCCACCTTTTGTCTTCTCATCCATCCCTTCCAGGTTGTGTTGTTAGCCTTCACTCCCCTTCCTCAATCGCTTTTCTTGCCCCCCTTTTTCACAAAACAAGGCATGGAAAAAATGTAGTTGAGTGAAATTTTGTGGTAGCTATAATAATCATTGTGTCTCCTTTTTCCTGACCTGGAGACTTGGAATGACATACCTATATTAATGATGCACTCTCATTTTCCACCTTTGCCTCTCCTCATAACTACAGATTGCTTGTGTGCCCCTGTTGTCCTCTATCGCCTGTCTTACCCAATTAATGGGTGTTCATGCCTTCACATGGCACACATATGGGCACCATGTATTCAATCTCTCCCCATCGAGTATTTCCATTATTTATTTATTTTTTACACTTCTACCATTCAGTATGGGGTCACTGACGGGGATGTGACATTGCCTTTTTGAAAGACTTATCTATCCAATTCTTCATCACATGAGTCGAAGTGCTCATTTCTTTTACATTATCAATTGAATCTAGAGGAAGTGGTGGTGGAGGCGTGTTTGAAAGATCATGTTTCCTTATCGGTTCTCTAAGCTGTTGTAGATAGCTCCTCAATGTATTCATATCTCTCTCAAGCTTCTTGTTTTTCTCTACCTCAAGCTTCAAAATATCATGAATTGTCTTCACAGTGTCATTCAAATCTTTCATTGCATTTTCGGTAGTGGGAGGACCTAAGTCAATGGTCTCCAAGTCATACTCCTTTTTTGTGATCTCATCTTCGGGCGTATCTACTCTTGGAGTGGTCATTTGTATCACTCGAGATCTCATATTATCCTTTGTAATTTTGGACAACTTAGTGGCCTGCTTTTCAACTGTCTCTTGATCTCTATTTAGGAAGTTGTCCAAATCTATAGGCTCTTCCTCTACTACTATGACTTCCTTTGCTAATCTCTCCTTAATCCATGTTAGGATAGCAGATCTTTCTTCTTCCACTTGCACCTCCTCAAATTGTTGGTCTTCTCAGAGTGGAGAGGTTACTTCGTCGTCTTCTTTCTCTATTTTCACATATTCATCTTTTGCTTCTTTGTTACTAACTTGCTCTTGTGGCACTAAATTGTCTTGTACTTGGGATTGTTTCCCTCTATCTGTCTTCTCACATATATTGTCTTGAATTGTAGACTCCATGGATTTGTTCACACCGTGATGTAAGATTCCCTTGGGTGGTTGATGTTAGGATAATTGGTGAACAACTGAGAGGGGGCGGGGTGAATCAGTTGTTAACAGATTATATCAATTAATCCACTTAATAACCTTAAACCGGAGCATATAAGCATTAAGTACCGAAATAGCAGAAACAGATACCAGTAAGCAATGAAACTTAACAATAAAGAAGATAATCAACACAATGAAACCATACCACATAACACCATGATTTGTACATGGAAAACCTGGAAAGGGAAAAACCATGGTGGGAAGCCTGCCCACAGTCATATGATACTTCTACAAAAAGTATGTGATACAATGAGGGGCCTGCACATACAAGAAGGCACACTGCCTAGAGCGTACTGCTCATTACAAAAGAGTCTCACTGACTAGAGAGAGGTAATAACCATCTCAAGATAAATGGAAAACAATCCAAAATAATGAACTGTCAGAGATAGCATCTACCATGCCTGATTACAGTCTCGGTTAAGCTCAATACCAGAGGCCTTTAACTTCTTCCTTAATCCCAATTCGATCACCTATGATCGACCAAATCTCTTTCACATATGATATTGCATTTCAAGACCACGACACATATTCCCCATGATCTACAATGAGATCTTACATCATTTTATACCAACCCTAAGACCTAAACCAATTAGGTCGGCCACCTAAAAGATATTACAATAAGATTATTACATAAATCCATATTACAATGATATGCCATGTCGACTTAAGGCCAAAACAACAATAACCAATCCATAGAACATCCCGGTAACGTGTAGAGTACACGTTAACATGATACTGGTCCATAACCTAGATAGGTACCGGACCTATTCTGGGTCCACCACACCAAAGCAATGTCTTCAAGCAGTTGAAGAACGATCAAAGAACATCTTCAGCATCCTGAAATCCATGTAGAATTCGCACCAACACCACTTATGCATCCTGTCAAGATTCCTCGGTGAAAGCTCTGTCGGTTAAACCTTAAACCAATGCCGGTATGGGTTTACAAGAGTGTATGGTAGCATCTAATTACCAAGTCAATACCAACTAACCAAAACATGCTCCAGGAACATGTAACACATAAAATCAAACATACTTCATTGATCCAAACATGTCGGAAGTGTCCAACAGATAATTTCTTCTGTCGGTAACACTAGATCTTCTACCGGTAACCAAAACTTATCTGTCGATAACCAAAACCTGTTTGTCGGTAACCAACCATAACAACTAGTGTTGACATCAATGACAAAACATCAATGCAACACATAATCAATTCATTCATAATGCGAACAGTTGACTCCTTGGTGGTTGTCTGATTCATTTCTACTCACGTATAGAGGAGGTACTAGTAGAAGAACGGTCTAAATTTGATTTATGTTTCTTATATTATGATCCTTCCTTATGACTTCCTTTCTTATTTGAGCCTCTAGAGTGAGTTAACTGGGTGGCACTTTCACTCGTGCTCATATGTTGTCTCTTCATTGGATGAATCTGAATCTCCCATCCAATCAAATGACAGTTGTGCATTTTATCTCTTCATTTTCTAAGTTTGGTTGTCTACCCATCGTCATGTGTAGGCCAAGATGGGTTCCATCAAGTCTTTCAAATTAGTGATCTCAACATCAATCCAAATGACTTCTACTTTCTTGTAGTTCTCTTGTTCATACACATGCTGGAGGTGTTTTCCACTATCTTATGCTTGATCTAGAATATCAAAAATTATACACATCCTGATGATATCAATAGGTATCCTTGAACACATCTTCCTCTTTATCTCTAAATCATCTTGGGCATTCATCCAATAATATTCCAATTGCATCTTGTGTGTGCCTTCTCCCATTAGCTCTTCTCATGTTGCCATAAGGATCAAAGTTTTCTCTAGAAGAATATGGAATAAGGGAATAGGATCTCAACTCTTCTTCTGATTTCTTCTTTGCCTAAAGAGATGGACACGCTTCTATTGATTACCCAATTGAGATGAGAAAAGAAATCCTTGTCTTGTATCTATTTTTCTGGACTTTATCGTAGGTGATCAACTGTCTCACTAACTCTAGCAGTACCATCTTGTTGGTAGGAAAGTGTGGTAGCAAGTATGGCAGACAAGAACATCCTTAAACTCTTATATAGGTGAGCTTGGGAAACTGGATATACCAAGCATTGTACTTATTTACTAATTATTTTGCCTGCAGAGATAATCTTTGATGAATGTCGCCTTGTAGTATTCTTGTCAAGTACATGGTGAAAGCATCATTCAACCTCCTGAAATGTGCTTTCCAGGGTAATGCAGTTGTGTATAGGATTCACATGCTTTCATCTCTCCGACTCCAATTCCAATTGTGCCTTTATACATCAATCTCGCATATCCATGAGCTCTGGCAAGTTAATATAAGATGTATGAACTCATGTAGAATGTCTTAGTATGCCCAAGCCTCTTCAACTGTAGATCGAGGTTTTTACTTATGATTCTCACTCAATTGATCTTTTCTCCACCGGTAGACACTACTTCCATGAAGTATAACATCCAATTCTCAAACTGAGATGCTTGAGAAGTTCCCATAACTCGGTTGAGCAAAGTGATCAAATCCCCAAACTCTTAAAATTAATCCTGTGAAGCTTGTTAGGTATCTTGGATATGTCGAATCTACTCTTCAATAACCAATATCTATTGATTATGCCAAGTCATTTGTCGAGACCATCTTCATAGAATTCTTTTGCTCCTTTTCCTTTATGATCCGATATGTGGAAGGCTTTGCTGATGGTTGTCTCAGATAGGTAGGAAAGTACTTTTCCATCATGCGCTATATCATTCTTGTGTCAACATCATAATGTTTGGCACACTCAACTATCAACTCATTACATTGGATAGCCGGAAGGAAGCTCGTTGCTTGTACTATCCCGCTCTCAATCATCTTCTTTGAAAATCCTAAAGGCTTGCTTGTGTACAAAGGACCCTAAAACTTCTTCATGTCGATTTGACATAGGTTGGTGTCTCCTACATTTCTCCACAACGATGTGATCTTTGATTTGAGCATCACTCCCTTTGAGTCCTCGATAAGGGTTTTTCTTGTGACTACTCCTGTCTTTGGGGTTGTCATGCTCTACGGTTGCAATTGGACCTTTATCTCTCTATATCTTCCAAATTAGCCCTTAATTTGACAAAATTATCTCAATTTTCTATGAATTGATAAGTATTTTCTATTTGAATAACAAAATTCACTTATTTTTGCTTACATTGCTTGATCAGATTGTTGTGACAATACTAGTGGTCACTGGTTGTAAGTCTTGAATTCACTTATTATTTATGATGATCGCTGCCTTTGATGATGAATTCACTAATCTGAAAGCTTTGATAATGCCTAATCATCAATCCTGATGCTGAATTATGTCAAACTTTAATGGAGAAACAAATTTGTTGTGATTGAAGACACAAATTTGGCTAGTAAATTCGCTAATCTAAAAGGGAAAATTTGTTATTTGTTTGATGAATTCGCCTTATGCTTCAATGGGATCGCTACCTTTCTTGATCAAAAACGTTGTTCTTAGAAGACAATTCACTTATTATTATTGATCAAATGTAATGATCAATCTGTCTTTATAGGTGTTAAGGGGTGCATCTTTTCATCTTAAGGCTAACTTGTTCTTTCATTAAATGATTTACAATTTTGCTTTCCAAAAGGTCGACTTGTTTTTTTTTTGTTTTTTTTTAAATGAAACGTCTATCCCCTAAGTGGGTCTCTCCTCTAATATTAGCACTTAAACATATATCTCTCCCTTGTCGTGGATTCTAAGGTGAAATGGCAATGCTCATTCAAGGTCATGATTTTATCCTTCACTGGGAGTTCATTGATTTTGGGAGGCATAGGAAGTGGTCGGGCATTTTTCCTCCAAGTGGAAGTTCGCACTTTCACCTCTAACTTGAAATTCGTGGATTAAGGAGGTGACTTGCTATCATCAAAAGTGATCGGTCTTTTCACCCTTCAATAGTAGTGACACTAGGAAGATCAAGCTTTTAGATAGGCATTGACAATGCCTTGTTCGTGGTTATAGATGCAAGGGGTTGTTGTCTCAGATGCGGGGAGCACAAGGAGGCCAGTACTCTTTTAGGGTGAAAGTCCCTATCCAGTTCTCTGCAAGTGGAAGTTGTGGTGATTGACCAACGGATGGTGCTAAACTACATTTGTGTGGGAATTGGACGAAAAACTTATATGGGGGAAGTAGACTACCCCACCCATTCACGAGAGAACATTTCTACAGTGTGCTTTACTTCCTACAGGCGAAGGTTCATGGGGGAGAAATCCAAGGAGATCCAAAATAGCATTCCAATGAGAAAAGGTGTTCAAAGTGATTGCAAAGCAGTGGTGTGAGTAGAAGCAGCAGAATAAGCAGTGTGACTTGGAGTCATCGCCAGCTCACGAGAGAGTCTATGGTGTGCCGGATTGTGTTCTGAAGGAGACAGAGTCTTTGAGGATTTGGAGTCTACGTGAGAAGCTACAGCTAGGGGCGAGGTGCAGTGTGATTAGTACCAGTGTTTCAAGAGTAGGCATGAATCCAGGGGCGGGAACTTGTAATTGGGTGCTTTGGGAAGTACTCGGGGCAGTGACCAATGACATAGTTGGAATTGATTGTAGACCGGGCTAGGGGCCATTTCTTCGTATCAATAAAGCTATCTATTTGCCCCAATGTTGTGTCCATTGTGTGTGAATATTTTCGTTGTGCAAGTGTGTGTGCAGGTTCTGGAGCTTGGGAGTGCTAACAGGCGTAGTCCAAGATCTTGAAAGTGCTTGGATCCCACAAACAAGTACCGAAACTATCGTCGGTGTCGTGCAGGTCAATCTAGCCCTGTATGAGTTGGTATTAGAGCACAAGGTTTTGATACCCCCAAGCTAGCACACTAAGTGAGTTCAATTTTTTCAGCATTGGGAATGAAAAAGGTGGCTAAGAAGCATAACAAGGAACCGATGTTTCTAGCAGCGCTACTTAGCAGTTCGGATGAACTGGAAGATGTGCAGGAGACACCCATCCCACCCGAAGTAGAGGAAGTCATTTTGGAGTTTGAGGACACAATGCCAGTCAAGCTTCCCGCTTAACTCCCAATGAGAAGAGTAGTAGATCACAAGATGGAATTGGTACCAGGTGCGAAGCCACCCACACATGCTTCGTACAGGTTATCTGGTCCAGAGATGGTTGAACTGAAGAGGTAGTTAGAGGAGCTTCTTGAGGCAAGTTACATTAGGCCATCTCGTTCTCCGTATGGGGCACCCGTGTTGTTTTAGAGGAAAAAGGATGGAACATTGAGGTTATGTATTGACTTCAAGGCCTTAAACAAGTTAACCATCAAGAACAAGTATCCCCTACCTCTTATTGCTAACTATTTTGACCACTTGTCTGAGGCAAAGGTCTTCAGCAAACTTGATCTTAAGCAGGGCTACTATCAAGTGAGGATTGCAGCGGGAGATGAAGAGAAGGTTAAATGTGTGACTAGGTATGGGTCATATGAGTTCATGGTGATTCCATTCGGGTTATGCAATGCACCAACAACATTTTGCACACTCATGAATGATGTGTTCCAACCTCTGTTGGATAAGTCTGTGGTGGTGTATTTGGATGATATACTGGTTTACGGCAAGAACATGGAGGAGCACAAGAAACACTTGGTATAGGTATTTCAGTTGCTCCAGGAGCATAAGCTCTTTGTCAAGAAGGAGAAATGTGTGTTTTCTTAGGAAGAGGTGCACTTCTTGGGGCATATCATTGGAAAAAGATTCATTTGTCCAGATCCAGAGAAGTTGAGAGCAATCCAGGATTGGAAACCCTTGCAGAATGTACATGAAGTGAGGTGGTTTCTTGGTCTGGAAAATTACTACAGGAGGTTTGTTGAAGGGTTTTCCAAGTGTGTTGCACCCTTAACAGAGCTTCTAAAGAAGGATCGAAAGTGGAAGTGGTCAGACAAGTGTCAGGCAGCCTTTGAGACACTCAAGGAGAAACTCACATTTGCGCCTATGCTGGCATTGCCTAATTTCACGAGGCCATTTGAGATTCAAAGCGATGGTTTGGATTTTGCAATTGGAGGGATGTTGATGCAAGACAGACATCCAGTGGCTTACGAGTCAAGAAAAATGCAGGACGGGGAGAGGAATTACCCTACCCATGAGAAAGAAATGACTGGGATCGTTCATTGTCTTCGAACTTGGAGGCACTATCTCTTGGGGATGTAGTTTGTGGTGAAGGAAGACAATGTTTCCTTAACTTATTTCAAGACTCGGGTGAAGCTGACTCCAAAGCAAGCCAGGTGGCAAGAGTTGTTAGCAGAGTTTGATTTTGAGATCCTCTACAACCCAGGAAAAAAGAATGTTGTAGCAGATGCTCTAAGCAGGAAGGGACAGTTAGCTGCTATTGAAGGGGACCAGGAGGCAGGGCTCGAGGCTAGTCGAGTGGAACTATCTAGCGATGTGTTGGAATCTATCAAGGAGAGTTATGTGATGGATCTTCAAGCAACAGAGTTGTACAAGCAGGCTAAGGAAGGTAAGACTCGGAAGTTCAGTATCAGGGATGGATTGTTGTTGTTCACCTAGGATCGAGTTCACCTCTCGAAGTGGAAGAATGTGAGGAGGAAAGTTCTCAACGAATGTCATGAGAGCTTGTGGGCAAGCCATCCAGGATAGAAGAGAACCCTTGCATTGGTTGAGAGAGGCTTCTATTGGCAGAACATGAGGAAGGATGTGGATGAGTATGTCAGGAGTTGTCTCATTTGTCAGCAAGACAAGGTGGTAACAAAGCCTCTAGGAAGATTGTTGCAGCCCTTACCTGTACCAATGAGACCATGGGCAAGCATGAGTATGGACTTCATCATAGGGTTGATAGAAGTGGACGGGTACAGTAGCATCATGGTCGTGGTTGACAAGTTCTTGAAGTATGTGGTATCTGTTCCGTGCAAGGCACCATGCAAGGTTGAGGATGTTGTTGACTACTTTTTCAAGAATGTTGTGAAGTACTGGGGTGTTCCGTTGAGTATCATTAGTGATAGGGATGTCTACTTTACCAGCAAATTCTGGAAGGAGATGTTCAAGCTAATTGGGGCAAAGTTTCTCATTTCAACGAGTCATCACACGGAGACAGATGGACAGACCGAGAGGATTAATGGGGTTCTGGAGGACTATCTCAGGCACTTTGTTTGGTCGGACCAATCCAACTAGCCTAAGTTGTTGCACCCAGCGCAGTTTAGCTACAACATGCAGAAGAGTGCATCGAGTCAATATTCACCATTTGAATTGGCTACAAGGCAATAGCCACTGACTCCTCATACAGTGTTGAGTGGATACATCGAGGATTGTCCAGATACAAAGGATAGATTAAAAGAGTGCCAAGATCAAGTGGATCATGCAAGGCATAACTTGGTCAAGGCCGCTGAAAGAATGAAGCACTATGCAGACTCGGGGAGGAGCAATGTGGAGTTCAAAGTTGGTGACAAGGTCTCTCGAGATGGACCCATTTCAGTTTAAACCACCCAAGGGGTTGAGTGGATACATCGAGGATTGTCCAGATGCAAAGGATAGATTAAAAGAGTGCCAAGATCAAGTGGATCATGCAAGGCATAACTTGGTCGAGGCCGCTGAAAGAATGAAGCACTATGCAGACTCGGGGAGGAGCAATGTGGAGTTCAAAGTTGGTGACAAGGTCTCTCGAGATGGACCCAGTTCAGTTTAAACCACCCAAGGGGTTGAGTGCAGCACTTGGTCGCAGATTTGAAGGACCATTCACAATCATGGAGCGGATTGGGAAAGTTGCATATAAGCTGAAGTTGCCAGCTCATCTTAGAGTCCACAATGTTTTTCATGTCAGTCAACTTCATATGTATCATCAGGATAAAGAGGACAACAACATGAACATACCAACCCGAGGACCAGCATTTGTCAAGGACAGGTCGGGACTAGAAGTGGAGGAAGTTGTTGAAAAAGAGAGAGGATTTGGAAACAGGAAGTGGAGGGAGTTCTTAGTTCATTGGCAGGGCCAGCCCAGAGATGCAACAACCTGGGAGAAGGTTGAGAACCTTTGGAAATATGAAGACAAGGTTTTGAAGTTCTTGGATTGAAACTCCAGCCCCCCCTTCTAAGTGCAAACAAAGTTGGGACCTCTATAGCACGTGTGCGGGACTGTGTTGTCGACGTCGAGGACGTCGCCTATTTTAGGTGGGGGACGATGTAAGGGGCTATTGTCTCAAGTGTGGGGAGCACAAGGAGGTCGGTAGTCTTTTGCGGTGAAAGCCCCTATCCGATTCTCCGCAAGTGGAAGTTGTGGTGATTGACCAGCAAATGGTGCCAAACTACAGTTGTGTGGGAATTGGACGAAAAACTTATATGGGGGAAATAGAGTACCCCACCCATTCACGAGAGAACGTTTCTACAGTGTGTTTTACTTCCTACAGCCAAAGGTTCATGGTGGAGAAATCCAAGGAGGACCAAAATAGCATTCCAGAGAGCAAAGGTGTTCAAAGTGATTGCAGAGCAGTGGTGTGAGTAGAAGCAGCAGAGTAAGCAGTGTGACTAGGAATCCCCGTTCAAGGAGGGGATCTAGGTCTTGTACTAAGTAAGTCATCGTCGGCTCACGAGAGTCTGTGGTGCACCAGATTGAGTTTCAAAGGAGTCAAAGTCTTTGAGGATTTGGAGTCCACGTGAGAAGCTATAGCCAGGGGCGAGGTGCAATGTGATCAATAGTTTCAAAAGTAGGTGTGAATCCAGGGGCGAGAACTTGTAATCAGATGCTTTGGGAAGTACTCGGGGTAGTGACCAACAACATAGTTGGAATTGATTGTAGACCAAGCCAGGGGCCATTTCTTCATATCAATGAAGATATCTACCTGCCCCAATGTTGTGTCCATTGTGTGTGAAGATTTTCCTTGTGCAAGATTGTGCTTTGTTGTGCAAGTGTATGTGCAGGTTTTGGAGCTTGGGAGTGCTAACAGGCATAATCTAAGATCTTGGAAGTGCTTGGATCCCACGGACAAGTATCGAAAAGATCGTCAGTGTCGCGCAGGTCAATCTAGCCCTGTGACAATAGCCCTTGGGTGGAAGCAAAGACTTCCAATCTTGCCTTCTATACCATTTGATTGTCACCCTTGATCATTCATTTGATCCTCTTTAAAAATTGCTCTCTTTCACCTTAGATCGAACTTTTGAAGGCTAACTGAAAATGCAATTAGCAAGGTCGAAGATTTGAAACCCTACTAGCAATGGTTGGGGTTTTGGGGGTGCATTGGCAGTGATTGTGGTTTTCACCACTCACTAGAAATCATCTTTGCAAGTCGTGGATTTAACCCCTCAACGGAAGTGGTCATAGATTTGACTTTGAACTGGAAGTCATGTAACAAGTTCGGACTTTTTGACTCCACCTGGCATGGTATAAGACAAGTTGGAGATTTTACAAAACTAGCAGTGCTAGAAGAGGCAGGTCAGACTTTTGGGGGGTCACTAACAGTAGTGATGAGGCAAGGCGGGCATTTAGGGGGTCATTGGCAATTACCTCACTTCAATTTCATTGATAAATTACTTCCATCAATTCCAAGGGTCTTTCATCATCAACACAACCTCATCATGGTTGCCTATGCCTTAAGTACCTCCTTTTCACGCATTCTATTCTCCTTGACCATTCTCCAAACTTAGACTCAATTTCTCATCTTTGATTTTAGAGGCACGTGACGTTGATGATCAAATGAAATGATCATCTCAAATCGCTCATCTCCCAAGATTTGAGAGCTATTTGACTCAATTCCACTCTAAGGGATTTGACTACTACCAAACTAATCTAAGACCTAAAACTGAAAGCAAAAGAGAGGGTTCCCATTGTGATGGGGTGATGTGTGAAATGGTCATAACAGTAACCTTCGTAGATCAAAATTATTAATGATAGAATCAACATTGAGTGTATACATGTGTATAATGTGCATTTTTAGATGTGTGCTCTTTAGTTGGTTGTCCAAACATCCAGAAAATCTATCATTTTAAAATAATAAAAGAAATGTATGGATGTGCTCATGGATTACCAGATTGACTTGATATTTCCTCTATCAAATTTTTGTTTTTAAATGCAAATGTAAACACTAACTTGTTATTGCATTTTAAAGGGGTTAATCTTGTATGCTATCTTGATTAACATATCACCTAGTTTTAGTTAGTATATATTTTGTATAAATTCAAAGACTGTTATCGAATGGATAAAAACACTAATCTATTAGTGACGACTCTTCTCCTCATCCTTTACACGCTCAAAACAAATCAATATAGAGATGTTTTTATTTTTTCTTTTCTAATACCTTCCAACCATCATGTTTGAATGTATGTAACAATAAGAGGTTCTTATTAAACGCATTCATTGACATTTATGTGATAGACATGCTCAACCTTGAATTTGGTTTTTGTTGAGGTGATTGTACTTCTATGGTAATGCCTATCACAACACCTTACGAAAACCCCCTATCATATGAAACAATTGAAAGTGAAGGTCTTACACACCTTAAATTTCCCAACTTGAATATAAGTCTTGTGATACTCTTCACAAGTTTGACACTCTTCAAATCATCAACAAATAATATTTTAAACAAAAAAAACTAAAAACTAAAGGATGGTTAGCAAGATCTTTAACATTGAAAACCCATTGTAGATATGACTATCCAAGGAAACGTGTTTAACATTCTTCTCAAATTAGATTATGGTTGTCATTGTAGAGAAGTTACAAAAATACAATGCAAGAAAAACCTCAACAATAATATCCCAAAGCTACTAGCCATTCTTTTAAATATCTAAAACTATATTTTAGTATGATTGACATATATAGTAAATATCCGATTCTTAAAAAATTTAAGATTTTGACATTTTTAATATTTATATTTGATACATTTTAGCATAATTCATTTTAAATATTTTAGTATGATTAACATTGTCTATAGCAAATATCCAATTCTAAAAAAAAAAACTTTGACATTTTTAACATTTAATCCATTTCAGCTATTATATAATTAAAATTTAAATGGCATCTAATCGATTTTAAGAAGAAAAAAAAACGTTACGAATACAAAAATCATCAAGAGCAAATTGGGCTCGAAACATCTCTCCAAACCTTAAAAACCAATAATCTCGCCAAAGCTAAACCTGTGCAAGTTTAAGCCAATTTACTATCGTCGGCACATTACTTAATGATATTCTAGTTTATTAGAAATTCTATTCAATTAGTCCACATCTGACTAATCCATCTAACCAATATTATGTCCACGTGGAATCATGTCTAATCCAGCTAATCACTGGCAGTATCGACTGACAATATTATGCTACACATCACCTATAATAAATCCATTACATCTAAATCGGAATCATAAAAATGAAATATATGAATATTTGCTCTCCCAAATGCTATGTAAAATAAACCAAATTGGTCTTTGATATCAAATGTGTCAACAATCATAATATGTATGAGTTGTGTCAACAATCATAATATGTATGAGTTGGTCCAGTGGTGAACAATGTGTATTTTAAAAAAAAAATCACAAATTCAAATCCCACAAGGGATAAAGGGTAAGGTATGTATGCCTCATTATGTGGTAATCCCATCCATCATGGACTATAAAAAATCTCTCTTTCTAGAGAAAGAGAATAACAATAACAACCAAAGCAACTCCAATGATACATTACACGACATAAATGACAAATTATATTGTACAGCCGAATGATAAAGACTTACCTAGCTGTCATCGTAATTATGATTATGATGAAAAAATGTAATCTAATACTTTTGATGATAATATATTTGCAGGTAACTCCCACATCACGAAGAGCGGAAAAGAAAAGTCCTCGTCTATGAGAATGATTCAAAATATTCCATCTTGTAAAATATGCATCGATAGTTTTGAACTCATTCAACAATCATCAGCACCATTTATGACACAAACAACCGTTGACCAGCTACAAAACATTTCATAAATAAAAAACAATGATCTTAGAAAGCATCACTCACAATGTTTCGTGTTCTTTTAAGAAAGGAAACTAAACTCTGAGAAACTCCAATGATAAGTTAGAAAAAAAAATGATACCTCTTTACCAAGGATTTCAGCACGTGGCAATGTTACCATCGAATTTGCTGTCAACTAGTATTTGGCGCTCAGCTTAAATTTATTTTTACGTCGTTTGAATAAATAGTTCACTTCCCGATTTTATCACCTAGAAAAATTTCCTATGATTGAGACAAACTTTTTCTCCATTTTGTTCATCCGGCTCAAAAGGCCCAAAAAGTTACTTTCATACACAGGTTTGCGTAGTAGATATAAAATACAAACATTGAGATATAAAGTTCACATAATAGGTAAAGCACAAACACAAATATGCAGTTTAGCATTTTTAATCATTCTGATTCTTTCCCTTTTAATGTTCTTTGCAAATTGACCACGCCTGATAAACGGGAAAAGAGCTCAACCGCCTTAGTGTGTTTGTAATAGTCCTCAATGTTCATCACAATGAAAGGTAGAGCCTACCAAGATACACATTTTCAGAAGTAAATATATTCTGAATTCTATGAATTGGTTAGAAGCACCATGAAATTGCTGCTGCTCATTAGTGCAGCAAACAAGCAATTGCCCCAAGCTACTGATTAACGAGATGGGAATGGGCACGGCACTCAATCAGCAGCAATGCCCAATACAAGTTTTACTAGTGCTGAAATTAAATAATTTTTTGGAAATAAGCTGCCTCTCCCTAGACAAAAGCACATCTTAATTTGATACACTTGGTAGTGCATATGCACTCCCTACAAATAAAGTTTCAAACTAAAATAACAAAGACCCTTACAAGAAATACCTGATCATTTTACATGCTTCTTCCATTCAATTTGAAGCATACTTTGAAGATAATGTAGTCCACTAGAAACGCGGAAAAGCTTTGATATCAACAACACTCGCATGTTCATAAAAGAGCAGATTCGTAGACCAAGCAGCAGCCAAAAGCTTGCTAGCAGAAAAACAGCAAGTAGGGAACATCCGAGAGAGCGACTCACAAGAAGTAATCTGGTGTCCTTCGTGTCACATCTGGCTCCCCACGTCTTGGAGCTGGCTCGAACTGAAAAATTAACAGTATTTTTCATCAACAATAATAATAATGCTAAAGATATGCCAGGTCCCATTCCCCAGTCAACTTATCTTGTTAGGTTCCAACACAAACACCAAAACTAACAGACATTTCAAAATACATATATGAAATTGCCAACCTGAATAAACGTGTGTCCTTTAAAATCATCAACTTCCAGAATAGATGCCATATTGCCTGCATGGATGATTTCAAATAATCAATATGACCATCATGATTCTGAATCATGTTAATCCACGTGCCCATATATGAAAATAATTTATAGACAAGTAGATACAATGCAGTATGCTTACTGTTATCAATTATTAATTGAAGCAATAGAATGATAGAACAGAGACATGCGAGGGAATATATTATTTATTAATGCTCATCAACTAAAGGAATAAAGCAGCAGAATATGTACATCATACAATCCTGCTTAACAACTAAATGCATGAGTCACAATTGCTCAAAGAGTGTTTATGTTCTATAGAAGAACAGAAGAAATGCACAAGAAAACATGCTATGTTTACAAGCTTACCACACCGATAGCAGTAGTTTGGTGCGCTAAATATTGTGACAACTTTTTGCTCCTGTAAGAAATGTTAGCAAAGAATATAAATCATTATTCCCATTGATCATCTAATTGTAGGAGTAAGTTACAAAATGCAAATATGCATATACATGTCGATGCATGCATTGATAACAAAGTTACAAACCAATTGATACAGCTAATTTGATCATCAGAAATTTACAAATGTCCTTACATGCCCCCAGTTGTAGCCTTCCATGACTAGCTGATGTGCTCTAGCTATTAGTTTTAAGTTGTTTGTGTGGTTAAATTGTTCAGAAATATCCTGCACATCACAAAAAATAAAAATCCATGAATAGTTCAACGGGTAAAATCTATAGCTAGACTAAAGATAGAAGATTCAAAATAATATTTATTGTTAAATCAGCTGAAACTTGGCTCATCACTCGTGCTTTGTTCCATTCAAAAAAAGCCAGTTTACAGAAGAATATGGAAGTGTCATAATACATAAAATGAATCCATAAAGGGAACAGGGAGAAGTATTCATGTTATCCAATTCACACTAGCATACCAATTCTGTTCCCCCTGCTTGTTCTTGGATTTTTTGTTGTAATTACTCAAGCTAAAAAACACGCAAAGTTACTCCAAATACAGTCTTTTAATTGCATCTCAAAAGAAACAATCTAAATAGGCTATGCAGCAGAAATGCGTGCTGGATAAAACATAAAATCAATACAAAGTCGATAAAGTGGTTAGCAAATTTTCAATCTGGTGATGAACAGAAAGCTTACTTGTCCAAATGTATATCCAGCACCACGTGGAGAAATACCCCATCCACATCTATCATCAGGATCAGACCATAAAAGATCACACATAGGCCCTTCATGTGGGACTTCTTGAACACGATCAAAATTCCTTATGTTATCAAGGGTATCAATGGAAGGTGACAATCCACCATGCAGACAAAAAATTTCTGATTCCACCTATACCATGAAAGAAAAAAGTGATTTAACAGCATTTTCATTTTCAAATCCAATAGGTTTGATAGGTCAGACACACGGGAAGCTTTTACACTATCTTCCATACTCCTACTCATAAGAATGTCAATTGTCAAATAATTTTTATAGCATCAAAGGACATTTAATTTCGGGCTTGCTTTAGAGGAGATATATATCTTTAGAGAATTAATAATAAATATGAGAATGATCTTAATGTAAGGTATTATAAGACTCATTCCCAAAACATTTAAATTTTAGTAAATTTAATTCAAAGTGAATTGTATTTAATGAGTTTTTATTGGGATTTTTGTATTTTGGCTTCTGAATAAATGTGAAAACCAAAATTAGATGTGCATGTAAAACTTGCAAAATTTATAATAAAAAATAACTTGGCTACCAGATTGCCAGAACTCTCAAAGCGTTTTAAAGCTTACTTACCAGCGCTGTCAATGGGAAGTAGTCAAAAAGATCTGTAAATATCTTCCATACATTTGCATTCCCATACCTATCATAAATGACGAAAACATCAGGATAACACAAGCTTTGGCAGGCAAAATCAGAAAATTATTGAAGAACAAAGCTTCAGTTTTTTTTTGCAATTTGTAATTGACAATCATCATTCATGACTTTCTAAAGACATAAAATGGCTTTCAACCCTTCATAGAATAATACTAACACCCAATTAAATAGAGAAAGATGTAAAAGCATAAGCATTGTTATTCATAAAATGAGCTTTGCCAGAAGTTCAGAAAGTTGTGTGCACAGAAATAAAATAGTATAATAGAAGTTCAAGTGACGTGTAAAGATGGCCCTTGAAATTTGAAATAGTCCACATTCATCACAGCGGCTAATTAGCTTTTTCTTACCTCTAAAAGTCTAGCTTGGCACTAAAAACTCACCACGTGCACTTGCAATGCATTACTCTGAATTCAGTTACATGTTAATGGTAGAGACAAAGGCATATTCGTGTAACTTGTAAGTATTGACAAGCAATACTTAATACATGAATCCATAGAGAAACGACATTAAAGAAGCTTCTGACTGCTTCTTTGTTCAAGAAAAAAGTACATAAAAATTCTCTGAAACTTAAAATTAACCACATAATCTGGCCAGTGTCCGGTACACAACCTTACAATATCCTTCAGTATTCGAAGAAATCTATACAAATCCTTAAATTTTCAAATTTGTATAGATGAAAGGAATTCTACTAGCCTCATCATGCTGCTTCACCTTGCAAAAACAATTATGCTTGTCATTATCATTCTGCTTTAGTAATAAACCAGCTCATTACGGAAAACTCTTCAATTTTACATATATTTTTCTCACTTGTTTTTGTCAAGAAGTATCAGGCAAAATCTTCAAAATAATCTATAAATTATATGCTGTAGAAAGAAGTAGAAGTTACAGATACTTCAGGGGAAAAACTCTATAAATACCAATTAAGGCACGTACAACATTGACTGACCACCAAAACCTTGACCAGAAATTTATCAAAACTTGGTCATTTGCAGAGTTCAGCAACAGTTACAGAAAGCACACTACAAATAGCATGCATCTGTGACCAAGACCAGAGCTAAGGATTACTTGCATTGGGAAACTATGTTAATATTTACAAGTACTAATACATATCCAGCTATTACCAAGACCTGTAGGATAAAGAGTCTGTTAGACAGAATTCAGCATAAAAGGATAAATATAGCCAACTGATGATAGTCAGAGGAATGCGAAATTCAAAAATTCAAAATAGATGTATTGAGTTTCTTATCCAGATTCTGATCACTAGGCCCTTGATGGTATTGACAGGAATGCATTCTGAACATCATCAAAATTGCTCTTACAAGATACATTGGTATAAACTCAGATATTAGACTTTGTATTACATGAAGAAACTTACTTCATGTCATTTGCAGAAACCTGCACAATAATGGTAAGAAGCTACTTGTTTAAAGAAAAAAATCAGCACAACAGCAGGAAATAATTGAACCCTATTACTCACACTGATAAGCATCTTGTCTGATGCAAGTCAGCATATATATAACTCTAAAAACTAATGTCAAAGAGTTCGCTGGATTTTATCATAGAGATTTAAAATACCACAAACATAAAAAACACCTAAACTTAGTTTCAAAACACCATTAGATTCACCCCTAAATGGCCATACAGTTTGTGACAGTAAAATACTCTGGTTAGTCCTGCAGCAGGTGTTAAGAACTGAATCGGTGCAACAGCAAGAAATAATTTAGCCTAGATTTTAATTTTAATATTTTTTGATTTATTTAAGTCCTCTAATATTTTTAAATTTATTCAAATTTTAGAATTTTCTATTTCTACTATATTTATATAAAAAATAAAATTCCAAATTATATTTACTCTCAAACCATAAATTTTTCCCATATTTTATTAGATAACGAATTTATTTTGATTTTTTTTCTTCACTAAGTTCAAACACGAGCACATCCCTTGTGATATAATTTGGAGATGATCTATTAGTAAACTAGTATAGCCATATTATGTTGATATATCAGTCTTAATCTTATTTAAGATAGAAATGTCTCGAGTCTCTTGACCTCTTGTAGTTATTTTATTTTACTTCAGAACTAGTTAAGAAGCATTTTGTATTATTTATATTGCTTAATTTCTTTTTATCTGAAGAGCTATTTTTATTTACTCGAGAATTATCTTATTTATTTAAGAAGCATTTTATTTTATTCACTTAAAAGAGTTATTTTAATTTACTGAACTATTTAAGAATTATTTTATTTGTATTGAGTTGTTTTCTTTAAAGTTATTTTATATGTTTATAGCCTTTTTTTATGTCACCTATGTTCTAATTTTTGCTAACATGCTCATACCATTACACTCCACCTCTTGCTACCACTATAGTTACACTGAGAGAGTGTAACTACATTAAGAGAGAAAAAAAACATTCAACTTTCTTTCTTCACACATCAATAGGAACAAGAAGTTGGCATTCGCTATGTCTTAAAATATAAGTTATATCTAACAGAAATTGAAAGGTAAAGGTAAGCTTCCCATCACATAAAAGATACTTCCAACTCTGTTATCCAAAACCTCTTCCATCTCTTTCTGCACTTGCAGTATTTTTGTACTTCATTCTATCTATGTTCTATCTTCTTCCAATTCTCCTTCATGGAACTAACACAAATCTGCAATGTTGAAAATCCATGATAGACCAAATCTTTAGGCAACGCCACCTCATATGCGTGTTACTAGAACCAAACTTCTTCATTTTCAATTTATTGTATGTCTCAACTAGAAATCTTTCCTTTCTAGACGCACCATCACTTCATCTCCTTCCGCAAACTCCTTATGTCTCCTTTTTTCTTCCATCTTCTCCTTGTATCTAGCATAATCATTTCCAATCGATTCCTTACTCCCTCATGTACCATCTTTATATGATCTGCAAACTCTTTTGCTTCACACTCCTCTTTTCCTCACACTACTAATCAGCATAACCATATGAAGGGACCAAAAAATCATCCAACTTTCTTTTCTTCGCGCATACAAGGAACAAGAAACTATCATTCACCATGTCTAACATAAAAGTAATATCTATTGGAAATTGAAAGGTAAGATTCTCATCACATACAAGTTACTTCCAATGCTGTTATCCACAATCTCTTCAATCTCCCCCTCCTGCAATTGCTGTATCTGTTTACTACATTCTATCTCTATCTTCTTGTGATTCCCCTTCATGGTAATGATACAAATCTGCAATGTTGAACATTGGTGATATAACCAAATATTTAGGCAACTCTTATCTCACGTGTCCCAATTGGAAATCATTCCTTTCTAGGATACACCATCACTTTATGTCCCTCTGTAAACTCATTATGTCTCCTTTTTTCATCTACCTTCTCATTGTAGCTAGCATTAATCATTTCCAACCGATTCCTTACTCCCTCTTTTCCTCACCACTAATATCTCTCAATTCTGAAACATTTCTTGCACCACTTCTATATGCTATTGTAATTGGGGTTTTCCCTATGCTCGCCTTGACCAAATTGCTATATGCAATCTCAATTTGTGCTAATACAAAACACTTCAAATTATATGATGCAATTACAATTATGTTTGTTGTAACAATTCAATATGCAACATGAAAGAAATAACATGAAGTACAATTCACATCAGACAGAGATTTATACGTGAACCCTTATGGAAGAAAACCCACTAGCGAAAGGATAGTAACAATTGTATTCAAAAGAAACAATATAGAATACAATACGTCTCTTGCAGAGTGCCTCAATCTGCAAACTATATTATACGACCTCATAATCATACCTTAGAGCATCACACCATGATCAGGCAACCTCTTTCCTCTCTTCGTTCCATCCACACCAACAGTTAGATATACATGGTGAATCATCCTTATGGTATTCGAACCATCACAACAGTCTAACCATCCATCATGGAATACCAAAAATCACAGCCATCTAATGACTATACCATGACATCAGCATGCCGCACATTACACTAAACAAGATTGATTTGAAACTGCCATTCGCATTTGGTAGAGATTGTTACCATTTATACCTAAACCACATTCATGTCTTATTACACTGCAGCCAAACACCATGGCTGGCAGTAGTGGATACAACTTGCTAATTATTCCTAGCCACTTCCAATACAGCTTAGCATCCTCTAGAACATTAACATGCACGTACTCCAATAGTTCCACAAGTGCACCTGCATTGTCAAAACACTCCAGTAACTAATTAGACCAAGAAGCAGGCATTGAGTTCTCAACTAGATGCCCTGCAGTTGCAACCATTGCAACACTGAGCTCAAACAAGCCTCCATGCCTAAAACTTACCACAACCTACCACATAACTTCTTTTATCTCTTAACCAGTCTGCAATCAACCACATCAACATACTCTCTTCAAAGAGGACCTCTCCACTACAGAAAAGCACACCAAAGTTTCAACAGAAATAGTAGACCGTAAGGTGTAATCTCAATCAAAAAAATTCCAAAAAAAACTTTCAAAAATCATGAATGCATGTATATAAAACCAAGACTTTACAGTCAAGAATGCATCCATGCATGACCATAAAGTTAACCAATAAAACTCAGATGTTAACCATAAACCAAATATTTGTGAGCAAGCAGTTATAGGAAATGCTGTAACAAATGGTGTATTTAGATTGCATGGCTGCTTGGGCACAGATAAATGCTGTAACAAATGGTGTATTTAGATTGCATGGCTGCTTGGGTACAGATACATGCTGTAACAAATGCTGTATTTAGATTACGTGGCTGCTTGGTGTATTTAGAGCAGAACCTTAAAAGTTTATTATAACACATACGGCTGTGTATATTAAATTACATATTCATAAATACATAGATGTGTATGTTCATGTATATGTATGTATTCATGCATTTCTTTTGGTTTATAGTCGTTCATTTTCTTTTTCTTTTTCAACATTTTGAGTTCATGATTTTTAACCTTCATTTGCATTTCTATGTGGAACACATTTTGTAGGGACTGCAGTAAAAGTAGAGGTGAAGTAACAAAGCAGAGGGCGGCACCCATACATATTAAGTTCATCATTGCATGATCCACAGCCACATCTACCTAACAGATGAGAGGACCTTTTCAAATGCCACCCAAAAGTTATTGAACATGAACACCAAAACATTGGTCTCTCACCTATATGAAAGATGCAAATATCTCTACAGTTGGTGTAGTAATAAACAGCATGGACAAATGTTGGGACTAGAAATAAATTAAATTATTCTAAAATGTACTGTTTGGACCACTATGCAACATTTGAGATATAATTAACTTTAAAATAAAATCTATAGCTCTTCCTCATTAAAGAGTTGCAAATAACAGGCAGCATGAAAAAGTCATGATGGGATCTGAAGCAAAATGAGAAAGCAGAAATAGCAATTAAAACTATGAATTTAATCATTTTTGAGCAATAATTTGAAAACTGGAGGAAAGAAAAACTGATGCATTTCACAGAATGCAGTTGTTATACCGTGAACAGACCACAATAAGCCTTCCCAAAGTTTGTAGCTAATTATCAATTCCAGAGAAACAACACAAATATTATTTAAGCCCAGAACTCGCTTCCACAAGCACTCTGCCATAGAATCCACATACTAGAGTAATATGTGAAAACAAACAAGGATGTTCCCCATACACACTGGATGCATAATTGTGTGATGCATGGCCACATACACCTAACAGGTGAGAGACCATCTCAAGTGCTACGAAAAGGTATTTTCAAATGTACACCGCAATACTAATCTCCATCTATAAGAATAATGCAGAAGCTTCTGTAGTTTGTGTACAATAAAAAGCATGGACAAATGTTGTAAATGAAAATAATTTAAATGATTCTAGACTGTGCTGTCTGTGCTACATATGAGATAATTTTGACTTCAAAATAAAACCAATAGATTTTGTTCTTAATAGACTTAAAAATAATAGGGCAGTATAAAAAGACATAATGGAATCTGAAGCAAAATAAGAAAGCAGAAATAACAATTATAAATTTAATAGCTTTGGAGCAACAAATTGACCACTGGTAGAAAGAAAAACTGAAAAAGTGATGCATTTGGCAGAAAGCATTTATTATATTGCGAGCAATCCACAATAAACCTTCCCAAAGTTTGTAACTAACTATCAATTCCAAAGAAGCAAAACAAAAACATAATTTAGGCACGAAACTCACTTCCGCAAGCACTCGTCATAGAATCCATATACTTGTGTAATCTGTGAAAAGTGAAAACGAACAATACAAGAGCCGGTTTAGCTTGCTTTTTAAAAGGTAATTAAAAACAAAAAAAAATGATTGTGTTGTAATTTATCCACCTAGCTCTTCATATATAATCAAGAGTATCAACAGAATTTAAATGGAACAAACTCCACAAATAATGATGTTATTCCCAACCATAATATATAAGATTATTATTGAAGTGTTTAGCCTTTTCCATTTATAACACACACCTGGCGACTCTCATGGTTTCCTCTTAAAATAGTGATTCGTTGAGGATAACGGACCTTCAATGCTACTAGAAGCTGCACAATAAGGATACCAATGATTTAGAGAGCATCACAACCCAGAAAAAGAGCTCTTGATTGAATAGTTGCAAAACTGTCCCATCACTTTGCAACATTTAAGAGAACATCTAGCAACAAAATGACAAATTCGCTCTAGAATTTGTTTGCAACTAAACCTTGGGCAAGACCTGGATGTCTTTTTAAACCATGAAATATTAAAAAGTAGAATAGCCCAGAAAACCTAGAACAGGTCTTACATAAAAATAAAGAGAATAATACTACCATCTTGCCTATGCAAATAATGCCAGTGAGCTATTCAAAAATGTAAGTAGAAAAGCAGTCTTATACCCTTTGTATAGAGAGTTCAAATTATATTACAAACAATAATTCTTTGCAGAGAAGAAAAACTCCCAAAGATTACTCTAAAATATTATTCACCATATCGAACACACCACTCTCAGACACAGCAATATGTGCTATTTTCAATAAAAAGAATTAGTTTAAGCAGTAACATGAAATTACCATCTCACTTTCATCTAAACTAACTTAAACAAATCAGACATAATCACTGTGATAGAGAATTAAAATAACTCAAGAAATATCACTCAATGCTCCACTTACAGTGACAGTTTCAACCGAATAGTATCCACGATCAACATAATCGCCCATGAACAAGTAATTGGTATCTGGACACTACAAAACAGAAAAAATTGAAATGAATTTAAGTTAATAACTAAAAGTACAACATAACATGCTTGAAACTGTTCAAAGGAAAGAAGAAAACAGAAGAAACAAAATAAACATTTATTCCAGAATTATTCAGAAAGTAATGGATAGAGGTTAGCACAAGAAATATAAAAAAGAAAAATTTCACGTTCATGAAACTATATGATACAAGACATAATTGTAATTCTGTACTACTAAAAATGCAACTAAATAATAAAATGAAGTAAAGTGAAAGGTTATATATTCCCAAGACCCATCTTAACTTATCTAGCATGTGCCAAGTTATTAGTTGACCATCTTGATTCATACTGATAACCATCATCTACAGCCCTTCATCATGGTAGGTACAGGTTCTCTCTCTTACATAGCCAATCCTGAATTGACCTTATTCATAGATAATTTATCATTCTTCCCACCTACCAGGAGAAATATAGACAAATTGGTTTCTTCATAGATTAAGTTAATCCAGAGATATGAGAATGATAGGTGCAAATGTTTCACTTGCATTCCATTTGGTGGGAAATACTGTCCACACTCAAGAGAGGGCTAATTGCTTTGTTATAGGCATGTTAATGCTGACTCATCCCGGCTATAAAGTGAACAGTGCTAGGACTCTTAAGTGATTGAAAACACCTACAAGCTCCCAAGAGGGAACGGGTGATAACCATGGCAGCCCCATGAACCAATCCAGTTTGATCAATCTCCATTTTCTGTATTGATCAACTACTTATGGTAGCAGACTCTGCTTTTGGCCTTCCCTCATTGTCTTACCCTGCATAGGGCAGATTGCTTTGTTATAGGCATGCTAATGTGGACTTACCCCAGCTAGAAAGCAAATAATGCTAGGATTATCGGTGATTGATAACACCTATTAGATCCTGCAAGGAAATGGTTGATAACCATGGCTCCTCCGTGAACCAATCAGGTGCAATCAATCTCCACTTTCTGAATAGATCAACTATTTATGGGTAGCTACCTCTGCTCTTGGCATTCCTTCAAGAAGTGGCTTCCTTCTCCAAGTTTATCACCTAAGGTCTCAAAGATGCAAACGTTCATTCTACTTCCAATCTAATGGTTCATTATATATTGCCCCATAGTTCAATTACATAAAGAGATAGTAGAATAGAAAGATAGTTTTATCTTCTCAATGCTTCACTGGAAGAAGCTAATTCCTTTGCCCCAATAACTGGGAAACCAAATCCATGTTGCTAGTCTCGTAGAGTGCTAGAGATAGGCCCTGCCATAACTACTCACTAGCTACCCTATCATAGCCTCATGGAGCTGAACTAAACAACTATAGTAGCAGGGGGGTGCAATTTAGTTTAGTTTAGTTTGGTACGATAGCCCCTATATGAATAGAAGCAGAGCCCCCTACCTCAGATATTGGCATGTTAACATACAGAATAGAATCAACTATAATTGAGCCAATTCTATTTGGGTACCTCTTGGCATATACCAGATAAGTGTTGAGACATGAACGTATAAACAATCCCAATAAAGCTTTCATACTATTACTACTTACAAAGATACCCCACTTCCCCACACACCCCAAAAGTCGAAGTTGATGTGGCTGTAGAATGTGCTGTTTAGCACAAATAAGAAGAGTTAGCATCCC
This sequence comes from Cryptomeria japonica, assembly GCF_030272615.1. Classification (NCBI taxonomy): domain Eukaryota; kingdom Viridiplantae; phylum Streptophyta; class Pinopsida; order Cupressales; family Cupressaceae; genus Cryptomeria; species Cryptomeria japonica. Next base: position 171,810,246 of record NC_081405.1, read on the forward strand.
CCATCAGAATACATGTGAGACAAATTTCTCCATTTAGCCAGCATAGTGAAAGTAACAAAGAGGGCTTATAGATCAATGACATCTTAAAGACAATAAATTCAAGGGTATGGCTGGTTAGCATTTCAAGTTCAAAGTAAGTGTGGTTAAGTCCTATAAAAGCACAAAGTCAAATCAGTATTCTAAGAACTGTATAATCCCAAATAGCCAGGTAATTAATCATAAACCATTAAAATTTGAACATTTACTGTCTTATATTGTCCATAGACAAGCAGTATATCAACGGTGGACACCATAGGGCACATTTAACATACAATCCTATGATAAACTTTAAAAAAGAGGTAAACATATACAAGAACAGACCTATTTTATATCCAAACAACATTACTCTCAGAAATTTTGAAACAGATACTATAAATGCATATATTTTACAAAAAACACACAAGTCTATTTTAGGCAAGAATTTTGAAATTTGAATAATTGATTCAGAATCTTGGTTATCAATCAGAAAATTTTGAAACCAAAGATGCTTTTCAAATGCTTGAAATTGGATAATAACTTCATGTTTTTGCATTCACTGGACTTGCAATTATATGTATCCATACACACAATAGTAATAAGGGAAAAAAACTAGAAAATTGAAGCTACCTTTCCCCCGATTCGGAAAAGCTCTGCTAGATCATGAAATTGACCATGAATGTCGCCACATATTGTAACAGGGCACTTGACAGGCTGTAAAAAACACAATCATCACATAAATTACATTCTATAGTTGGGTCCATATTAAGCAATGTAAACATGATCATACCATCCCCAAGCAAAATATCTTAAATTAAACTATCACTCTTATGTCCATTACACTAGAAACAGTAACCTTGGCAGCTATCATGACCCCAAAAAAAATATATTTATACAACATGGACCACTCCATTTCCAAAAGTAATTTGTGTTTAGTCCATGTGAAAATGGTCGTTCAATAATTTGCATGAAAATGTCAATGATATGTAAGGTTATTTCCTGGTGGAAAACTGAAGAGTGCATATTATATAAATTTACGTACTACAAAAAGTAAGTTTACAAAAAGCAAGTTTGAGCCAACAAGATAAATAATTTAAATAATTCATACAGCAGACAAAATTTATATTAAGCAATGTAAACATGATCATACCATCCCAGAGCAAAATATCTTAAATTAAACTATCACTCTTTTGTCCATTGGACTAGAAAATGTAACCTTGGCAGCTATCATGACCCCAAAAAAATATAAATTTATACAACATGGACCATTCCATTTCCAAAAGCAACAAGTGCTACTGGTGGTTTTGCATCTGCTACTGGATCTACTGACGTCTACTATTGGTATTGGAGCTGCTGGTCTAACTGCTGTGTTTAGGCCATGTGAAAGTGATTGATCAATAATTTGCATGATAATGTCAATGATATTTAAGGTTATTTCCAGGTGGAAAACTGAAGAGTGCATATTGTATACATTTACATGACTACCAAAAGCAAGTTTTCAGTAAGCAAGTTTGAGCCAACAAGATAAAATAATTTAAATTGTGTCATCCACTACCACTTTCTGAAGCAATCACATTATGTTTTCAATTACCTGAACTTAAACAAGACCAGCAGATAGTTTCAGAAGGTGATCAGGTACATGGTTGGCTGATACACGAGATCCATCATACAGACAGAGCTTAAATGACAAAAGAACATTTGCATTGTGATAGTAAATTTATTGTGTTTCATCTAACACAATGCTTTCAAGCCGATTAGCAGATGATTGTAAAATTTTCAAAATAATCACATTATGTGGATAAAAGATCACCCATAAAGAAGGGTTAACTCAAAATGTTTAAAATCCATCCAAATGGCAATAACTTTTTTGCGTATCACCTCAAATGGTTTTTGTTATTACAATAAGTTATAAATTTGAATTTTTCCTACCCTAGTAGAAATCCTATAAATCATCAATTTCATTAACTTCCCAAATCCCAACATTCAAATATGTTCCTATTTACTAACTTCCTGTTAACAGATAACTTTAGCAATAATGTTATCACTGTATAGGTGTTTGAAGGAGCATCATAATTCTGCAAATTTATAATTATTACTATATTTAAAATTCTGTATATGCACATTGCACACCTCCTCATTCTACAACCCCATTAAGATTATAACATGCCAAGCCATTAATTCCAAACCATAGACATGCTTATCCAAATAGTAATCTACTTCCACAGCTTTCTTGGAATTCCTCCCCCACCCTCCTTCCTATCTAGGGCCTTCCAATGACTACAGTGCTGATATTCACAGCATCAATTCATTGCAAATCATCCTTTATGTGTTTCAATAACTTGAACTTTTTGATCTTCATATCTACCTAGACCAACAACTATGAAAATAATTAACTTCATATTACTATTTTTAATTTTTAACTTCAATTTAGTGAAAAAACATGCACTTCACACACAAACTACCACAAATTTCGAGCTATGTTTTGTTTGGTCATTTATAAAAATTCAATTTTTTATCCCTACATAGCAACATAGGGAGATTTTTATAAAATAAATTGCACATTTTTTAAAAGTAATTTGCGCGTTGTGTTTGTGTGCCTGCCCGCACACACATACTCACATGCACAAATTCATCCATGCATATAAAACCATCCTGTTGAAGCCTTTCAAATCACATTCTGAAGAATTTTGTAGGTTTTAGTCCTATAGCATGGCTTGCACATGTTTTAAGTTTATTACATGTCATTTGTATATTCAAGATTTATAACATTACTAATTAACACATTTTGGACAATTAAACTCAGGCCCACAATGCTTCCTAGTGCCATGCCACAAGACCATGATGACACCTACTCTTGTTCCACAGGATATTGAGCTTATCTACAGAGCACATGGCTATGAAACAAACTTTTTTTCTAGTGTATTAAAATATGTAGCCTAGAATGCATCACACAACTGACTTCCTCCTGCAATCACTTTGTACTAAATAAGATACATTTTATAAAGAGCACTTCCCAACTTACAAAGGATAAAGTGCAGGAACCAAAATTTCAAGACGTTTCACTGCATATGAAGGCAACTGACAAAAGGACTTCTATGTCTACAGCAACTTGTAAGCAAGATGGAGTGCACACTCATTGTATTCGAAAAATTCTAACATGGCCTTAAACCTAAGAAGGAAAGGAAAAAGACTGTTTCTTGGGTTACTTTTATACCAACTAGCAATCAAATTCATGTTTGCAATAAGATGCTATAGGTTATAACATATTTTCAGATTTGAATAGTCAAAGAAATGGGTCACACTCATCATATAAGAACTCAAATCCCAGGAGTACTCAAGCAATTCCATAAGCTAACATTTTCACACAAGATTTTACTTCGTAAAATTCTACAAATCTTTTAACAACAAACCCTTAAAACCAAAGAAAGAATTAAGAAGAAAACTGAACCGATACTAAGATTCACAGTGAATGCACATCAAAATCCTGTCTTATATCAATAACAGAAAACTTAATTATACACATTACCTACAATATCTTGTAATCTGATAGACCAACTACATATGATTTCCGCCCCCCTGTTATTTAATATTTGAACATTTTTTACAAGACTGTATATCATTGAAAATGATATACAAAAAAATACACCTAAAGCTATAAAGTACAAGAAATGGAAAAATTCTATTTCACATGTTTTTAAGTAAATTAAACAAGACACACCTGCACATTACTTTCTTCCATTAGAATCTCCTTGGCTTTGTCACATAATCCTCGAACCTGCAACCATGAGATAAACATTCTAAATTTCTAAAAAAAACATTTTGTTTGATCTATTTACATATATATTTTTCTGTAAAAGTGGATATAATACTAAAAATTGTGAAACATGAGGGGCGCATAAATGGTAAAGCATCATCATGGCTTGAGAAATTATTATAATTTATAAGTACAAGATCTAAATGACAAAACAATCTAAAGAGTTTTCTTCTCATTATTTCAATTAAGATCCATTGTTAGCAACTTAGCATAAATAGCATGCAAAGTATATCATCCATAACTTTATCTTCAAAACGATAGTTCTTTCATGCATGGATTATAGTAAAATGCAAACAAAAAGTCAGTCACTGCATGTTTTCCCACAAAATTTTGGCATACTTGAATGAAACAAATTCGAATGTAAGTCTTTTATAAATCATGAATGAAAAAGTAGCTGATATAGTGGAGTTTACACATTTGTTTGACAGTCCTCTTGTTTTGTAATCTTATAAGTAAGTCTTTTATAAATCATGAATGAAAAAGTAGCTGATATAGTGGAGTTTACACATTTGTTTGAAGGTTCTCTGAGATGCTTGGTTTGTATGTTAGGATAAACTTAGAGTTGCAACGAAAATGTCAAACATGGTTTTTACACTTTTTAGTATTAGGAAAAAAAAAGGATTTGTTATTTCAAAAAAGTATGCAGAGAGAAAGATAAAAAGAACATAAGTCACAGATCGTTTGTTTTGAAATCTTACGTTAAGTCTATTAAAAATCATGAACGAAAAAGAAGCTGATATGGTGGATTTTATACGAGTGGTTTCTTTGAAAATCATATTAGGTGCTTGGTTTGCATGTTAGAATAGACTTTAGAGTTGCAACCAAAAGCCCACACAACGAGGAATTGCAGTCCTGTGAATAATCAATCAGTTCCTTGATTGTAGGGCAACTTATGTGCAGAAACAATTCAGAAAGTGGAAAAACATCCTGGGATAAATAACATATAGCATGTATATTGCACAGAACACTTCTACCAGAAGATACAAGAAATGGCAAATGATGCAGCCGTTGGATTAACAAAAACCTCACATATCCACATTCAGCATTCTCACCTCAGGTCGAGCATTGTAATTAGTTTCTGAGATTGTCCCCTTTTAACCTGCAGCACTGATTAAGTGTTCTGTCTACAGTTAGAATAAAAAGGATTAAATCTTTCAGTCAGAACAAAGCAACTAAATCTGTCTGCATATGGAATAATTATTCCATAAAATAAGGTGGCTGTTAGATATCAGTCTCCTACCTGTCCATACCAGTCAGATAATGTCTGTAAGTTGTAACTAGATAGGGTTATAGGAATTAGGTGTCATCCACCTTAAAATTTCCTAATGTTCATATTTGTAATTTGTATTAATTATGTGCCCATATGAAACAGGTGCCCCGCCTTGTAATTTGTGTTTGACAAATTGAGTAGCACTTGTAGTTGTGCAGATTGCTTGATGTGACTTTGACCCTTGTTATGTGTGAGAAGATGTTACTTCGGGTAAAGAGCATGAAAATTGGGAGTCAGGTGTGGATTGTCAAATCAAGGAATGTTTTTGGCCAACACATGAGATCATCTTGAAAAAGGCGGATTTTGTCCAAGATTTTGTGCTGATTTGGGCAGCAAATTGGCCAATAGTTTTAGCACATGGTATTGGAAAATATCCTCAATTTCCAGTTTTCGACTTGCATATAAATCAGATGTGTGAATTGGTGGTTTGAGAATTGAAAGCCATCGATGGAAGAGAGGAACATGTAGGGTTACACTGCTGGATTTCTGCAACAGTTAGTCCTTTTGTTGCTCACGCTTGTAACTTTGCAGAATAGCCATGGATGTATGGCTGGGTTGCTATTGGGGTGTTCACACAGTCAAGAGCAACTGTTATAGGCAGGATTGTGGGCAGATTGACTCCATGAAGCCAGTTGATTCAAAATCTTTTTTCAAGTACACCTGATAAAGCACTGTAACTCTGTGAATGTCTTGAAACAGCTTTGTTATTGAGTAATACAGTGAGTATGCTTGGGAGAAGGGTTTTACTCAGCAGGAGTTTACCAGGATATATCTTGTGTCACGTGTTTTTCTCAGTTGTCGAGGTTTTGATCTGGACCCTTTTGCATTGCTTCTCTTATGGGATTAATGTAGGAACTGTTTACTTTTCCTTTTCAATCTTGCTTCCTTCCACTGGTATTAGAACTTTGATTTTTGAGTTCATAAAAATAATGTTTCTGGGAACAGTTCCTTCCAGAAGTTGTCGTTCAATTAGCTGCCTAGATTTGAGGAAACTGATTTTCAATTACTCACTACCATTTGCGGACTGATTTCCTATAATTGGGGATCACTGGGCGCTTTGCTCTATTAAACAGCCCTAGCCCCTAAGGCAAAAGCGACGACATCTTTTGAAACTTGCAAACCAATACTCAGTTTCAGCTCCAGGAAAGTGTAAGTGCTACATCAGCTTGCTTAGTACTTGACAACAAACCCTTCATGTGTGAACCTGGTCCTCTTGGGGATGAAAACCCTCAAGTGTCAACATGTTACAGAATGACAGGAGCCAGGAGTGATACATGATGCAGAACAATAGCAGGATAGCACAGGGAATCCTGCAAAAGCAGGGTGAATCAGTTTGCATACCACAATGTGATATGGACATTTCAGAGTTCAGATCTGTATATTAGGCATTCCCAATGAGTTGAATTAGATTAGATGCTCTCTTTGAATGTATGTGTTTCATAAAATAATATGAAAAATCTCCGTTCAAGCCTTTCTGGGTTCGGCTTCTGTATGTAATTTAGTTTAGGATACCTCAAAGAAACAATCCTGACAGAGTCAGCCACTCGGGTATTAAATCAAGATATTTTGAGCAATCCAGCATACAGATGGATTCAAGAAGATTTTCAAAACTTAAATGTAATCCATAATCCTGGCAAGATACATATCAAGGTACTTAAAACTTGTTTCTCCTTGCTTGCAATCTGTTTTGGAACTGGTTGTTAAAAACTAAAAAAATAGGAGAAAAAGGGTCATGTCATGGTAGCTGGCATCCTATGGTTGATTTCCAGCTTTGATGTTCTCATAGAAAGCTTATTGAATGATAAGAATCTAATATAAATCTAAAAGAAAAAACTGCAGAAACACAGAAGCACGTCCTTGTCATATGGTGTCATGTTGTATGGACAAGCATTCAGCACTTGATCGTTTAGGTTATGCATTCACAAGCATGCTCAAGTGAGTTTTGAGTGAAGATAGTATTTTTTAATCCATCATCAATAATCAAAATTCTCTAGTCTTTAGCATCTTTACACAAACATAAACTACTGATTAATAATTATAAAATACGTAAACAAAATCCCTGTTTAACATTTTCCCCTAGAAAAATTCTGCATAACTACATTGTGCGTAAGTATTTTATTAATTTTTCTCTCTAAATTTTTGTCCAAGTCCCACTTTCTCATTATCCTTACAATACTAATACCAAGGAAAAGGCCTAAGCCATTCCTTAACTACGATTCTACAGGGAAACAAATTCTATCAAAGTCATCATTGCATTACTTTCTAAAAACTTTGCTTTTGTTCTCTGACAACCCTTTTTGGCAGCTTACTTAGATGTCTGAATGTTTAATTAGAAAAAATGAGAGTTTAGCAGTTTGCACATTAAACTACTGCTGAAGCCAAGCACACAGTATAAAACATGTGGAAAATTAGCAGCCTTGACCATGGTCAAAAGCCATTTCTAAAAATTCCAATAGAAATGTACCATAATATTCCCATTTCAAACCACATTGGCATTTGACTACTAAAATCAGGTCTGCAATACAATAGTTGTGGAAATCCAGTTACTGCAATGACTGTGATTGCAAAAGTCTGCTTGTTTATTTGAAATTGTATTGTTGCATCAACCAGGGCATTTGATGCTTACACTGATACGGTACAACCCAATTAGGCAACTTATTGAGGAAAGGGAACAAAACCAATAATTACAACCTAAAATAAAACTCCAGGTTATTCACCCATAAGGTCTAGCATACAGTACGACAGTTGTGGCAAACACACTAACCACCTTGGACATGATCACAGAATGCAACTAAAATTTTACCAACATTAAGAGCTGTATTGTTCCATGTTTCCATTTGAACCCACCTCAACGTGTTAGAGCTAAATTATACAGTAAAATAGATGTGGAAATCACAGCAAGCATCTTTACAGTTGTTATAAAATTTAAAATACTCCTAAATTTTCAAAAAATTCTATAATGCTCCATGTATCATTTTTTCCGGATAATGTAAAGGGTTGAGACACAATTATCTCCTTGAACAACTATCCGTGTTTATCCTTCCCTGCCTTATAAAAAAAAACACATAACTTTACTTTCCAATGTTTATTTTACTTCCTTAATCTTTCAGAATCCATTCCTCCTCAATTGATGGATGCTGTTAGCTTTCTCCTAAGCCAGACCTTGCATAAACATTTCTACAGCGAGCGTCATACTGTTCATCAGTTGTACCGAGAAAATCTAAAAAGGCCAAATCTTCCTGCGCCAATCACCCCATACAACCATAGACACCATAAAAACAGAATCCGCATTAATATGCCATGAAGCAAGCAAGGTGATGTTCCATATCTCGATTTGAATTTGATATGCCATAAATCTCATGCAGTTGCTGTAATCAGTGTTAATCTGCGAGTAGTGAAATATTCCACATTTCAAATTGAATCAGCAACAATATGCCATAAATCTCACGCAGCCAATTTAGAGAGGCGAGACAACAATCATCTACTTCAAAAATCTCAATCCATATTTTTCCATCCCTACCTTATCCAAAATCCAAGATTTTCCTTTCCAATGTCAAAAGCCCATCTTTTCCTGTCTACTATTGATTTTTTCGTTTCATTGGTTCTTGTACAAAACTTTCTTTCTCATTTACGGATGTTGTTGAATTTGCCACTTGCTGGATCCAGTGTGTTCCTCAACAAACTTAGCTACCGTCCATTCCTTTCCACGTATAAAAGAACGAACACAGAGTAAATTGGATGCTTCTGTCCCAAATAATCCATACAACCATGTAAATCATAAAATTGCATAAGGCACTACTGCAATCTGTCTTGCTAAAACAATTAGCACTCCAATATTTCCCTATGCTCCACAACTTCTATTTTCCACAATCCGTAAATACCACTGGCGACTTAACCCTAACGAAAGTTGGTTAAAACAGTTCTCAAAGGCTAGTACTTCAAAGTTTAAACCTCTACTTTAACTATAGACCAAGAACGATCACGCTTTACAAGAGATCGAAGACTTAGATACAATACCAAATCCCACTAAATGCTCAGCAGCAACGACTAGTTACACAAGCACAATACACTTTGCCAAATTCGAACCAAGTTTAGCCATGAGCGAAAAAAAAAAGCCACTTTGCAGATCAAACCCTTACCGCTACACTGAGAACAAAGAACCGTCGAGCAACAACAAACTGCAATCCCTATCTACTCTTACAGAATAAAACAAAAAAACAAAATCCCTAAACAGCTTAACTACCAACGGATCGGGTTCGAAGACTCGAAAGTTTTTGAACCAGATCGCCACAGGTTCAAATCACGCTGGATCTGCGGCCCACAAACAAATTCCGTGGCCCAAACACAACGCATTTACACGTACCACACAAAAAAACATCAACAACCCTACTCAACTTCCCAAAAAGCTCCTCGGCCGCCTTCGATCGCGAGTCAGGGAAAAATTACAAAACAAAAATACAATCCAAGACGACAGAAACTGTCCAAGAAAAAAAATTTACAGAATCAGGCAAAGAGTTAACTTGCCTCTTGCTCGGATAAGGGCTTGCACTGCATGAGCTGCTCAATATGTTGGTCGAGCTGACCGAAGCCGCCATTAGACGAAACCGGCTCCACGCTCATTTTTGTCCTGTTAATTCAAATCTTATGCTTACGCCTTGGCCTTGTGCCCTCTCCGAGGATCGAACCCCTCCTCTCCTTCTGCTTCCCGTTGTGGTCCGTTCTCCCACTGCAGCCGCGCCCCGCAGCTTTGCAAAAAATAAATATATGTGGTACGTATTCTATTTGCTCTCTCTCATCCCCCTGCTTTACTTTCTTTTTAGTTTTAGCTGTATAATTATTTATTGATTTGTTGTTTTCTAAATGGCATTAAATACGGTGTGTGTTGGAGTTAACGGCAGGTTCTAGACTCTCTCCGGTTACCGGGGAAAGGTCGGGAAGTTTAGAAGAGGCCACGTGTGTGCCACGTCAGTTGAATACGTGGTGGTCGTAGAGTGGGTGCGTGGTAGCATCTAAGGACTTTGTGTTTGGAAGTGCAAGACTGCCTACGGATGCATCGCCACTTTTATCGCTATTTATGATGTAGATGGATTCGGCAACAGGCCAATGTGTGAAATTTTATTTTATTTCTTTTGGGTAATAAGTTGTTTGGCTTCGGCCTATAGACAAAATCTATTTATTCGTGACTAGGTGTAATGGCATTGAAAAGATTGATGCGATGGGTTTTGGAGGAACCGTTAGAAGCGAGAAGAAAACTCACCTCAAAAATGGCTGATAAGGGTGGGTGTTTTTAAGAAAAATAAAATAAAAATTATTAGTTACGAAGGTTTTGAGGAACTATAAGATTTTATGCAACAAGATTATGTGAATTAAGAAAGATTGTGTTTGAGATTGTAATGGGTTTGAGTAGGGCCTTTTAGGGTTTTTTTAATTTTGTTTTGGAGAATGATATGAAGTCCTTTTCTAGTTAGTTTTGAAATTATTTGTGATTGTAAGATTTTAGTATGGTTGTTGAATGGACTATTGTTAGTTTGATTTTAGAGAGAGAGGGAGAGCTTTTAAATATTATTTTGGTGGTGATGTTTTGGATTATGATATTCTTATGTGATTTAATTATTTTAGCATATTTATTGATCGAATACTTAATTTATAACTTAAACATGGGACATTATTTTGTTTAAAATCTTTGTAACTCATTACTTGAGACAATATCACAATTATGATTCTGATTTTGGACATGATTGTTGCAATGATCTTGTCTCCCTAGTTTCAAATTTTGAATTATCGCATTCAAAGGTAGGATTTGATTGTTACTTTTGATGTGTGCAAGTAAAACTAACATATGCAACTTTTTGGGTCGCACCAAGTCAAGTCACTAAGTGGAAGTTGCCTACATCCTCACCTAAGCTCAATACCTCAAATCTTATAGACCTATATAGATTCCAACCTATTTGTTTAACATATGAAGTTTGTCAGCAATGAGAGAAAAGATTGGAGTGGAAACATGTACTAACTTTCTTAATCCCGTGTCAATATTCAATTATACCCACTCTACCTCTAATTGTTCCAAGACAAGGAATACATGACAATTTTGCATAGGCACCTATGAATGTATGCATATTTAAACCTTTGGTTTGAATGTGATTATGATGTTCAAAATGTTAGAATTGTGTTTATATTGTTTATATTGGAAGGGTGAACTCACAATACTGGTTCCCACTTTTTGACCAACTTTGACACTTAGATGAACATTTTGCAAAAAACCTTCACTTTCCGACACCTATAACTTTTAAATCGTTAAGAATTTGAAGATGATGTAAACTAGTGATTTGTAACATCCTTTTTGTAGATTCTAAATATTTTTTTTTCAAATTTTTTTGAATAAAATTTTATTGATTTTTCCATCTCCCTCAAAAGTAGTTTTTTACAGGAAACAACATTTTTTAAGAGTGATGTGCATCCCGAAATGTATAAATTTTTTTCTTTAAATGATAAAAACTTATCTCTTTTAAATTTTGGTTTGTAACATCAATACCCAGGGCATGCAGTTGGTTTGATAGTGATATGTTGAATATTTTTAATTTTATTAAGTTTTGAAGTCCGACTAATTATAATTTAGATATAGGTGTACGCTTGAACACATAACTTGCTCTATATATATCAAAATTAAGTTTTATTTTTTTTGTTAGAAAGAAGACATCAATACCTAGGGCATAGATATTTTTCAGAATTTTTTTGAATTAGTTTGCTATTTTTCCCAATGCATTGAACAAAGAAGTTCATGTTTGGTGAAAAACCTACATTCATAAAAAATAAAATAAAAATATATTAATAAACTTAAATATATTAAAAATTATACTATTTGGAAATCTTATAATAAGGACTAAATCCTCAAGAAAACAAAACTTCTAAATGAATTCATTTGACCCCTCAAAAGCTAATGTAAAATTGGTTTTTTATCAGCATTTGATAGATGCAAAGGAGACTCCATTGCAAGTATGATTTAGAAGTAGAGAGGTTCTATCTAAGAAATTTTGATCTAAGAGCCTTTGATCTAACTCTCTTCAATTAATTACTTCAAGTGGGACCTCTTAAAGCTTAAATAATTATATTTTCCAAAAAATGTATGATTTCAGCAAAAATCAGGATGTACCAAAAAGTGGGAACCAGCTTTGTGAGTTCACCCGGAAATAGTCTTGTATATTTGTATGGAATGATTCCAATACTTAATTTAGAATTTAAACATGAAACATTATTTTGCTCAAAATCTTTGTACCTCAATGCCTAACACATTTATTTCATATAAGATCACAACTATGATTCTAATCTTAGACATGATTATTGGTGTCATATTATCCCCAACTTTCAGATATTGATTTCTCACATCCAAGATAGGATTTGATCATTACCTTTGATGTACATATAAAACCAGCATGTGCAACTTTCTATGTGTGTGCCAAGTTAAGTTGCTAAGTAGTAGAAGAGATGTCTACTTTAATATTTATTTGGATGCAATTGAAGTGGATGGTTGGTTGTATTTTGCAATAGAGACAAGGGTGGCTACATCGTCAAGAGATGACTTAGTGGAAATTGTTTATGGCCTTTCTTAGGTTCGATGAGTGCTCTCTAAACATGTACACCTCTAAAGGTTCCAACATATTTGTAACACATTAAGTTGATAAATGGTGAGAGAAAGGATTGGAGTGGAAGCATGTACTAAATTCCTCAGTCCCATGTCAGTATTCAATTATGCCCACGCTGTTAAAATTGGTAAAATTTATAGATTTTATTAGCATATTTTGTTAAATTTCAAGCTTAAACCCTGATTCCTATGGTCTTTATTTAGGCATATCACCCTGTTTTCTATTCATATAGTGATTTGTTTGACTTGTTCCTGATCAAATCCTACTAAGTATAATGGATTGATGCAAAAATTTATGCATGTGGCTCAACGAACCAATGGATCCCTTATCAAGTAACCTAATATTTCATAGGGGCTCATTTAAAGATCAACCAAGGAAGTATCTTTTTGGACAATGTTGGTATTGTATGTGTAGCTAAGGATTCTCTAAGTTGTTCTATTATTTGTGTACAAGAAATTGATTGAAAGTAACAAAATGAATTTAAAACATAATGGTGTTAAAAGTGATTCTAACTACACTATAATTATTGCAAGTAACTAATCAACGACACAACAATGGTTGCAGGTACCTATTCCTACAAAACTTTAACTATGTTGCAACTTATTATACTCAACTTATCAGTTATTAACAACTAATTAAATCGATCAACATTAAAGAAGTTAATGGAATGATCAGTCTTCCAATTTAACCAATATTCTAACTATTATTAACAACAATAATCTACAATACAAAGAGAGTTACACTATCTCTGTTGGAATCAATGAACACTGAGAGGGGGGGTGAATCAGTGTTCTGCAATTCACATATTTATTAAACCAATTCTTAAACCAATGCATAAGAATGAAAGTAAAGTGCAGAAACATAAACCAATCAACCACAAAACCATAACACCAGAATTTTTACGTGGAAACCCGGAAAGGGAAAAACCACGGTGGGATTGAGACCCACAATATTATTATACTTTGATTAAGAGTATGATAATATTACAAAAAGGGGAATGCGCTTGCATTCAAGCACACTACCTAGATCTCACTGCTCAAATACGAAAGAGGGCTACAACCCCGGAGGACTCGCTATTCTACAAATTATTACAAGAGTGGCTGAACTAAAGAATAACATCTACTAATGCCAAATAGTAGTGTCTATTAAGCTCAAGAGTTCTTCTACCACTGTTTTGTCTGTCTACTTTGTTCTATTGCTCTATCATATACTGGATCCCTAAAAGGTTCAATCACATTCACAAAACTTTGCACATTCACTCATACGGTCTTCTCACACTCATACCATCTTCCAAAATGCTCAAATGAATCGGTCTTATATATATGCATCAACAAAATAAATCAATTCCCATGTCGGCTTCCAAAAACCACATAACACACAACATGAAATGTGTAACCATAAGTTGGCTCAATTTGTCCACAAATTCATATGCGAACCTAAACAAGATGATAACAAGCTTCTCACGTGTTGGTACAATTACCTCAAACTCAACAACAACCACCTAAATCATCCCAAAGATTCTAGATCACACGTTACATCACTCAACATCAAAATGACTTTGTTCTACATGAATTACTGGATACCAGACCTTCAATTTCACTCATGAATCAACGCCAGATACTAGGATTACAAGATAAGATGCCTCAAATCTTGAATCATCTTCCTCTATTATCTGCAACCAAAATCAAGATCTGCACAATATACTCATACTTTGTTGAATATTGTATTCCACCTTCCAAACTTATGCCTAATGGATAATGTAACTTCTGGTAAATCAAATTTACATGTATCGGATATGATTAATGGACTGAGTTGCCATCAATGACAACTCTTAAACATCTCTCATGCATCAATCTTCACCAGAACAGTGTCTCTTGCCAACAATCTCCCCCTTTGGCATTGATGGCAACACTGTGAAAAATGACATTGTACACTCAAAACTGCAAAATTCCAAAACTCAAAAATCTCCAAGACTCAACAAGCTCCCCCTGAGAATATACACCATTTTTCACTTCACTCTCTCCCCCTTTGACAACAATGCCAAAGATAGGAATCTGCCAAAATTTATATACAAGAGTGTGTGTGAGGGAAAATGTGTGTGCTAATACAGAGGAGTAAAAAGATAAACTAATTAACCAAAACAAGCCATTAAACTCAACACTTCAAGATCGAAATGATTAAACCAAAGCAAAAACACAAATGACAAGCGATGCAAACCAATATCCTCGCTTTGATTCAATTATTTTGTGATTGGATTTGTGCTCATGATGTTGATTCAAATGCTCGATTGTGCTCCATGATTTGTTGAAGATGATAATGCAATTGAAAATGGATGTGTGAGTGTGAGTAGTGATTTCGACAGAGTAACAATGTGTTGAATGAATAGTGGATTCGAGAGGATTTGGTCTAAAAATGGAGGGATTAAATAGAAGATGAGAGGAAGGAGAGGGGGTGTGAAGAGGAGACACTTGTCCTCAAAGGGGACAAGTGGCTCAACTAGATGGAAAAGGAATGATGTGGACACATGTCTATTTGGGGAAAAGCCACCCAAAAATAGGAAGAGTGACATGTCCATTTTGGAAAAGGCCACCCAAAATAGGATATTTTCCCCAAAAGGGGGGAAAAGAGGTTAGGATGTGCACATATGGAGGTTAGGAGGAATAGGATAGGGCTGGTTAGGAGGTTTGGAGGGTGACTAGGTTGGGGGAGGTTAGGATAGATAGGGTTGGTTAAGACAAGGGTTAAGTTAGATGGGGGGTTAAGATTAGGAGCCATGTGCTCAAATGGGTTTTGAGTCTAATTAATTAATTGAATTAATTTATTCATGGGGGTTTTGGGAAAAGGGGTGTTTAATTAATTAAAGGTAATTAATCAAATGGGATGGAAGAACGGGGATAATTAATTAATTAGGAGGATGGGATAATCAATTAATTAGATTAATTAATTGGGAGGATGGGATAATTAATTAATTAGGAGTTAATTAATTGGAAGAAAGGGATTTGGGAGATTAATTGATTAGAATTAATTAATAGGAAGAAAGGGATAGAAAATTAACTAATTAGATTAATTAATTGGAAGAATAGGATTTAAATTTGATTAAATTAATTAGTCAAATTTAGGGGTCTACATTTTGGCCCTCTTCGTGGTGGCGCTAAAATAGCATCAGTGCGAAGAAAAATAAAACACCCAAGAGCGAGGAAGCAAAAAATGCCCCAAGCCTGACGAAGGAATGGGTAGAGATGCCCCCTCAAGAGGGTGCATGGGAAAAAGGAATCGGGCGGTGTCTCGAAAGAAACATTGCCCTAACGGACAAGATAGAAGGAAAGAAGCAGAACGGGAAGGGGAGAAAAATGCAAATGCAATGGATGATATGGATGAAATGATCATGGAGCTCGAGCACCTGCAAAATAGGACACCATGTGAAGAGCACTTATTTTGATTTAGCAATGTTTGTGAGTCACCAAGGTATGAAGAACCAAGGTGGAATTTCACGGCCAATGCATGGACTGACACATATAAACAGACACACATGCTAATCTAGCACCACACAGAGTTACAGAGACCCTGCAGGCAACAATGCTAGAAGAACCCCAAGCAGAAGATATGCCCCAATGTAACACGAGATAACAAATACCTCATGAGGGTACAACAAGGAACACATCCAAAAGACACACCAAACAAAAACCAAAAGCAACAAGATCACATATTGGGCCTTGTTATTCCTAGCGTGCCATGATATAAAAGATTGTGGCGACCAAGAGAAAACAAAGCCCTTAGGAGCTTTTAAAGATAAACAAAGATTAAAAAGAATCAAAGCCAACACAAGTGTCTCAAATATCTTTTGTCAAAAGATGATGATGATGATGATGATTAGATGATGTCTAGTTTTAGGAATAATACATCCTGTATAAGACAAATTATGGGTGTTGGTGAGAAGGATACATCTCGAAACAACACCGGGATAAAAATACTAATGGTGATCGACAAAAGGATCTGATAGGATCATGATGACAAAGATGCTCTAGGATGATTGTTGAAGAACTAGCTGATAGGATATGATCTTGAAGGACAGGACCGACATATGCCTATGTACAATGACAACTATATACAAGATGTACAAAAGATATGGATGATGGAAGAAGATGTCAGGACAGGCATGATTTTGCCCTAGTCAAGAGGAAAAGTGATGATAGACTGATGATTTATTGGATTGATTGAAGAGAGAGGAGTGATTGGAAGAAACCCGATGATAATGATGATTGGAGGATTTGATTAGATAGAAGTGATTGGAAGAAATCTGATGATGATGATGATGATTGGAGGATTCGATTAGATAGGAGTGATTGGAAGAAATCTAATGATGATGATGATGATTGGAGAATTCGATTAGATAGGAGTGACTGTATAATCCAGAAAAATGGATAAGATTGGAATGCAAAGGGGAATTGAGAGGCAGATGAATTGATTCAAAGAATGAGCGAAGGAGGTGTTGCTATGTGGAGCCTAATCAGACTCAGAGGTTAAATTTTCCCTACTTCTATCGGCATGATTTCTCCTCATATTTTTTGATGGGGGTTTGGGGGCAGTGCTCCCAAGATGGGGTCAAGGGGCAACAGTCGAGGGTCAGTGCCCCGTGAGGCCAAAAATACTTTATTATTCCATAAAGGCGTTGGGTGTCATTTTTTCTATTGGTGGTAACCAGGGGGGAAAAGAATCATGGGAGGTCACCTCGCAGCACAAGGGTGCAACCCCGCTCATGCGAGGTGCATCCTCACTCACGCAAGGGTGCATCCCATAGGTACAGAGGCGTGGCCCCGCTCACGTGGGGGTGCAATCTCACTCACACGAGGGTGCATCCCACGGGCGTGGGGGAGCAACCGCGCTCGAGGGTGCATCCCCGTGGGGGCACGACCCTGCTCACGTAGGGGTGCAACCCCGCTCACAAGGGTGCATCCCCGCGAGCGCGAGGATGCGAAGGGATGGAGGAACAAGGAGATAAGGATAGGGTAGAGAAACATGATAGGGATGGAGGAACAAGGAGGATAAGGATGGGGTAGAGTAACATGATCATGGATGAAGGGATGGATGAACAAGGAGATAAGGATTGGTGGATGGAGATGGATTAGAGGATCTAGAGGATAAGGATAGGTGGATGAATGGATATGATAAGATAACTGACAGGAGGATAGGAATCTCGAGGGAAACAAATGGAAGATAGAGTCATGAGTGGATAAGGACTGTGAAGGAATGTAGAAGGATTACATGGAAGGGAGGCAAAGAGGTGTCCAAAGAATCCATATACA
Source organism: Cryptomeria japonica (assembly GCF_030272615.1). NCBI lineage: Eukaryota > Viridiplantae > Streptophyta > Pinopsida > Cupressales > Cupressaceae > Cryptomeria > Cryptomeria japonica. The sequence goes on from NC_081405.1 coordinate 171,828,288, forward strand.
TTGGCCTTCTCTTTTTTCTTTTCATCAAGATCCAAGGAGGACGCAAGAAGTGAACTTAATAAGATATGATGGGTATGGTAGGCAGATGGAAACAGAGGATGAAATGGCTAGATGTCCAACAAAACTTGCCCTTAAGCATGGAGAGAAAAAGGATGAAGGGAATGACGCATGACGCCTATTTACCAAGTTTTCATCATGGTACTTGTCCAATGTGACTATTTGCCAAGTTTTCACCAGTGGACGAATTTCTTTCTTTCTTTTTTTTTATATTTTGATTTTTTCTGATTTTTTTTAGTATTTTATGATTTTGGGAGGAAATTAATGGATGGAGATGGATGAGGATAATTGGATTTGGAGGATATGTGATAAGGGAGATGGATGGAGGACTCAAGCATCAAGTTTCATATCAAGTTAATAGGAGCCCATTTGGAGTGATCATTGGATGTTGGTACAACTTTATTAGGAAGGAGGGAATATGCTAAGGCTTGGATTAGATGGTTTTGATGGGGAATGCATGCAATGTAAGGGATATGGTATTGGCAAGTATTTGGATGGAAGGAGGGAAAGTGAGTGTGTTAGTCCCAACCAGTGCTAAGAGGGGACATATGAATCAACACTTTACCGATTTTGCTCAATTTAAAACTTTAAACTTAAGTTATCACGAACTTAACATTCATCAATATAAATAACTATTGTAGAAGAATAACCATGCATGAAAATAAACATAGTGACACCAAGATTTATCTCATGGAAAGCCAAATGGGAGAAAACCACGGTGTGAATAGTAACTCACAAAATTTGTACTCTTCTGGAGTATGCCCGGTGAAGAGCCATCCCTGTTAGGAGATTACAAAGACAGTGTTAGGTGCCACCTAGTTAAGGGATTTTGTCTAAGGGCTATTAGTGCCTTTACCCTGTTAAAGGTAGCCTTATCAAAAGGTCTTAAAATCATCAATTAAGATGACACCCGATTAAGGGATTTTTACAATGGGACCTATTAAAGTCCACCCTATTAAGGGATTTTAGTTGCAATGGTTGGAAAGCAACATAAAGATGATCTGCTAGAGTGGCTACTCATTAGCTTGATCAGATCACACTAAAGAATCACACTATGTCTGCATCGATTGTGTCTGTTCTGCACAACACTGATTTGCTGAATGCACCTTCAACTCTACCCTCTGTCGATTTGTTAATCCTTAGATTCCACACTGCCTATCCTCTGTCACTCGGCTCTGGACTCTATTAAACTCCCCCTATGTACACTTTCACATTATCTCAATTCACCTTGACAGTGACCATCTCAAGAATGAGATATGTGAATTTATTGACCCTACAGTCTGTCGCCAACTTTCCCTCCAAAACATTCTATTCAAAATTATGTTATCATACCTTAAATCACGCCCCTAAAATCATTGCAGGAATCTTTGTCAAGACAGTCAAACATGTCGATAAGTTTGTCGGTTGACTGGAGAAGACTCTTGGTTTAACTGAGCGTTAACTAAATGTTACCAGTCTATCGGTTACAGACTCTTTCGGTGTACCAATCAAAATCTGTCTAGCTGGTTTCTTCTTATATACCGATCTGTTCTTTGCTTAGCCGGTGGACCTCTTATGTGTCGGTCTACTCACCGCTACCCGGTCTACTTATTGCTTTCCGGTCTACTCACTGCTTGTTAGTCCACTTATTGCTTGTCGGTCTACTTACTTCTTGTCGGTCTGCTTGTTGTTTGTCGGTCCACTTACTGCTTGTCGATCTACTTACTACTTATCGATCTACTTGTTGTTTGTTGATCTACTCACTGCTTATCATGTTTACTTACTACCGATAGACTGTGAATACTTAAGAGATGATGTTGCCAACAATGACAACCATACCATTCACTGGTCATGCAAAAATGCATCAGAATGCCAACAAACTCCCCCTTTGGCATTGGTGGCAAATACTACAAAATTGTACCGGTTCTAGCCCTTGTAACTAACCATTGTGACTCGTAACTCACACTGTACAAGACTCCAAAATTCCCCCTTTTGCCATCAATGGCAAAGACTATCCAAAATAATTTGTCAAAATAAAGCAAAAATCTCTTTGAAGTTTTCTTGAGCCACTTTCAAAGAAGATTCCCATGAAGATTGAACCTGTTTCATGGTGGTGAAGTGGCCATGTAAGACTACAATGAAGACCTCCATATCATCAGCTGTCTTGCAATCAGGTTCATTTATTAGGCGATCTGCTTCTTTAATATTTAGTTGCATGAAATCAATAATTGGTGCCAAATAGCACTGGAGCTCGAACAAACTAAGACTTCTTTTATTTTCTTCATCTTTCAACCTTTTGATTTCATGATTTAGCATTTTGACTTTTTTCAGTAAAGGTTGATGTTGAACTGGTAAGAGGATCAAAAGAGCTTATTATATATTTAATTTCCTTTTGAATATGATTTCTTTTATCTTCTAAGTCTTTGATTAAGACAAAAAAACTTGAATATTTCACCAGTAGTTGACCAACTTGTTGCAGTATATTTTTAACTTCTTATGTTTTGGTGGAAAGAGCAACTTTTCCAACTAATATTTGTTCCATTAAGTTATCTCCTCTCTTCGTTTCATATTGCCTTATTGCAACCTTCTCCAGATCAGTTGCCTCTGAACTGATTTCTTTAACAAGAGTATCCAACTGATCAATAATGGGTGCAGTATCATCGACTGCAATGTCTAGGATTAGATCAGAGAAAATTGTCTTGGCAGAAATGAGAATTCTTGCCTTCTTTTTCTTTCCTCTCAATTTAGCCTTTTCAGCTTGGATTCTCAGTTTTTCTGAGACTTTCATCAATTGTTTGGGGGTCATTTTCTTTATATCAATGATCGAGTCTCCTTCTTCTCCCTCCTCCATTTCTCCTTCCTTTTCTACGATCTCAACTTTTGAACTAATTGTTGTAATTATTCTTCCCTTCTTCTTCTCACTTTCAATTTCTAAATCTAACTTCCTCTTTGCAGGAGGAGTATCCATCATTGCTTTTATTCCTCTGCTTTCTTCTCTCCCTCTTTTCCTTCTTCAAAGAGAATAGGATTTGGTGTCAATGAGGTTCTGTGAGGTGTATCCTCATAAGGGATGCTTTCAACTAACACTTCATTTTGACCGAGAAGCTTAGTTTGATAAGCTTCCTTCACCGAAGAAGTGTGAACCGGTTGTTCGATATCCTTTGTCAGATTGGGGATGTCTAACACAACATTTCCTATGATGTCCTCAACTATAAAAGTATCAAAGTCTTCAGTGAAGTCTTTTTCCTTATCTTTTCCTTTGTCAAGGGCGGCTCCACCTTGGTCCTGTTTTGTTTCCTTTTCAATTTCTTCTTCAGCTTCCTTTTGTTGATCCATAATTTTCTTCCACAAGGAAACACCTTCAGCATGCACTACTCCAACTTCATGTATTGCCACTCTCCCAGTTCTATTCCTTATTTTGAAATGTTGAATGCATACTTCAGCCACTAGTGAAGCTTGATCAAGGTCTAAGTCATGTTGCACTTCCATGAGTGCTTTTATTGCGAGTTCCTTTTCAGTAGCAAGAGTTGTTTTCCATCTCCCTTCAATTTTATCTTGCAAATTTGATGGGATTATACCATATAATTCACTAGGAGTCCTACAAAACTTGTGCAAGTTCTAGATCAAGGCTTCCTCGATTCCTTTTGTCTTCTTTGTTACTAAGGGAATATCTTCTTCCGACACAGGACAGACCTCCAAATTCTTTGATCCCATGCACCAACTCATCAAGTGTTGGGGCTTTGTTCCATCCACTTCTTTTAACCTCCTTTGTTTCCACATCAGATAGGGTTTCAGTGATATCACCCTCTTTCTCGTCCTTTTTAAGCTTTGAATCATTCTTTTTCTTTCTGGTGTAATATACAAAAGTACCTAGATCCTTTTCCTTTGAGTATGTTGCAGGCTTGGTTGTTGCAGTCGGTTTTGTCTTTGACACTTTCTTCTTTCCACCTGTTAATTATTCATCTTTAGCATGTGTGACCCCTATTTGCTCACTAACACCAGTGGAGGTAGTGGCACCAGATGCTTCACTTCCATATTTCTTCTCGATTTCTTCTCAAGGGTATCAATCATTTTTTCTTACTCTTCTTTTCATGATTGGCACCTAAAGTTCTTGTTTTATTTTGGAGCTTGCCTCCTCACATGTTCCAAATCTCTTTGCCTTCGAGTCTACCGATTTAGATTGAAGCATATTGACATGAATTTTGACAAGATCTACTGCAACCTCATAGCCCATAGGTGGAACCCAAAAAGTTTTGGGCTGAACTACTTGAATAATACAACAATTTGTGTCTACAAGGAAACAATGTATTTATGTCTTTGCCACTCTTTGAACCATGTCCTTTGTAATCTTGATCGGTGCATGAGCTTCCAACCACAAAAATTGATCATGAACCCTACTCAATACATATCTAACCCAGTCGTCATGAAACTGATCAGGAATAACAACACCATTAGCCAAACCCTTATTCTTTAGTGGTAGAAATTCTGCTTTCAATTGATCATTGTCACAAAACCCTTTAAACTCATTTTGAATGAACTTTCTCCAAGTTCTTCGAGCTTGCAATGAATGTAGGAGTGAATATCCTCTACCAACAATACACCGAAGGGCACTGATGATAAAGCACTGGTCATGTCGATTTCACCGACTTTCATCGAGTGTAGCTTGAACTCGGGTTGAGGTTCTTTGATAGCTTCAACCAACACATGAGTCGACATTGGTGTTGCCATGATGACCTTCAAACAAGCTTTTCTCAGACGAGGTTGAATACCTTTTCCTTGGGAGTAGCAAACACCACTATCGCTCTGCTTGAATTTTTCTCACAAACAAAGCTTAGCAAGTTTCAAATCACCTTTGATCGCACAGGAGCTCGAGATATTCACAAGAAAAATAGGATAAATGAAAATGTGTTGGCATTTCCCTATTTATCCATAGAGATTTATCGACGTTATAATGCAACGGTCAGTTTTGAAACTTACAAGTTAAAGTGCACCGATTTGACTTTACTAGTTATTTGTTACCGATATCGATACACAAATAACTATCTCACAAGACATTCTTCAATTAAGAACTTTTAGACCAGTTTTTATGCATCACAACTATGCAGATAGACATATCCTTTGTTTACCACACACGAGTAAACGATTAAATGCAGAAAGTAAATGCACAAAACATAATGGAAATATACTAAATAACCAGTCTCTGAATTAATTCAACAGTCCATGTAGATTAAGTGTTTATAACATTACATCAGACATGACTATCATGATCATACTAAGAAGGAACGATATGCAATATATAATACCCGAAGGGGTGCGACCAACCATCGCGTCCAACTGCCCTTCGGGATGACTAATTGACTGACTACCATAACTCATTATTACCGACGACAACATAAACATAATATGACAACATAACATAATGATTATTCCCGGCAACATCATCCCCCCCAAGAAAAGAAGTCATCTCTGGACGACTTAATACAAAATAGAGATGACATTAAACAAAACCAAGGTAGAGAATTGCTGACACTAGTCGAACCCGAAACCCATACACCTGTTGCGTCCTCGCCTGAAAACCCTTTTCTGCTACCATCTGATGCTCAAGTGCGAATGTCACAATTATTGCTTCTGCAAGGAGTTTTTTTTTTTTTTCCCTTGACATCACAGTCCTCTGGTGCCTAAACCAAACTTGTCTGCAAAACATGCTTTTCAGTCTCAGCCATCCAACTCCTGGGTACGCTAAGCGAAGTTTCATGCTAGTACTGCCTCCAACCTGGTGGTTAACTCCTCCCGAGCCCTTTGTGCATCCACCAAGGCAACCTCTTGTCCAGTCGAGACATACTCTGAGTTCCTCAAAGCGTACCATTCCTGCTTGGAGGTGGCCACAACCTTCTGGCACAAAGGCTAGGAAATGCCTCAAATCCTCCATCACACTCCCCAAAGGCTAATAATTGAACTTAATAACTCCCTGGTACCATACAACTTCGTGTGCTTGCAATGCCTTCCCTCAGACTTTGTTTGTTTGCAACCTCTGAATCTGTCTCCCTCTACAGCTTATGGCTTCCTCGCTAATGCTAAGCTTCAGGCTTCTTTCTCACAGTACGGGACAACCCAACACTTACCGTGCCTTCTTTGATGCCCTTCGCCCAACTCAAAAAGTGTATTGTAGCTCAAAAATAAACTGGGGGTCTGGGGGCAATGCCCCCAGCGGGGTCGAGGGGCAGCGCCCCAGGTGCGCTCCCTACCAATTTACAACCTTCAGAAACCAAACGAAAGTCCATGGTGCGCATCATTTCTGTGATATTTTAAGATGTCAAAACCCTTCTTCTCCACTCTAATATTTTTAGCATCCTGGCTCCAGAGGTCATCGAATGATTTTTCAATCTGGTCGTCGTCATTTTTTTTTGTTTTTTGTTTTTTCCACTGTAATGTCCCTGATGGCACCTCGTACAATCAACAACAACACTGACACCTCCAATGGTACGTCCACCTTCCCGTGCGATGAACACCCCTCCACCGTACGGATCACCCCATACAGAATACACGACCAACCGTCTACCATACACACCGTGCGGGCCTCCTTCTGCATGCTGAACGCTTAACTACCTCCTGGATGGCTGTGTATGCCTTACGTGTGTCTGCCCTGTGCTTGTGTGGGTGTTGCATTGTTGGGCAGAGTGCGTTTGTGCGGGGGCTGCGTGTTTGTGTGGGGTTGCGTTTATGTTTATGTTTTATGTCTTTGTGCCTTTATTCCTTGCGGCAGCAGTGGTCCCACCGTCGGCGTTGCCACCGCACGTACGGTGGTCCCACCATGGCTTTCTTCATATTTTTTTTCATTTTTTGTCGTACGGATCGTACGTTTTTTTTTGTTTTCCTAAGTGTCCAGATTCGGCTCGGGTTTTGTGCCTTTGGGATCACCCTTTCTCGGTTTGCCTTGCCCGAGAGTCTCCTGCTTTGGTCCCATGCCTCTCGAATCGCCTGCCCGGCCTCTCAGGTCCCCTTCCATCCTATCGGGTTCCCCTCCAGACTCTCGGGTGTCCTTCCAGCCTTTCAGGTCCCCTGCGCGCTTCTCGTGGTAGGGTTTCAATTTGGACCTGTTGGTGGCAAGTCTATTTTCAATGGCCATCCGAAGACCTGGAACCACCAATTCTACAGGGAGTACGGTCTCCTTCCTGTACATAAGAAGAAGAAGAAGAATAAAGATTTTAAGGCTGCGGCCTTCCACACAGGGTTCCAATTATTGCCGACACAAAAGATCTTGGGATTATCTACGTCACCGAGGTTTGGGGCGTCTCCCTTCCAATAATCTCTATATTCTGGCAGGTACACCTCCTCTGTTACTTGCTCTGGTTCCTCTACTTCGAGCCTGTTGCTCTGAAACATTTCGTAATCCTCCGTCTACCAATGGAAGAGCCTGTTCAATGACCCTGTCGCATCCTCGAAGCACTCTCCTAGTTTGAGAATCCCTTCGTTGTTGGGCTCCCTGCAGCCCTGTCCTTCGTCCCTCGGGTCGCCTTTTCCTTCACCCTCCAATTCCAAAGATGATGCCAGTTCCTTGCCGACAACCTGGGTCCTCAGATCAATGGTGTACTTCTGCCCCCCTTTCTCCATAGAAAGGGTGTTCTTTTTCCAATCATGGTTCACCTTTGTCGTAACCAGCCACCCTCTGCCTAAGATGGCGTCGTACCCCTTCTTCTTGAGTGGGATTACCACAAAATCTAGTATGAAGGGTTGCATGCCGATGGTGATTGGCTGGGCCATCAAGGTGCCGAGTGGCTTGATGTCGTGTTGGTCTGCACCTACCAAGTTGAACGTGGGTGGCCATAGTGTTGGCTTCCCCAGCTTCTTCTACATATCCTCTGGCAGTACATTCACCACCAAACCTCCATCCACGATGGTGTCCTTGAGGATAGCCCCGAGAATTCCCATCTCTACTACAGTAGGATGTTGACCACTATTTAAGGCCAACAACATTGGGTCAGTCGAGGGGCTAACCAGAACTTCCGCCCGTGTGGCATGCAAAGGTGCCTACGCAATGGTTTGTATGGAACTAAAAATGGCGGTTCTTAACTGTGGCATTGTTTCTAGAAGGTCCTTTACCCTTATAGGTACTTCCATCTGAAGTACTTGCCCAATGATGTTATTTTCAGCTTCCGTACGGGATGATGTACTCACCACCTCGTTGTTCCGTCGTTCGACCATCATCTCACATTCAATATTGGCCTTTGCCTCCCATAATCTCTCCTTCTCCGTACGGGGGTCAGGATAAGTGGCCTTTTTCGTCTGAGCGCAGGTGATTGCCAGTACTTCTTTCTCACCAGTCTTCTCAGCCTTCTTAATGTTGAGGAGATTAACCCCTGCCTTTGGGCAATTTGTGTCCTCGTGGTCACCTGGCCCACACCATCGGCAGAGGTGCTGAGGGGTGTCTTCCTTCATGCAATCACGGGCGAAGTGCCCCCACTAATTACAAGCCCTACATTGGATCATTGGTCGGCCCTTGGCATCATACTGGATACGGCTTCTGTTATTGTTATTGTTGTTATTCCTTCCACCGTCGTGTCTGTTGTCCCGGTAACCTCTAGATGATGTCGTTGTGTTGGTTTGCTAGGTTGTACTCGCCGGTGTGGATGTTGTGGCCTGCTCTGTGAACAACACTTGGCTCATTTGCGTACTTCAGGTTTTCATGTTGTATGGGCATTCCTTGATGGAGTGTCCCATCACTTGGCAAATCTCACAAAAGGCCTTCTTCGGGTAGGTGCCTTTTGTGTGGCCTTCTTCCTTACAATCAGTGCACCACACCTCTTCGTTTTTACTCGTGCTTCCTTTCATGTTCTTAAATTCCTTCAACATTCGATACATATCCTTTTGAAGAGCTTGCACCTTCTTACTTGATGATTCATCACTGCTGCTTTCTCCCGAGGACTCCTCTTCTGCAGAGGACTTGTCCTTTTTCTTCCATGATGTTTTGCCTTCACTTTCCAAATCCATTGCGCGGTTGTATGCGTCATCGTATGAGGTGGGCGGTACAATTTTCATCTTTCTCCTCAGGAATGACCGCAACCCTTCCACGAACCATCTTTTCTTTGTCTGTCAGCCGGCTGGTTCTCCATCTTCCCCAGTAACTCCTTTAACTATCGGTTGTATGTTTGCACTGTCTCGTGCTTTCCCTATTTTGTGCTTAATATCTCCGCCACAATCTCATTATCATCTCGAAGGAGTCGAAACTCCTTCTCAAAAGCTTTTTGTAGGTCATCCCATGTTCCCACCTTTGTTTTATCCAGATCAGAGTACCAATCAATGGCTACTCCTCTTAGGGTGGTAGGGAACTGCACCACCCAATCCACTCTATCAACTACCCCGTTGGCTGACCATATTGTCTCACATGTACGATAGTGTCGTATGGGGTCATCGTTGCCATCTCCATTGAATTTAGGCAACTTTTGTTTGCCCGCCATTGATGGGGGTCGTCTTCCTGGAGGTGGTTGTGGCTATGTCTGTACACCGCTCCCTCCGATGCTGGTGGTGTGTCCTGCGTGGGTGACTGGAGGTACGGTGCTTTGCCTGCTGTGTGTGGCACCTACAATCGTATGATTGTCCTCCCCTCCATTCTCACCCGCACCCACTCTTGGCTCCCACTAGTGATCCTCACTTCGTGGTGTAAGGGATAAGTTTCTAAACTGATCCCGAGTCTCTTCGACTAGATTCCTTCTTAACCTTGTTTCCTCCAGAAACTCTTCATGGCTCCTCACCCTACGGTGTTCTAGCGACACGTAGAAATTTCCCTCGGCTTGTGCACCATCCGTGACACCTCCTTGGTTCCCTTTGGGCCACCCTTCAGTAGGTCGTCCCTCGGCAAGTTGCCTCAGCCTCTGTCTACGTTCTACATGTTATTCCAGAATCAAGGCCCTCTGTGCGACCTCCCACTCGTCCGTTTCTGCTTTCTTATTTCTATCTTTATTTAATAGGTTGGGCATTAATTCCCATACATTTCCATAATTCACAACACATAAACCAGAACAAGCCTTTATTAATTCATTTCGTCAATACAACTCGTGTCAATATTGTGACACCTTTATTGGAATATAAAATGTTCCTTTGTCCCTATGGGATTCAGGTTTCAGTTCCTTCCTGGCCTCGTGCCATCCTGCTCCGCTTCCTGACGGTTGCTTTCTTCGTACTGTTGAAGGATTTGTTGGCGTCGCTCTTCCTGGGCAATCTCCTCCAGGCGAGCTTGTTGTGCCAGCGATGCCTATGCAAGCAACCGGGGAAGGTGGTTCATCAACCAATTTACTGTTGAGCTAACCTCATGTGCTATCCACATGATACTTGGTGGGATTTCTGCCTCCGTGGCCTCTCGTTAGACGTAGGTCTCGATGGTTACCTGGAGCAGAATTGAAAATTCCCTCGTCGCAGTCTCTTCTCCATTGTAGAGCTTTGTTTGCGCGTCGTCGGCCTCTGGGTTTATCTCACTAATGGGTAGGCCCATTGTGTCCGTGCGCCATTCGCTTCTTCCATTCCTGAGTATGTCTAGGAAATGGCACCAAATGTTTGCCACATACGGGTAAACGATTAAATGCAGAAAGTAAATGCACATAACATAATGGAAATATATTAAATAACCACTCTCTGTATTAATTCAACAGTCCATGTACATCAAGTGTTTATAACATTACATCAGACACGACTGGCATGATCATACTAAGAAGGAATGGTATGCAATATATAATACTCAAAGGGGTGCGACCAACTGTCGCGTCCAACTGCCCTTCGGGACGACTAACTAACTGACTATCGTAACTCATTATTACTGACGACAACATAAACATAATATGACAACATAACATAATGATTATTCCCGGTAACATCCTTATATTTGTTAAGGGGATTTAAAAGTAAGCTTACCATATGTGCTCCCCCTGGGCATCGGTATGCCTAGTTAGAAGAGGAACTGTCATCACCGATGGATGATGACTTGGTTTCAGAATGACCTTTTCCTTCTTTTCCTTCTTCCTTCTTGATCCATGTTTTTTTCATTTCATTTCTTACTTCTTCAGTTGTCTTCTTTCCTTTCAGGTCATTTTTGTCTTTCTTCTTGCTAAACCGGTTCTTGTCTTTAGATAGATTGTAGGATCAACTCTTGCATTCTCTGGCTAAGTGACCAATCTTATGGTAGTTGAAGCATGCCATACCGGTTGTGCTCCATGGTCCTGAATTATTTCTCTGGCCCATTCTTATTCTGCAATTTTCTGCAACATGACCAAATTTACCACACGTGGAACAGGTGGCATTCAACTGATTAGTCCTTTCTTTAGGATTGACCAATTTGAATGGTGATCTTGATACATTTGACTTGAACCCGCATTCTTCAGATTTGTGTCCAAACTTATTGCATATGAAGCAATGTCCATTAAATCTTTTTCTATTTGACATACTGCTAGATTGAGATCTACACTCATAAGCAGTGTGGCCATACTTATGACAATTATGACAGTAACCATCAAAGGTGAAAATCTTCTTTTGACTAACCGGTTTATTTCTACAGTCATTGGTCTTATGACTCGATTTACCACAATGATTACAAGAGGATTTGGAAAACTTCATATCTTTCATTTCTGAATGGTTCCTTTTATCATCCTTCATCTTTTTGGATTTAGATGATTCTCCAGTTTCAATAGGACCTGAACCGGAGTAACCAAGGTTGGTTGTATCCTTTGTTCTTCTCTGAGCCTTCAACTACTTATCTACCTTCTCAGAGCTTTCATTGAATTTCCTCAGCTTCTTATTTCTCTCATTTTTAGTTTTTAACTCACTCTTGAGTTGTTCAATCTCTTTCACCATTTTTTCTTTTTCTTCCATGTTGTCATGAAGTTGCTTATATATGTATTCATTCTCCCAGGTGAGAATTCAGATTTCTTCATCTTTCTCAATCATGATTGCATCATTTTCTCTCAGAGCATCTTCAACAAGCTTATTGGCTCTTTCAGCTTTTGATAGATCTTCTTCTTCCTCCCTCTTTCTTTCATCAGCACTTCTGCTAGCTTCCAGTATCTTAGTCATTCTCAGGGCCTGACCTTCATGTTCTCTTTTGAGATGTGTGACTTCTTCGGTCAACTTCTTGTTCTTTTCCATGAGTTCTGAGACTGCTTCTTCAACTTCTTCAGCTCCACTATGTTCAGAGAGTTGATCTATGATGTCTTGACTCTCATTTAGCTATTGAGCTAATTCCTTTCTTTTTGCAAGAGATTTTCTTAGTTTCTCTTTCAGCTGAGCAATAATTTCGTTTGCTTCATCAATCTGTTTCTGATACCAATATTCTTTCATGATCTTTATCCTCAAGCTGTCAAGATTCACTCCAGAGGAATATAGCTTTGATACCAATTATTAGTCCCAACCGGTGCTGAGAGGGGAGGGGTGAATCAACACTTTGCCGGTTTTTCTCAATCTAAAACTTTAAACTTAAGTTATCACTAACTTAACATTCATCAATATAAATAACTATTGTAGAAGAATAACCATGAATGAAAAGAAACACAGTGACACCAAGATTTATCTTGTGGAATCCCAACTAAGAGAAAACCATAGTATGAGTAGGAACTCACAAAATTTGTACTCTTTTGGAGTACGCCCGATGAAGAGCCATCTCTATTAGGAGATTTTTAAAGACACTGTTAGGTGCCACCCGGTTAAGGGATTTTATCTAAGGCATGTTAGTGTCTTTGCCCTGTTAAAGGTAGCCTTATCAAAAGGTCTTTAAATCATCAATTAATATGACACCCAGTTAAGGGATTTTTACAATGGGACCTGTTAAAGTCCACCCTATTAAGGGATTTTAGTTGCAATGGTTAGAGAGCAACATAAAAATGATCTGCTAGAGTGGCTACTCATTAGCTTGATCAGATCACACTGAAGAATCACACTATGTCTACATTAGTTGTGTCTGTTATGCACAACACTGATTTCCTGAATGCACCTTCAACTCTGTCCTTTGTTGATTTGCTGATCCTTGGATTCTGCACTATAGGTCCTCTATCACTCGGCTTTGCACTCTGTCAAACTTCCCCTGTGTACACTTTCACATTATTTCAATTCACCTTGACAACAACCATCTCAAGAATGAGATATGTGAATTTATCGACCCTATAGTTTGTTGCCAACTTTCCCTCCAAAACATTCCATTCAAAATTTCGTTATCATGCCTTAAATCACGCCCCTGAAATCATTGTAGGAATCTTTGTCAAGACAGTCAAACATGCTGACAAGTCCATCGATTGACTGGAGAAGACTCCTAGTTTAACTGAACGTTACCAGTATGTCGGTTACAGACTCTTCCAATGTACCGATCAAAATCTGTCTAGCCGGTTTCTTCCTGTACACCGGTCTATTCTTTGCTTAGTCAGTGGACCTCTTCTATGTCGGTCTACTCACTGCTACCCAGTCTACTTACTGCTTTCCAGTCTACTCACTGCTTTCGGGTCTACTTACTACTTGCCAATATACTTACTACTTGTCGGTCTACTTGTTGTTTGCCGGTCTACTCACTACTTATCTTGTTTACTTATTACTGATAGACTGTGAAGACTTAAGAGATGATGTTGCCAACAATGACAACCATATCATTCACCAGTCATGCAAAATTGCATCAGAATGCCAATAGAGTGTGATGGGGGGATGTTGTCAAGACCAACATTGACACATATTGCGGAGGATGTCAGACAGTGGAGGAGAGATGGATGTAGCATGTGGATATGATGGAGGAATTTTGATAGGTAGCTTTGGGACATAGGGACCCAAAATAGATTTAGGAGATGGAGGGGAAGCATTTTTAGCTTGTGGGATAGCAACTTTGAATGCCATTGGAGATTCTACTTTTGGATGCATTGCTTCTTTTTGCTTTGGGATCCACATTGTTTTTATTTTTGCTTTGGTGGGCCTTTGCAACGTATGGGATTCATTGCATTTTTGTATCAGTTTCTGCATTGTTGGAACATGTATTTTTGAGTGGACATGGTCATCTTTATATTGTTGTGGATGTTTAGCTTTATGCATTTTTATTTGGAATTCAAAGTGTTACAAGTAGCATTGGAAGGAGTGTACAGAGGTGTAGGAGATGGAGGAAATGTGGATGAAGTGATGGAGGTAGGATGTTGGATGGAATGTGAGGACATGTGCCTTTGTTGATCTTGTAGATATGGGATTTGTGTATGGAGGGATGAGTAGGAAAATATGGAGGATGGGATTTTGGGGTATAATGGCCCAAAATGGATTTAGAGGATGAATGAGGGAGATGGCTGGTTGTTTTAGCTTTATATGGTGGAGGATGGGGGATGGCGATAAATGATTTGGAGGAATGATGGGAAGATATAATGGTGTGTTTGGAAGCATACTTGGATTTTTCATTAGTTGTACCAACATTTTGATTTGAAGTGCTTTGGGATATGTAACCAAGACCATGAGATCCTGGATGTGCTTTGACATGGATGGGCTCCAAGATAACTTTCTCATGTAGGCCTAATCCTTTTCCTTGATAGTTCACTGTTTTGAGCATTTTATTTAAAGTAGGATACTTGTTCTCTAGGTAACAAGATACGAGTCCTTTATCAGATGGAGGAGAATGGGTGGTGCATATGAGATGTTCTTCTGCTGCGAATGAACTGCCATGGATGAATGTAAGTGAACCAAGGGAATAGAGTGATGGTGGTGGGATCGTTCAGATAGGAGGGAATGTAGGATCAAGGGGTAGAGTAGATGGGATGGGAGGATCTTGACTTGGAATAGGGGATGATAGGGGATCTTGAGATGAAGGGGACATAATGATAGGATCTTGACTTGGATCAATAATTGTTTCAGCATGCTTTGGAACAAGATCTTGGCAGAAGGGGATTGGTTTGGATGGTATGATGAGAGGTGAGTGAGTGGACTCTTCAGAGGGAATGGATGGGATGATGGAAGATTCAATGACTTGGGTGGATAGATTGGATGGAAGGATTAGAGATTCTTAAATTGGGATAGATGGAGTAGATGAAAGGATGAGGAGTTCCTCAACTGGGGGAGATGGGAGGATGAGAGGTTCTACAGCTGGGATAGATGGAGTTGTTGGAAGGACGAGAAGTTCTTCAGCTAGGATAGATGGAGTGGATGGAAGGATGGGAGATTCATCAACTTGGAGAGATGGAGTGGATGAAAGGATGAGAGGTTCCTCAACTGGGAGAGATGGAGTGAATGGAAGGATGATAGGTTCCTTGGATTGAGTGTGAATGATGGTAGAAGTAGGTGATGGGGATTGTGAGGGAGGAATCTCAATGGATGAAAGGTCTTCGATGATGGGGATTGCGAGGGAGGAATCTCAATGGATAAAAGGTCTTCGATGATGATAGGAAGCGGGAGAGGAATGATAGATGTGGGAGTTGGAAGGAAAGCTAGTGGATTGAGATAAGATGTCGTGGATGGTGGACTGAGATAGGAGGAAGTGGATGGTGGAGGATTGAGGTGAGATGAAGGATTGCGACTGGTGCCACGTGCCTGTTCATGAATGTTCATCACAACAATGGATGAAGGCGGTGTCTGTAGATAACTGAATCACGGTTGTGTTATAGTAGGTTGTGATTCTACTTGAGGTTGATGTTGCGGAGCACTGATAACTTGTGGTATTGATTGGACAGGTGGGTTGCACAGATGATAATTGCATTGTATAATTTATGCCCCCAGTTATAGCTTGTGTGACAAATGATGGCAAATTAAGATTAGATGAAGGATTAAGACAAGATGGAAGATTAGAATTGGATGGAGAATTTAGATAAGATGGAGGATTAGAGCTGGATGGAGAACTTAGACAAGATGGAAGATTAGAAATGGATGGAGAAGTGAGATAAGATGGAAGATTAGAATTGGATGGAGAAGTGAGATAAGATAGTGATGTGACTTGGAGATCTGTCTCATTGGGTTGGTCAACCATACCCTCATCATCATCAACATAGGGTGAATTGGAAGAAAATGAGAAATGAAAATACTCATCATAGTAGGATTGAGGGATGACTTGGATATATATCCAATTCAGGTTGATCAACCATACCCTCGTCATCATCAACATAGGGTGAAGTGGAAGAGAATGAAGGGCGACCAAACTCATCATAATAGAATTGCGACATGACAATTAGTTGATGAGTTGGAGAGATGAAAGATGAGAATGGACAATAGACCAAAGACCAAGATGAGATGAGGAATAACTTTGAAGAAGCTGGAAAGAGGATGAAATTTGATATTCAATTTTGTATATTTGATGTTCAACCTTTGACTTAGGAAGAAGGAAATGATGATGTGAATTGGGAGACAAGATATGATGATGGATGATAATCTTGATGCTGGGAGATATGAGACATAAAGTGATCTAAACGAAAATCGAGAGCATCTCGATGCAAAAGGGACACAATGATCGAACACTGCGTGAAGCCAAGAACCAAAGGATACTAATTGAACTAGGATATAGAGACTCATAGACAACATACCACCTAGAACAAGGACATCTAGGACCAGAGAAGCACACAAATAAAGATATCAACTGCTAATAATCCAAAGATTTCTACCACAATGCGGATAATATAACAGTAGTGTAATGACATCAAAAGACCAAGATCATAAAAGATAGATCCTGAAAGCTGGTAGTTCAAGCAGTTTCTAAGACAATGCGAACAACATAACAACATCATAATGACATCTAAGAACAAGACCACAAAAGATAAGTCATAACTGCTGAAAGATCAAGAAATGTCTAATGCAATGTAGACAACATAACGACAACGTAACAACATCTAAGACCAAGACCATGAAAAATAAGTGTAAACAACTGATAGATCAAGAACTGTAAAAAGTAATGCAGATAGCATAACGATAGCGCGATAGACGTGTAAGACCAAGATCACTGAGATAGATTCTACCAGCCAAAGCGTCAAGGAAACTCTAATGCTAAACAAACAGAATTTCGATAGCGTGATGATGTCTAAGACCAAGATCAAAGAGATGACTGGCAGCTGAAAAGTCAAGTAGTTTCTAAGGCAACACAAACAACATAACAACAATGTAATGACGTCTAAGACTGACAACATAAAATATGGGTGTACACTGTCGATAGATCAAGAAATGTATAAAGTGATGCAGACAACATAACGGCAGTACAATGACATCTAAACCTGGGATCACCAAAGATAGACCCTAACTGCTAGGGAAACGTAAGATTGCAAAACAACTAAGTAAAACTCCGTCAGCATAATGAGACTAACTGACAAATCGTGACAAGATAAAGCCAACTCGCTATAATAGGCCACAAACTCGCCAAAACAAGACGCAAACCCGCTAGAACAAGATGCAAATCCGCTAAAACAAGATAAGCAAAATTGAAAAATGCTTGGACAACATAACTGCACCAAAAACGCAAACTCGTTGTTTCAAGGTGAAAACCCACTGGAACAGCTAGAAAAGACAATATAAAAACCGAACCTGCTAGAACAAAGAGTAAACCCGTTGGTTGAGAAAATGACAGTGACTGTGCTAAGTATGTCAATTTTGGCTCAAAGTTGACAGCATTCCCGCTAATACAAGACTGCAAACTTGCTATAATAGACCATAGACCCGCTAGAACTGACTTTAAACCCGGTAGACTAATATTTGACAAAAGACTTGACACCAAGCACAACAAGCATGAAGATTTGACCATAAAATAGATAAAATTAGCTAAGTACAGTCCTAAGGACAACCAAATAATAATATGTGTTAAATCTCCTTGCCCAGAATACCACATCCACCCGGATAGATAGAAGCTTGACAACACTGGCTCCGCCCTTGGCACACACTTCTCGGGCATGCCAAGCTTCAACTTCCTGGGTAATCACTTCCCAGTGAATTTTTTATCTTGAATTGTGGGGTACATAAGGAGTTTCTTTGGTATGTGTGTATCACAACACCTGAGTTAACATAGAAGGATTTTTGGATACTAAAGAACAATTGGCTCGTAGTGGGGGAACTTTCGAGGTGAATCGGGTAGTCATACATGCAGTGGCTAGCTCATTTAAGAGATATCCCAGCCTGTAGAACACAAATTTTATGCATCTACCACACAAACACCGAGGGATTTTGACTTGCGTCAAGACCACAAAGGTATTTGCATAATGATATTGAGGGAAACCATCGGTATAATACAACATTACCAATTGATTTATAGCTTTCACTAAAATCACAAATATTTCTAAAGTAAAATCGAGTGTCGTTAACACTTTTCTCTTGCACCTATGACCATGAGAACCAGAGCGAGAGGATAGTATGTGTTAGCAGTAGGACCACTCTACAGATGCACAAGCGTGCAGGACACAAAAGACATGGAGTTCATTCCTTTACTTGAATTGAAGTGTGCCTAATTACTCAAAAGACACAACATGTCCATTCCCTTAATTGAATTGAAGTGTGCTAATTATGCAATAAGACACAAATTATATAAATAAATAAATGAAATGAGCAAAATTTGTTGCAACGAAACCCCACTTTCTTTAGCAATCCTACATGCAAAATGTTAGTGTTTAAATGCTTAGGGGTCTTCTTATAGCTCGAAATGCTGCATAAATGTTAGTAAAACCATCCAACAACACATAAATTAGTTGATTAGTATTAAAATAACATGTTGGAAAATCATATAAATGATAATTAGCGATTCCACTACCATGTGGCACAAACCTATTGTTTTAAGCGAATTCGTTGTTTTAGGGCGCAAACCCGTTGGTTTAAGCGAACCCGCTAGTTGTCAAAAATGTGTTCTCGTTGTCTGTCTAAAATGCTAACACACAAGTTAGCTGATTAGTACCAAAAATAACATTCGGGAAAATCATGTAAATGATAATTAGTGATCTCGCTATTGTGTGGCGCAAACCCGTTGTTTTAAGTGAACTCACTGGTGCAAGATAGCGAACCTACATATGCAAGATAGCCAACCCACTAGTTTAAGCGAACCCGCTAGTGCAAGGTAGCGAACCCGCTGGTTTAGGGCGCGAACCTACTGTTTCACAGACAAAAGCCAATTATCATTTATAAAAACCCACAACTTAAAGAAATTTTTACCTTTTGTACAAAAGTGATGATGACAATCTCACGGTCATATGAAAAAGATATTAGTGAACTCGTGGTTTTAGGGTGCAAACCTGTTGTTTCATAAAATTGCAAGATTGAGAAAATGGACTTCCGCCTAGACGAAAATCAGCTTGTAGATCTACTTTTTTTCCTGCAAGTGCTCAAAATCTGCAATAAACACACTCAAA
The DNA here is from genome assembly GCF_030272615.1 of Cryptomeria japonica. Lineage (NCBI taxonomy): Eukaryota > Viridiplantae > Streptophyta > Pinopsida > Cupressales > Cupressaceae > Cryptomeria > Cryptomeria japonica. Next base: position 171,847,619 of record NC_081405.1, read on the forward strand.
CAACAAAAAACGTTAAATGACCCATGAAGTGGGTCTGACCGAGCGTGCCAAAAATGTGTGAGGGAAAATGTGCGTGCTAATACAAAGGAGTAAAAAGATAAACTAATTAACCAAAACAAGTCATTAAACTCAACACTTTGAGATCAAAATGATAAAACCAAAGCAAAAACACAAATGACAAGAAATGCAAACCAATATCCTCACTTCAGTTCGATTATTTCACGATTGGATGTGTGCTTATGACATCAATTCAGATGCTCGATTGTGCTCCATGATTTGATGAAGATGATAATGTAAATGAAAATGGATGTGTGAGTGTGAATAGTGATTTTGACAGAGTAATAATGCGTTGAATGAATAATGGATTTGAGAGGATTTGGTCTAAAGATGGGGGGATTAAATAGAAGATGAGAGGAAGGAGAGGGGGTGTGAAGAGGAGACACTTGTCCTCAAAGGGGACAAGCGGCTCAACTAGATTGAAAATGAATGACATGTGTCCATGAGGACGGACACATGTCTATTTTGGGCTAAGCCACCCAAAAATGGGAAGAGTGACATGTGTCCATTTTGGAAAAGGCCACACAAAATAGGATATTTTCCCCAAAAAGGGGGAAAAGAGGTTAGGATGTGCACATATGGAGGTTAGGAGGAATAAGATAGGGTTGGTTGGGAGGTTTGGAGGGTGACTACGCTGGGGGAGGTTAGGATAGATAGGGTTGGTTAGGACAAGGGTTAGGTTAGATGGGAGGTTAAGGTTAGGAGCCATGTGCTCAAATGGAGATTGAGTTGAATTAATTAATTAAATTAATTTATTCATGGGGGTTTTGGGAAAAGGGATATTTAATTAATCAAAGGTAATTAATCAAATGAGATGGAAGAACAAGGATAATTAATTAATTAGATTAATTAATTGGAAGAACAGGATTTAAATTTGATTAAATTAATTAGCCAAATTTAGGGGTCTACAGAGTATACACAACTACTTACAAAAATTTGAAAATATCTATAAAAATTGTTTTTTAGGCACAGCAGATGATCATCCCAACCCTTCTTCAAACTCTCCAAAATATTGATCAGACCACTGAAAAGATAGGTGTGCATCTCTTCTCCTCTATGATCTTTCGGAACACTCTTATTCAGAGCATTCATTGCATCTTGCCTACTACTGATCAATGTATCTAACCGGGGAGTGATAAGGCTTCTTACTTCTCCCACTCTGCCCAAAATTTTGTCTTTTTCCTTATTTAATCTCTTAATCCTATCAAGTATACCCATAAATTGAGCTTCAAAATTGCTAGCAAGGAGTGATTGAGGTGCATAACATTGAGACATTCTAGCTAACTTCCCTTCACACTCTTTTATTTTCTTGTCAATGTCAATAGTAAACTTAGGCAAAATTAGACATGAATTGTATATTTGATTGCCTTCATAAACAATTATCAAACTAGCCCTATCTCCGTCAATCATCTTCAAAATTGTCCTTAATCTCATAACATTAAACTAAATCAAAATTTTAGCATCTGTCGCTCTCTCCAAAGACACAAAATGAGAATCTAATGCATTGAGCATGCTTTTAAGCTTATCGGAGGGTGTATCACCTGAATCACACTTAAAGGATGGCAAAATTTTCTCCAATACATTTATGGCCAAGGTTATCAACTCTTTGTCTGTGGTGTGAGACTTGAATAAGTCCTCACTTGCTTTTGCTTGATCAAGAGTTGCTAGCTTCAGTGCTTGGATGGGAGATAGTGAACTTAGATCTATTGGCCCTTGAGTGAAATCATCTGAGTCAGTGACAATCCGTTTTCCCTTGTCTACTACAGTGTCTCTTGCCACTATCACCGGAGCCTATTCACTTATCTTCCCTCCCTTCTCCTTCTCTGCCACTTCTGTATCTACATCTTCCTCTGCAACTTATTCCTTTTCATCATCTATTCCCTTTCCATCTCCAATCTCCTCAGCTACCTTTTTTGAATCAACCTCTATCACTAGAGGATTTTGTTCAGCTTCATCAGAGTCATTAACCTTAGCATTATTAGTATCATCTGCAACTGTGGTTTGTTCATTTGTCTGTTATCCCGGAATGGCTTGCTTAGTTGGCTGACCTTTCTGCACACCAGAAACTGATGCATTCACTTCCAGAATCGAGGTATCTTGTGCATGCTCTTCCGATTGGGTGTCATCTTGCATCGGATTGACTTGATATTGGTTCTCCTTCAAAACTTACTTCAGAATAGCCTCTGTTTCCTTCCTTCATTATTTTTGCCAAATATTATTTTATTGACCTTGTGCTTGCTTTTGGAACTACTTTGGGCAATATTCAACATTCTGGGTATTTCACTTCTTGATATTACCGAACATAGGTTAACCGAAACATATTATTTTAACCTTTCATCCTCAAGACTAGCTGTATGCCTTCTTGCATCCAAAATCTCATATAGGCTCTTAGGTATCAAAGATAATAACTCTATAAATGCTTTGTTGTATATATTCATATATTCTACTACAACCTCTTCTAATACCCATTTTTCATTTTCATTGCAATTATCATACCATTATGAAACATGCTTTAATTTTTCTTCCTTAATAACCGAATCAACTATTTGCTTGAATGGAAGAACAATTTTGTTTCTCTCCAAGCTTATTGGATTATAGAGCTTCATCAAGTTTAGACTTTGGCTTCTTGCTTGATCTGGATCTACTGAATGGCTCAACTTCAATTCTCGATTTTTTGCTCAGCTAGGCTTCACCAGATTGAGGCTTCTTCACTACCCTAGCATAGGTAGTTGTCTTCTCCACCTCTCTCATTGCTTCATCAAACTTTGTCTCTACATCTTCAACAGTGGCTACAACATATACCCTTTTAGGCTTCTCCTTCTTCCTCTTCTTTGCTCCACTGGTTGACTTGGTTTGTGGCTTAGGTGGAGAAAGAGGTTTTTGTGCATCGGAGGTGGGTGTTGACTTGGTTTGCCTTGGCTTGGTTTGCTTGGGAGGAGTGGAGACCGGTTTTGTCTTCTTAGGCTTTACCATGTCCTCCTCTTTCAGAATGTTCTCTTCCCTAACCCTTTGAACGACTTCCTTTGTTATTCCCATTTGTTCTGCAAGCTCTTCTACTTATTTTCTGACCTTCCTCTTTCTTTTGGGCTCAATGAATTTCTTATGTAGGTCTAGACTTTTCTCCTTGTAAGTGCCAAACCTCTCTTCCTTCTCATCTACTTGTTTACTTAGAAGATGTTGTGCATAAACATTAAGAGTGTTTCCATCTACTTCATACCCCATGGGCATGATCCATATTGTTCTTGGTCCTACTGCCTCCATATGACATTGATCTTTGTCTACCATGAAGCATATGGTATCTTCATATTTTTATATAATGTCCTTTGGAATCCTCTCTCTGCTTTGCATCATAGCTTGAAATGATTTGAAATAACCCCACAAAGTGGATTTATGTGCTACTACATCACCCAATCCTTGCAAACCTTCTTTAATTTGAATTGCCTCCAATTTATCATAAGCCCACTGTACTTTTCCTACACTGGGGATTTCATTCAAAAAGTAAAGTGCCAAACATATATTCAAAGAAAAAAGCCTGAAAACATGTTTCTTATCTTTCTTAATCTTCTTTAGATTGCTCATTAATTCACTAAGAAGCACTCCATGTAGATCTTATTTCTTGTCCTCCTTGAGTATCTGATAGGCTGCATATATTACAATATCAAATACTGAATTTTGTCTATTGGACTAGTACACCTTATACCCTGTCACCATGTGAGATTAATTCAATGATATCACTTATTTTCATTGATTGATTATCATGCTGGGATCCGGTTACCTTTGTCATTGTGGTGTTATTTACATGTCTTAGACCAGGGATCTCACTAATTGCATTTAAATAGGTTATTGCTTGAATGGCTTGCTTTGTGATCTTATGTAGTCTATCTAACCATATAAACTCATCATGAATTCGGCTCAAGACATACCTGACCCATTCAAGTTCATAAAAAATCGGAAAGTGAACAAACTAGATAAAACCCTTGTCTTGCAGTGATTTGAAAGCAGGCTTTAGTTTCCCCATCTCATCCATCATATGCTTGGTGTATAATGATAACATATCTTCATTGCCAAGTTCTTCGATATTGTAGTGAATGTATGCCCTAATGTCCTCGTTATGCAACACTCCATACAACACATAAGAAAATGCTCCATTTAGATCATCTTCGATCGATTTGAACAGATGCTTCTTGAATACTTGGCTTGCCCTATCAGTGATTTCTACTACCAATGGAGTTGCTACACCATATGATGCCATTTTGAAAATAGGGTATGAGAAATAGCTCGAACACAGATAAATACCTTTTCAATTTCAATCGGATGCTAGGAATCACTATTGGATCTCTTCAACTTTTGTTATTGCTGCTTAATCTTGTTCGCCTCACTCTTCTGCTTTTTCTCTTTATTTGCAATGTGAAGAATGAATGATAGAATGCATTTTTATTCACCGAAAACCTAACTTTGAGTTGTAATAAATGCACAACCCAAAGGGATTCCCGGATACTTTGCTTCTAAAGAATTCATCACCAGATTCTTAGATCGCCATGAATATTTTAGATATTATTCAACATCAATTGCACTACCACTTAGAATCTTCTGCAACCTTCTACAACTGGTTACAGATCTCAAGAGGGGGTTTTAATAATCTGCATGAAAATCTTCCCCCTAAGGTCAAATGTGTTAGTTATCGAATGAGGTTTCAACACCAGAATTGGGTGTGGAGCCATTCTACGCATTTGAATCTTCCTTCTTAACCCACATCTTCTTATGTTGCTCTCTGACTTCTTCAACCTTCACTTTTCCCTTTTCATCTAATATGTTCTTATCTACCAAAGAATTCTTGCTCACATTCTTGCTTCTACAATATTTTGCAATGTGACTGGATTTGTTGCATGCATAGAAAACAACATTTCCTTGCATAAGCCTGAAGTTCATCTGATTAGGTCTCATCCTGCATTGGTTAGAAATGTATCCAAACATTCCACAAGCATAGCATCTCTTATTTTGGAAATTATTCATCACTTCTCTATACATGTTTGACTTATGACCAAAGTTGTTGCATTTGAAACATTGATCGGTAAAGTTAGGACCATTATTCATCATCCTATTTTTGCATTGACTTGCCATATGGCCGAATTTATTGCAAACAAAACATTTACCATTAAATTTATAAGCATTAGGCTATCTTACTGGAGGTCTCTTGATCTTCTAATGATTGCGTTGTTCAGAACCGGAGGATTCTCCTTTCTCATATCCAAGTCCTCACATGTCTTTTCCACTTCTCTAGCTTTCTAGCATTTCATCTATCCTGACTGAGCTAGCTTTGAATTTTTCTTTGTACTCATTAGCAGTGGAAATTTCATCTCTTATAATTACGATCTTCCTTTCAAGTTATTTCCCATCATTCTTGGATTATACCAATTCAAGTCTCAATTGATCATTCTCATAGTTCAATATGCAACATTCATCAGTTTTTTCCTTCAATGATTGAGTTAGATTTTCCTCATTCTTCTTCATGTCTTCAATCTCCTTTTTCAGCTTCATCACAATAGATTGTATCTCATTCTTTAGGACTACATTATCTCTAGAAAACTTATCATATTCATCTGTCTTGTCTTGTAGGGCTTAATTGTCAATGCTTTGTTCTTCTTTCTCCTTGAGTTTATCCATCAGTTCCTTTCTCTTTTCTCTGGATGTGTTCACTTGTTCTTTCAAAGATTCAATAAAATTTTTAGCAGCATCCAAACTTCTCCTTAGGCTACTTTTTTCTTTCATCCCTGCATCAAGATCTTCAAGTGCCACAGTAAGTTGCTTCTGCAAACTGGAGTCCATTGATTAAATCTTTCGAATCTTCCTCAAGTTGTTAGGCTTCTTTCGAGGAACTAAAATTTGATATCGAAATCAATGAACACTGAGAGGGGGGGGGGATGAATCGGCGTTCTGCAATTCACAAATTTATTAAACTAATTCTTAAACCACCAAATGCATAAGAATGAAAGTAAAGTGCATAAACATAAACCAATCAACTAAAAAAACCATAACACCATAGTTTTTACGTGGAAACCCAGAAAGGGAAAAACCACGGTGGGATTGAGACCCACAATATTATTATAATTTGATCAGGAGTGTGATAATATTACAAAAAGGGGAATGCACTTGCATTCAGACACATTTCTTAGAGCTCGTTGCTCAAATACAAAAGAGGGCTACAACCCCGGAGGACTCACTATCCTACAAATGATTACAAATGATTAAAATAGTGTCTAAACTGAATAATAGCATCTACTAATTCCAAATAGCAGTTCTGGTTAAACTTAAGAGTTCTTCTACCACTCTTCTTCTGTCTCTCTACTATGTTTTGTTGCTGTGTATATCAGAGCACTAAAAGCTTCAATCACATTCACAAAAATTCACACATTCGCTCATACATTCTTCTCATACTCATACCATCTTGCAAAATGCTCAAATGAATCGGTCTTATATATCCGCATCAACAAAATAAATCAATTCCCATGTCGGCTTCCAAAAACAGCATAACACGCAACATGAAACGTGTAACCATAAGTCAGCTCAATTCATCCATAAATTCATATGCAGACTGAAACAAGATGATAAAAAGCTTCTCACATGTCAACACAATTACCTCAAACTCAACAACAACCACCAAAATCATCCCAAAGATTTTGGATCACACATTACATCACTTAACATCAAAATGACTATGTTCTACCTAAATTATCGGATACCGGACCTTCAATTTCACTCATGAATCAACACCATATACTAGGATTATAAGATAAGCTTCCTCAAATTTTGAATCATCTACCTCTATTACTCCAACCAAAGTTATGCAACCAAAATCAAGATCTACACAATATACTCATTCTCCGTCGGATACTATATTCCACCTTCCAGACTTATGCCTAATGGATAATGCAACTTCTGGTAAATCAAATCTACGTATAACACATGATTTTTGGACTGATTTTTCCATCAATGACAACTCCTAAACATCTCTTATGCATCAATATTCACCGGAATAGTGTCTCTTGCAAACAACCTCAAGTGGCCTTTGCTTGAGTGTTGTAACATTGGCTATCATTACTGTGTCTTTGAATAAAAAATTCATCATCAAAATTCCATAATTTATTTTAGATTCAAAATAAATACATAAAACTATTTATAGTCTTGTTGATTAACAAATAAACTACAAGCTTGGCCTTTACTTGAGTGTTGTAACCTCAACTATCATTACTTAGTCTTTGACTCAAAAATTCATCATCAACATTCCATCATTTATTTCAAATTTAGAAAAAATACATAAAACTAATTGTAATCTTTTTGATTGACAAAGAAACTACGACAAGATCTAACAATTGATTGATTATTATATTCTAGGTATCCCTCCAACTCTGACAGGATCTAAGATTTATACATGAAGCCTAAAAGTTGGATTGCTTTAGGACTCTAAACAACTATCCTAATAACGGTTAATTCTCCATGATAATGAGGAGACGACTTATGCTTCCATAACTATTAATAAAGACCTAACTAAAAGGAGTTCAAAGTGTCACAATCCCAGTCAAACTCGTACAACATCAAAGAATAATTGAAATAGAAAATGTGCAAGAATAGGGCAACGTCATTATGAATCCATTATGAATTGTGCTCTTTATTGTTCCACAATCTCTCCTTGTCCTATGACTGCATTTATTCTTCATTAACAACATTGGTAGAAAGTAACAACAACTACTTCACATTCTTGACAGTTGCACCATGATTGCTTCTTTGTGAGATGTAGGAGATAGACACACTATGGATAATGTATTCACCCTTCAACTATGGATTAACAATTAATCTTTGTTGTTGCAAGTTAGTTCCTCAAAAATCATTTGTTCACATTAACTAACATTACTAATATAAAAAACCACATAATTCCGTAAATATCCACAAAGACACATTCATTTATCATATGACGTGTATCATCCATTGAACTAGAATAGATAATAAAGTTTTAAGTATTGTCTTATGAGCATATGAAATGTCACAAAAAGTATGAGATAAAACAAGGAAAACAAGGTAAACAAGGTCAATCCTAAGGCTTGTCACTTCCCCCAACTAACATCTTGCTTGTCCCCAAGAAAATTAGAGCCTTAAGTTGTACAATAGTGTTGTGAGCCTATAGTTTGTTGGCTTATTCACCCCTCACCTTTCTCCAGATAAAATCTATTTTGCTTCGACATCTTCTCCCACCTATTCCTTTCAACTACTACATCCATAACCTTTCTTTTCATGACCAATGCAAAATTAGATAAAGGAGAAGAGGTGGATAGGATGTGAGGGAAGTCAAATAATATGGGTATCCATGGATGTCCTAATATATATATATATTTTTTTTCTTGAGAGGTTGATGCAATGCAGTTATAAATGGAGTGAGGCTCTTTCTTTTTCAACTTTAGTGTGAAATCATTCCACCTACATTGACAAAATCCCAATGCTTCCCTGCATAGTCCTATAGCCAATTTTTTTAATCTCTTGTAGTCTTCATGTCTGCATTTTAGGATTTTGCTTGGTACCCCTAGGTTGTTGATTTTACCCAATCCATTCATGTACAATGCTATATGGATCTATGGCCTTTGCTATTATTATGAGGGGAACTAGCTTCTCCCTCTCTTAATATTTTTGTAGCAGTAAGCCCCATTGATTTTCATTCTTGTTGTATGATGCAAAGGCTTTAAGTTGAACATCATCTACAAACATGAAAAAATTCATGCAGTATTATAGGGAACAACTGGATTGTGCGAGTAAAATTCATAAAGTTGGTCATTTATTTATAAGGTAGGTCTAAAGTAGGAAGTCAAAAATTAACTTTTGGTGTTATCACAAAAATAGGGATATCATTGATCAACTAACTGATCTAGAAGCATAAGAATTTCTCATGTAGGTATAGAGCAAAAACTCTAGCAAGAGGTTTGCAACTTACTAGTCGGGTTGTCATATCAACTAGTTTCTCTATTCTAACAACCAATTTCTTACACTTTGAGTCCTTTTCTTCAATTTCAATTGTATGCTTTGCTCTAGTGTCCTCCCTTTCTTCATCCCATGCTTGTTTTAATTGAACATTTTTTTTTTGTATTTTATTACTTAATGCAAATCCAAGAGTCAACATTGTTGGATTTTTGGGAACCACAAGAGGGCCTATCTTATGAATAGGGTTTGGAACCTATTTGTTTATCTTTACATGACTAGTTACACGCAAACTAGTCTAATCATATCCCCTATTGTTGGTAGACTTACAACTAACTTTCTAAATCCTTGACCTTACCATGAAATCCTAATTCTTTTTGCTAGTATTCCTTAGTTGATCCTCTAAATCTTGTATTATTTTGAGTGTTGCTTGTAGTTCACTAATTTTATCTCCTTTTATAAATAAATTCGGTACATCATCCATCCTTAAGACTTCATCAAACTCAAGAGGGGAACCCAATTCATTATGTTGACCTGGGCTCTAGGGAGGCTTAGCCTTTTTCTTGACTATGAATGAGTCTTCATCATATTCTTACTCTGAACTAGATTCTATGTACACTTATTATATGTCTTGCTTCATTACTTCATGCTCCCTATTTCTGAATGATGTTCCCTCTCTAAATTTGTTTCAACAGGTGAAATATATTCCTTCTCATGATGCATTTGTCCTTGTATAGTCCCATTTTTCTTGAGGCGATGTGAACAACACCTTGGTTGCTTCTACTCCATAGGTTTCATTATTGGTTGGAGAACAAGAAGGGGCATGATTTATTATACAAAACTTAAGTTTTGGTTGAAAAACATGGCTTTCTGGATCAGTCGTTATGGGTTGATTCTTAGATGTTGCGGGGTGATCCTCTTGGATGTTTGTTTCTACATTACTCGTGAAAGTTGTGGGCTCGTGATGGAGGAGAAGGTGCATAACCCTCTATTTCTTCTTCCAATGACACATTTTCCTCATGAGATACATTTTACACATCACCCATTGGAAAATTTAATATCTTCCTTTGCCTTAACTTCCTCATTCAAAGCAGGTTGCAAAGGTTTGTCATAAATATTGTTACTATCAAACACATAGATATATTGAGAGGGGGGTGAATTAGTATATGAAAAAACTCAATTTTTTTTTAAATGATAAGCATAAAAACACAACCACATAAGAGAACACCAAATGTATGTGGAAACCTTGAAGGAAAAAACAATGAAGATAATAGTTACTTTGATCTACTATCCAAATCTACTCTCACAAAAATGATAGATCACTTACAAAATGAGTTAGGCACCAACCTATTAGAGACACCAATCCCCAAATACATTTGTAGGCACCAACCTATAGGAAACACCAATCCCCTAATCCAAGATTTGAGCACCAAACCAACATATGAGACACCAATCTCAACAATATACAAAAGATATGAATTGTGGATCTTCAAGGCTAAATACTCATCTTCTTTCTAACATGAACAACATCAAACTATCTTTCCCAATTCATATGATCTCCATATGAAATCACACAATGATTGAGATGTCACTCATATTGCATCACCCACATACTTGCACATGAATAGCTTTTGTATGCACATGAAAATTAAGAAAAACTTATGCAATAGATTAATTGTTAAGCAACCACTAAATTCAACTCTATTACAAATTCCCAAAATGTAAATCAATAAAAATATGCTAACGAATTCAACAATAAAAATATTCAAATGAAACAAATGAAGCAAACTCCATTATTGATCATGAGCATTGAGGCTCCTATTGTTCTCCTCCTCCTTGATACACGATATGGTAGTGGCTCTTAGAGTCGCATGAAACCTGCAAAATATGAGCACGTGAATTCAAAGAAAGAGGTTCCCAAAATAGGAATATTGATGCTTAATTTATAGATTTCAAAAGGATTGATTGAATGACTAAGATCAATTTGAGAACTCAATTGATCAATGGTCGAGATTTGATGAGACAATTTGATTGGAGATCATTACGATGTGAATTTCTTACACGATTCACTTAGACTGAATAGATTGGGAGATCAACATGATTGGCTAAGCAATTAAGAGAATTGATTCAATAGTTAAGTGATTTTATTGAGAATTGAATAGGATTGATTGATTAGTTAAGAAATTTGATTGAATAGTTGACTGATTTGATTGATTAGAAGATTGAATTGACTGACTTGTTAACACAGTTGATTGATTATTTAGAAAAAGATTATATAAAACTTTACTAAGAGTTAGTGGCAATTAGGATTTTTTGACATGTGATGTAGGGAATTAAGATGAAATGTCATTTGATTTGCATTTAAGTTTTCAAAAATGTGAAATGAAATAAAATTAATGGAAGACGAATTAAATTTGAATTTGGAGAGAAATTTGAATTATTTGAAATGAAGGGAAAATTAGATTAAATAAATTTATGAAATTTATTTAATTTAGAGGACATAATTAGATAATTAATTAATTTAAAGAAATTATTTAATTATGGGAAAATAGAAATTGATTTTAATTAAACAATGTAAATAATTTAATTAAAGTAAATGATTGAGATTAATTAAATAAAAAAACTATTTAATTAATCTTAAAAGGGAAAATGGTTGATTGATTAAATGATTAAGAAGAAAAGTGAATTTTTAATTTGTGATGAAAAAGAAGATTATTAATTTTAAAAGAATAAGATTATAATAATTAAATAAAAAAATTTATTTAATTAATATAGAGGAATGATTAGTAATTTTGACGTTTGCAAGCACGGGACAATTTTAAGTGTTTACATTTTTCGCCTTTTTGAGACAATGTTTGAAGTAGCATTGTTTTAAAGAAAAAGTGAAAAATATGCCTCGATATGACGAAGGATGGAGGTAGGATGTTGATGCCCCTTGAGAGATTGTTTATGCATTTAAGACATGAATTTGATCTATCAATAGAAGGAGAATGTTATATGGAGAGATAATTAATTTTGATTTTGGAGAGAAATTTGAATTATTTGAAATGAAGGGAAAATTAGATTAAATAAATTTATGAAAATTATTTAATTTAGAGGACATAATTAGATAATTAAATAATTTAAAGAAATTATTCAATTATAGGAAAATAGAAATTGATTTTAATTAAATAATGTAACTAATTTAATTAAAGTAAATGATCGAGATTAATTAAATAAAAAAATTATTTGATTAATCTTAAAAGGGAAAATGGTTGATTGATTAAATGATTAAGAAGGAAACTGGATTTTTAATTTGTGATGAAAAAGAAGATTATTAATTTTAAAAGAATAAGATTATAATAATTAAATTAAAAAAATTATTTAATTAATATAGAGGAATGTTTAGTAATTTTGGCGTTTGCAAGCACGGGACAATTTTAAGTGTTTACATTTTTCCCCTTTTTTTTGAATAAAATGGGTAAATACTTCATTGAAACATAGACACAAAAATTACAAGGAGGGCCCAAGCCCCAAGGTTCCAAAAAAGAGCCTTAGGCTCCAACCAAGATCAACCAACATCATTACTATCCATATCCTTAGCAAAAATCTTATGCAGACCTCACAATAATCCAGGGAAAGATGCTCCCAACCTTCAAATTTCCAATCACTGTCATGTTCTGAAGCCCACTTAGCCAAACAATCAACTGCTCTATTCCATTCACAAGGAATGTGGATGAAGGACACCTGCTCCTTTAAAGAACTAATTTGAAGAATCTGATGAACTATCCTTGCTAGCTGCCAATGAATCCCACTCACCTTCTTCTCAATCAACAAATTCACAATAATTTGTGAATTCGATTCACAGATAACCTTCCTTCTACCCAACTCCCAAGTCCACTCCAGGGCATAGAGAATAGCAAGTCCCTCCATAAAATTATTAGATTGCCTCCCTTTATGCATCGAAAAGAAGAAAACCACCTCCCCCAAACAATTCCTACCAACACCTCCAACCCCTGTCGGGCCTGGCTTATCCCTAGAGGAGCCATTAGTGTTAATCTTGATAATCTCATCCTGAGGGGGTCTCCACCTTCCCACCCTTTGGACCTTCTTCATAGCACACCTACCTCTTTCGACACAAGTGGAGGTGGGAGACAACTCCTGCCAGCCAAACCTACTCATGATATCCACCTCATCTCTACCCAAAGGAAAATTCACCTCACATTTAGCTTCCACCATGTCCCGAATCATAACCATGATTCTATTCCACACGTGTTGCACTAATAGTCTGACCTCATGAAAGATCCTTCTATTCCTCTCAAGATAGATCTAACAAAGAATGAAAATGGGCCTAATATACCAGACCGTCTGGAGGAAGGGGGACAAGATAGGAGATCTGCCCAAATTGCTCCAAAACTCCACCAGAGAATCTGCGTGAACACAAGGACACTTCCACACCCCCCACCAGTAATGCCAAATAAGAATAGAGAAAGGGCATCTGAAGAACAAATGCGAGGAGTCTTCCTCCCTATTACCACACAAAGCACAAATCGAAGGCCCCAAGAATCTCTGCTTGCGAATATTATCCCAAGTTAGGCATCTATTCAAGGCCAGAGTCCAAGCGAAGCAGTTTCACTTCGGCCAAAAATAATTGTTCCAAACCTATTTCCACTAGTGCACCTCTCTTCCCTCCAATCTTTGGTTCAACAGTTCCTTGTATCCACTAGCTACAGTAAAGACGCCCTTAGGATTTGGAGACCAGGCAAGTCCATCCCTACCCATGATGCCACTACAATGTCTACTCGCTAGAATACCTTGTAACTCAACACAATGCTCCTCCATCCTAGCAACCGACCACTCATTAAGATCCTTCCACCACTCCATTTCCAGTCACCCACACTTGTAAACAGTCTTGAAATCACTCACCCTTGACCACCCTGCCTCCAAAAACCTCTGGCTAAGGTTCCCAAGATTAGGAATCTGATCAAGGATGGGGGGGTACCCGTCCTGAGAATCATTCCAGAAAAGGACCTCTTCCCCCCTCCTGCAGATCCAAAAGAGTCCTTCCTTAATGAGAGAGGCCCCCTTCTTGAGAGTATACCAAATCAAAGAGCCTTTACCCTTAAACGGATATCTTGGAACCTCCTGAGCTAGTATCCTCTGCATATATTTGAAGGTCAAAATCTTAGCCTAGCCATGATCCTGCTCGACACACCACCTCCAGTACAATTTTGCCACCAGAGCCTTCCCGAATAGAATAGTCTGCCTTAAACCAAGCCCCCCCAATTGCTTCGAGCTACACACCAAGTCCCAATTGACAAGACTCCATTTGGATGAGGATAGATTGCCTACCCATAGAATTGCCTTGCCAAAGAGTCCAAGCCATTCAAGAACCACTTAGGAGCCACTTGAAGCATACATCGATAGGTCAGAAGAGCCTGAACCACCGATTGAATCAGTTGAACCCTCCCAACAAATGACAACCATCTATGAGTCCAATGTTCAACCTTCGAGTGAAATTTATCCAAGATACCCTGCCATGACTCCCAAGGAGGGTTACCAAGAGAGATAAGAATACCCAAATAAGTCAAGGGTAAAGAGACAACTTGGAATCTCAATATAAGAGCAATCCTCCTTTGAATAGTTCCAGGGGTGTTGAAGAAAATGATAGAAGATTTATCTTCATTGATCAACTGGCCCGAGGCCGCCAGATAAACATCCAAAACCTTATGCAGATTTGTAGCTTCTCTGATCCGAGCAAGTCCCATCAAGGCTGTGTCATCAACAAATTGCAAATGAGACTGTGACTGCAAGTCATTACCCCAGCTCCAACCCTGAATACTACCCTGACCCACATTATGCTCGATCAGCCTCCCCAGGCCCTCAACCAGGAGAATGAATAAGTAAGGGGAGAGGGGGTCCCCCTAACGAAGGCCTCTACATGCACCAAACAACTTAGTATGATCCCCATTAATTAGCACTGAGAAAGAGGTGGACGTAACTCCACTCATAACCCATTGAATCCATTCCTCATCAAAGCCAAAAGCCCTAAGGATCTTTTGGAGGAAAGACCAACGAATTCTATCATAAGCCTTAGCCATGTCCAACTTGACAAACATAGCTTTTTCCTTGGAGGTTGCCATAGAATGAATGGTCTCCATAGCAATGACCACACCATCCAAAATTTGACGCCCTTCCACAAACCCTCTTTGTTCCTTAGAGATAACACCCCCCAGACACTTCTTCAGCCTCTCTGCAATCAGCTTCAAGATGATGTTATAAATCACATTGTAGAGAGATATAGGGTAGAACTGGCCTAACCTATCAACCCCCTCGCACTTAGGGATAAACTTAATGAAGGTCACATTCAGGGCCCGGAGCATCTGTTTATTCCTCTGGGACTCTTGGACTACTTCCAGTAAGTCCAGTTTGATGATATCCCAGAACTCTTGAAAGAATTCAATCGGGAACCCATTCGGGCTATGGGATTTTCCTTTCCTCATATAAAAAGCAATCCTCTCAAGTTCTTCCAGCAAGATAGGGTCCATAAGCTGCTCATTCATCTCCCTAGTAACAAGAGGAGGAATGCAAGCAAGAACCTGGTTCTCCTCCACCGATTCCCCCTTAGAATCCTCACTGAAGAGGGATCAGAAATACTATAAAGCCTCCCTAGATATCTCATGCAAGGATAATAACACCTCACCTCTATCATTGACCAGAGCAGGAATGGAATTTCCATGACGTCCTACTTTCAAAGAGTTGAAAAAGAAAGTCGTGTTCTTATCGCCCGCTTGAAGCCAATCAATACGGGCTCTTTGTTTCTAGTAAATTTCTTCCCTGAGCTTCCATTCCTCTAAAGCCTTGACATCCCTCTCCTCCTCCCTAAGCAAAGCTTCAGACAAACCATGCTCTCTGATTTCACTGGTGATGCCATTTAACACTGTTTGGGCAGCTTTCTTAGCGTGAAAAATGTTCCTGAAACCTTGTCGATTCCATTGTTTAAGCTAGAACTTAACAAACTATAGCTGCTTGGCGAAAGTGTACATAGTAGTGCCAAAGGCTGGCCTCCCCTTCATCCACCATTGCTCAACAAGAGCTGGCAAAGCAATATCTCGAAGCCACATAATTTGTAATTTGAATGAAGGAGAGCGAGCAACCCAGGCAGAAGAAGAAACCAACTTGATAGGCCAGTGGTCTGACCCTCTCCAGTCAATAATCTCAGAACTTGTGGACCAACCCCCACCAACCCAAAAATTGGAAACCAGAAATCGGTCCAACCTCTCTGCAATCCAACACTCCCCCACTCTTCTATTGTTTCAAGTGAACAAACAATTACCAGGCTTAATGTCAACAAGATGCAATGATGAAATGCTATCCCGAAAAAGGAGAGAAGAGGGCTCCAACCACATGACACCCCCCTTCTTCTCACTCAACTCAAGGATAGCATTGAAATCTCCCGCCATAATCCAAGGATGGAAAGGGACCAACCTTCGCATACAAGAAATATGAGACCATAAGTTTTGTTTGCTCTGAAGATCGGTGGGGGCATATATATTAGTAAACAAAATAAGATCTTCGGTCTCAAGACTGGAGGCAACCCTGGATAGCGAAGATCTGGAAGCCATCCAACAAACAAGATGAATCCTTGAAGGGTTCCAAAGATAGGCCACCCCTCCAGAGGAACCAACAACCCCAATACATTGACATTCGCCTCGCCCCCAGAGCTTCGACACCAGACCCATCATACTCTCCACCGAGAGTTTAGTTTCTTGCAAGAATAGGACATCAGGTGACTGATTCCTAATCAAATCCTGAACAAATTTTTGTCTAGGGCTGCTATTCAAGCCCCTTACATTCCATGAGAGCACAATCATTTAGGAGGATTGGAAAAGTGAGAATCCAAAGTCTTTACTGACCTTGATTCAACCAAACTTTCTCCCATCAATTTGATTTTATCCAAATCCTTCTTTCTGTCGACCTTTGAGTTCTTCTTCGAAGTGCTTTTCTTAATATCTTTCTGATGCAGACCCAGGTGAATGGAAGACTTGTTACTTTTAGCCCCAGCTGATTCCAATTTCAAGGCTATCGGAGAGCCCTCCCCCCCAACCAAATTTACCTCCAAACCGGGAATGATTCCCAACTGGGCCCCTACTGTCTGATTCATCTCCATTTGCTGGCTTCCAATCACTTGCAGGGCTTGGGTAAAATCCTCAATACCTCTTTCGGGACCCCCCCTGATGCACCTTGTTCCAAAGGAGTTAACCCTGGATTCACTTCCTGGTGGCAAAGGTCGTCCAAGGCCTCAAATCTATTAAAGGTATCCTCCTTCAATCTCTCCCATAAGGACCTCTTTTTTCCTCGATTCTTGTTCCTTGTCTTAAATGAGACAAAACCATCAGCACCCTCTACCTCGGCCGACCTAGTAGCTTTTCCTTTATTAGCCCTATCTTGACTTTGGGCCAGCTGTTGAGGTTGGCGTACCACCGGTTTATATCTAGGGCACTTACGCTATAAATGACCATACTCACAGACGACAACAAAAAGGTAGAGTCTCGTAATCTAGCTGTTGAACCCATGAATAAGAGCTCACACACATATCTATAACATCTGGCAAAGGTTTACTAAGATCAATTTCAACATAGATGCGCGCAAAAGTCATTACCTTTCACCATAGGGTTCGCATTGAGGATCCCACTGGCTTCCCAAGCAGAGTGACCAGCAACCGTAGCACATCCTCTCGACAACATTCCACAGGAAAACGTGGCAAACGAACCCACATTGGAACCTTGTTTGGGAGCTCCTTCAAAGGCTTAAACCCTGCATGCCAAGGCTTGATGAACAACCCCACTTGGTTGTAAAAATACGAGCCTCCTTCAAAGACCCTATTGCGATCCTCCATGCAGTTGAAGGTAACCATGAAATAATTGTTTGCCAGCATCATAATCTCCATTTCCCCTTCCGGAGCCCAAGTCCTCTACACCCAGTTTTCCGAAAACTGCAAAGAAACCCTCATTCCCAAAAACTTGCAATAAAGTGAATATTTTGAAAAGTACTCAACATCTTCAACAATCAGTTCAAGAGGAATAACCAACTTCGGTCTCTCACTGCATCTCTCCAAGCAACCATTAATCTTCATAATGCGAGAACCACCAGCAATCCCTGATCCCGATTCAAATGAGAAAAGGTTATTGTTAAAAGTCTTCATACTCTGGAATGGGGGTTTTGAGCCCACCGTAGCGCAAAATTCCATGGCTGGAGGTACTTGTGAGTCCTCACCACCAATACTCATCATCGAAGCTCTGAAAAATTAAACAAGATAAAAAAGGCCCACACCCCAAAGGGCCACTCAAGAAATCACGGAACTCGCGACCCCACCCCCCCAAAAGCCCATCGTGAGAGGGAGCCTACCGAAACCCCTAACCCCCTAAAAGCACATGGCACACAGCAACCCCAAAGCTTAGCCGCTCGCAATCACCACTCCACCTGCAGCCTCCCGTTTCACCCACCACTCCCTCTGCCTAACCCTACCCAACCCTGCCTGGAACTCCACACCCCTGCCGTGCCTGCACTTCCCTCCCCCTGACGACCCACCTGCAGCTCCACCTCCCTCGAGCTAGGGCATCGAAGCCCTAGCTCGGCCGCCCGTGAGAGCCCGCACGCATGCCATCTAAAAAAACAAACCATTTTTCGCCTTTTTGAGACAATGTTTGAAGTAGTATTGTTTCAAAGAAAAAGTGAAAAATATGCCCCAATATGATGAAGGATGGAGGTAGGATGTTGATGCTCCCTTGAGAGATTGTTTATGCATTTAAGACATGAATTTGATCTATCAATAGAAGGAGAATGTTATATGAGAGACAGTAGAGCAATTAGTTGATGACATGTACATGGATTTGATTGGGTAGAAGAAATGGGAGTGAATTGTAGATTCATTGATTGATCAAATTGATTGGATTGATTGGATGGACGACTAAAGATCAAATCTAGTTTCAGGAAGGACACATCTTATATAAGACAAAGATAGATGATCGTCTGGTTTCAGGAAAGACACATCCTATATAAGACAAAAGATATATCAAAATGTTTGGTTTCAAGAAGGAAACATCCTCTATAAGACAAATGATATATGAAAACATCTAGTTTCAAGAAGGGCACAACCTGCATAAAGCAAATGATATATGAAAACATATGGTTTCAGGAAAGATGCATCCTATATAAGAAATGATTTATAAAAGTTGGATGAATGATGAAATATTATGAAAGTGAAGAATGAATAGTAAGAAGTGAAGAATATTAGGAAATAGAATTGGTTGATGGATATAATAGTTGATATGGGGAAATGAAACTATCATGAATTCTTATGCTTCTTAAGTAGTGCAATGATTTAATCATCGAGCCTTATTATGTATCAATGGAGGTTTATACACCAAGGTATGAAAGACTAAGGTGTTGATGTTTTTACACTTTATTTACAAACATATAATAGACAACGAGTGAATCCATCCATTCTAGGGTTGTTGTACTAAGAGTCACGGTATGTGCGATAGTCACAAGCAAAGTTATTCTTGAATTTAATTTTTGCTTAGGATGTCCACAAGTGACTAGAGAAGTCGGGATGATAAGACTCACTAACAGATAAATCAAATAAAAGATAAGACACACTGGGGCAAATGAGTCAACAACCATTCTAATCTTCTTGCCAAGGATAAGTGTTTTTGGACACCTGATGATTATTTGATAGGATACCCATTGTTGGAAAGTTATATCTATTAGGACATTACATTTGATAGAGTACCCGTTTTAGGAACAATGTATCCATAAAGGCATTTTGTTTGATAGGGATGCCATAAACTAATAGGCAATCGATCGGTTAGGTTGTAGACTAGTTTGGTAGATTGTTTGTTGATGCATGATTTGTTAAGCTCGGTGTTTTACATGATGTTCTAGTTGTGTTTGCTCAAATGTTTGTCTTTGCAAAGGACAATTTATTGTGGATAGTGAATAATAGATTGTTTTTGGGTTTTTTATTTTTATTTTCTAGTTTATAGGATTTTTTAGAGTTTATTTGATGTTTTATGGGTTTCTTCAGGGCTTTTAATGATTTTTATGGTTTTTTGAGATTTGTTTGATTAGTTTTTTGGATTTTTATGGTTATTTGATTTTTTCAGATTTTTTCTTTAGGACATTTAAGGATTTTTAGGATTTTTTTTAGGCCTTTTTATGATTTTTATGGATTTTTTCAGGGCTTTTTATGATTTTTTCAGGATTGCATGATGATTTATTCTCAAGAAAGATGTATTTCATTTGCCCCAATGTCTAGCAAGGCATAAAACATTATGAATGTATGAAAGAACTAGTTGGATAAAAATGGATAGGTGAAAGATGGAGGTAGCTTATTATGGAATTAGAGCTGATTTGGTTTCCAAGGACCATCTTGCAATGAGATAACATGTTTATCCAATCTAGAGGACTAGATATAGTGAGGTAAGGTGATAGATTGGTGCAATGAATGACATGTGGTCCACAGGCATGGATATGTCAAGAGGATTTTAACAAACATGTTTTGCATTTTATGTCCTTAGTTTTGATCAAGGTTAAGGGATGGATTTGGAAAGGACAAGCAAGATCAAGTATGATAATAGATGATGGAAGTAAGAGATAGATATAGACTAGAGGGTGTGGATAAACTGAAGCAAATAGGATGTGTGATGTTGGTAAAGATCTTTAGCCTTGTCAAGATCAAAGGTGGAAAAACAAGATGGATGTAGATAGGGTGATGGATAGTGGATAAGGGATAATGGGAGATGTTGTAGGATATGATAGCATAGATAAAAATTTCTGCCAATTGTAGAGTATAAGGGGATGATGGATTACACATGATGCATGTCTGTCAGGTTTTCGTCATGATACTTGCTGAAGATGCCACAAGAAGTGGTTTTCACCATAGGTAAAATGGATGATAAGATGGAATGGGGAAAGGATTTATGCAAAGGATTGGATGTGAGGGATGGAAGGATAAAAAATAGGTGTTATATAATGGATAGGATGTTGGAAAATTTGTGCAAGGGTGGATGGAAATATCTTCAAGATCAACGTTGACACACACCTTGAGGGGTAGTGGTTTGATAGAGGACAAGTGGATTTTGGATTTTGAAATTTTGATGGAGGAATGGATGTGGATTTTGGTACATAATGACCCAAAATGGATGAAGGAGGTGATGGAGGATTTAAGATAGTGGATTTTGAAACATAGGGACCCAAAATAGACTTAAAAGGTGTGATATGTTTAGATGAAGGGATGAAGGAAGCCTTGTGAATAACAAGTTTGGATGCCAATTTTTCTTTTTCTTTAGGATACAATGGTTCTATGTCTGACTTAGGATTCGACATGGTTTTTTGTTTTTCTCTTCTTTGTGGTTTTTAAAAAGGCATTGCTTCTATAAGAGACTTGGGAATCCACATAGTTTTAGATTTTTCTTTTTGCGTAATGGGTCGTTGTGGCCTTCTGGATATTGCTTCTTGATTTTGGATCAAATTTTGCTTTTTTTTTTTTATATATATGTCTTTTAGATGGGACATGTTGAGATTTTGATGGATATGGATTTTTGGACTTATGGATTTTATGATTGGCATTCAAATTACTTCTGAGGGGAATGGGATTCATGGATGAATAAGAAAGATATGGAGGTATTTTGGATGGGTTGATGTAGGTAGATGATTGGAAGGTTCTCAAAGATGTGTGCCTTTTCTAATCTTGATTTATGACAAGGTAATTGGATTGTGAGCTAGGGGTCATATGGATAGTGGATGAAGGGATACAAGGTCCTAAGATGGATGGAATGGAGGAAGGATTTGATTTTGGGATACAAGGATCCAAAATGGATTTGAAGGATAGGTGTAAAGTGGAAAATCGATCGAACCCTAGTTGCTCTCCCCTCTTCCAACTCCAAGGAGAGAGAAGGGAGGTTGCTAGGGTTGATGGTTTTCACTTGGGAGACTTTACATTCAAAAGAGGGGTTGAAACCCACAAGATCCAATCCCACACAATGCAAGATTGGATGCTAAATGCGTTTCAAGGGTTAAGACAGCAAGGCTACCCTCTTTTGTAAAGAATGTTGATAGAAGAATTAAGCTAGGAATGCATAGAAAGTGAGAAAGATTCGCTTATAAACTGAGATAGGGATATAGGATGAAGCTGCGGACCTGGAATTAGCAGTAAAATGTCGATACGGCGTTGTCCTGCAAATTTGAGCAAAAGTTGACGGGACGATGGCGCCCGGAGTGCACACGGTCCTCCGAAAAATCCGCGAAACGAAGGGGGATCTGTTCGTCTCTGCACAAGGATTCCAGATCTTCAATTTCAGCCGCGTACCTGCAACCTACACACAGAAAAGAGAAGACGATTGGGGGGTTAGGGATTAGGGGTTTGCCTTTAGGTCAAACCCCAGTTTTGGAATTAACCAAGAAATGAGAAATGCTGTAAATGTAAATGTCTGTAATGTAAAACAAGTACTAATACCTTGTTGTAAGGATGTTTGTATCCTTATGTGCGAAGGTATAGATGTTGTTGTTTGTTGTATGTTATAGTAGTATGTAGTAAGTGATCTCCTCTTCAATGGTTGAATCCTTGTCTTGAATGCAACACTTAGCCTTGAATGGAGACTTGGAATGATCAATTGCTTGAAGGAATGCTTGAATGCTTGAATGTTTGAGTATAGTTTCCACGCTTGTACACATATGTCCTTCTTACTTTCCTCTTTATCCAAATGGGAGAGGAAAATGTAGTTTATATACTTGTCAATTAGGGTTGATAGACTGATTTTCCCGACCTTAGGCCGACCAGGAAACAATATTTTCCAATTTGCAAATACAAAGACCCAAAGTCCCATAGGAGACCGGGCCCAAAATAGGGGGGACCAGGGCACTGGGCGCCTTGGTCCTGAAGGACCAGGGCGCTAGGCGCTCTGGTCCCACCTCCCGGGACAGCAGGGTGCAAAGGAGGTTTAGGCCAGGGTGCTTGAAAAATGCAGTTTTTGGTGTCATGAACAAGTTTCGGGGTCTCCATTCAGGTTCCGTGTTGCGTTGCCATCGTGAAGACCCAAATGCGGTCGAAATTGCAAGTGTCGCAATTTTAGGACGCTACAATAGGGACCGTGTATGCTTGGATTTAGATGGATGAATGTGGGATTTAATAGGGACACTAATATTTTGAGAGATATCTATGTAGCCAAGGCCATGATAATTGAGATTTTATTTGATATCAAGGGGTTCTAATATACCTTGTTTGTGTAGGCCTAACCCTTTGCCTTGATAATGCATGTTTTGACGAACCTTTTTAGAAATGGGATACTTGTTACTTTTGAAATAAGATGTGAGTCCATTTTGATGAGGACATGATATTAAAAGAATGATAGGATCATGAAGTAGACCATATCGAATGAAAGTGGAAGAACCCTTTTGATAAGTAAGTGGTTTATGACTATCTTTGATAGGTATGATGGGATCTTGAGGTGAATTAGGATCACGAGGGGGATTAGGACAAGGAGATGAAGGGAAACTTTGATCTTGACTTGGAAGAAGATCATTGGAGTTTGTTCTTTACTTTTTATTTTGAATTGGATCATTGGAGGGGATGGAAGGGATATTGTGATCTTGCTTAGGAGGCATGTGTTAAATGAGACTTGGAAGGACACTTTTCTCTTGATATGGAAGGGGATCATTGTGAATGGAATACAAAAGAATGAGGAGATCATCATAAGAACCTTTATAGGTGGGATCCTAATTAAAAAATGGATTGGATTGGAGAGGGTATCTTGATATTGATTTATACTAGGACTCATTTCTTCCAACTTTGGATAATCCTCTTGACATGAGGTAGGGGTTTGGATATGTATGGGGGATTCTTGGAAGGATTCTTGACACTTTGGCATGATAAGTATGGATTTTGAGTGGGACTCTTTGGAGTAGGTTTGACTGGGAATGAAGCATATGGTGGTGTTGGATCTAGGATTTTTGAATTACACAAGGGATTTGTATAAACAAATGGATTAGCTTGGATTTGTATTGTGGTTCAAGACCTTTGGGGTAAACTCAAAAGATGCCATTATTGGATTTACTATTTGGCATGGAGTCACATGCGGTAGATATAGCATTGATATAATTACTTTGGAATGAGTCATTTGTAGACATAGGTGGATGATTTTGTTCATGTTTGAAAGAGGCATCTTGACATATTTGACTTCTCTTGCTCTGTGATCGTGCATAGGCCATGAAAGACTCCTAGGAGTATGCCGATGAATGTAAAGGTGGACACTATGTTTTTGGATTTTTTTAGATTTTTGGATGATAATGCAACTAAAATGCACCTATGTTTTTGGATTTTTTGAGATTTAAGATGACTCTAAAAAGAGGAACTAGATGCATATATAGAGTTTGAGAGCTCGATTGATCACAAGGTTTGAAATGATTTGGATCCCATATGACAAATTCTAATTGAACATATAAGGCATTGGTTTGACAGTCAAATGTGAAATCAGGTTTTGACAATTGCAACATAGATTAAAGACAATTGCAACAATGATCAATGGCACATGTGACAATAATTGGGAACTAATGTGAAAATATAGACAGATAAATGCAAAACTAGTTACTAACAAATGCGAATATTTGAAAGGACAAATGCAAAATCTTGTTTCTTCCTATAGGATTTGAAGATTTTCGACATATTTCAAGGAAGCATGGATAGATTGTGCTAACAAATAGTCAAAAAATAACAGAGACAATATGGCTTTAGACTTGACTTCTTTGAAAAATCCTAGTCATGTGCAATATGGTGTTGATTGGCCCAAATGAGGACTAACTCTATTGGTTTTGCACAACGAATTTTTGCAAACAATTGGAATACAAGCACATATCCTACTCGACTATATAGGAAACTACCTGGTAAGGCACCCGCTGCAATAAAATACCTCAGACAAAATGGATAGATAGAGATCAAGAGGCACTCACTCCCCTCCATGGTACTGCCACACCTTTTCTGTTACGCCGAATGTTCAAAAACCTTGTAACAGATAATTTTTTTGTCTCACAATGAAGGGTACATGGGGGGTATTTATGGGGTACAATCTGCATTCCCTAAACTACCAGATATGGGTTTTTGGGCTTCTAAACACAATTGGTTCATAGTGGGGGAAGTTTGAGGGCTTGACGTCCATACATGTGGTAGTGACTTACTTAAGAGTCTATCGCAACCCTATAAAAGGGTTATATATACCTCACACAAATGTGGGTACTAGGGAACTGTCGGTATAGATAAACATCGCCAAGTAGTCTCGATATTTTTCCTAAACCTTTTGTATAGTGCATCAAAGAAAATAACTTCTTAGAGTCATCCCTTGGGGTGAGTACTTTTTCCCACCAAGGCAGGCTCTTTCCTCAAAAAACAAAAAGACGAGCGCCATTGTCACTTTTCTTTTACACCCAAGATCCCAAACGCCAAGGGTGAGGATACTAAGTGCAACAGTAGGTCCATCCTACAAAGTGCAAGTACACATGACAATTCAAATAGATGTTAATTTTAGTGCACTAAATCCAGATGTTATCTATTCTAATAAATCACAAACACATTCCTAAGATAACTCTAGAAGAGCACAAATTAGTAGTTTGAATAGTTTTAGTCTTCGACACATGAACACCACAAAAATTAAAGATTAGTAACACAAATATCTTAATCTAGAAACACAAAAAAAAAGAGAATTGAAACCAACATGAAATATAATTAAAGAAAACAAAACTTAGGATTTTACCTTCGTAATTTACCAAACATATGTGTTTTTAATCACTGCGCTTGCGGTACCTAGTGAAAAAAGATTTATTTTTTTTGTAAAATTTTCAACCCCAAAAATAAAATTTTAAAGAAGATGCCCGTAATGAATTTTTGAGAGCTTTCCAAAAATGTAAGAATTTTAGAAAAAGACCTAAATTTGCCTCTTAGACAGTAGATTTAGAAAAAAACTTGAATCTTCAAAGATCTAACTTTACATCAATTATTTGACATTAAAATCAAAAGTGCAAAGAAGAGACCCCCTGCAAAATTGTAAGAGATTTAAAAAATGTAATTCTTTTAGAAAAATTCTCTGATTGTACCCAAAATTTGGAAATCCTGAAAAAAATTAAAACTATTGTATCTCACTCAAAACTGATACTACAAGGCTGATTTTGGGATTGTAGACATGTTTTGTGATCCTTAACTTGCAACTTAAAAATCTTGAAACATTTGTTAATTTGCACCAAAAATCAAATATTTATGAAAAATATTAAAAATATCACATCTAATGCAAAAATGATGATATAAGGTTGATTAATGAGTTGTAGACTCTTGAGATGGCCCTTAACCTACAACTAAAAAATCATGGATATATTTGCAGCCATTTGGGATATATGATGAAATATTTGGAAACCTTGCAATCTTACCTGCAACCCGATCTGCACAATGTTAGTCTTGATTTTGTTTAATAAAATAGCCAATTAAGGTAAAAAAAAACCTCTAAAATATGGATTAAAAAAAAGGCATAGATTCCAGAGATTACTTTAGTGGCGAATATTCGCCAATGGCGAATTTGTCACTTTGGCGACCTGGGAAATGGCAAATATTTTGTACCGACTAGGGGTGGCCATGTCGCCAGAAGATTATCAATTTCCGTCAAAGTCACGACCCGATCACCATATGTATTATGCAATTAAATGTTCTATGCGATGATTTTGCCAATACAATATATGGTGGACACATGGTAAATTTAATTTTTTCGCCTACACTCTCTGAGGTTGCCTTAATAGATGACCTTAATTCGCCTATAGGCATGTGAAGATTTGTTAGCCAGGGGGACCCAATTCGCCTGACATCTTGCCGACGCGTGTCTCCATTCACCCCAACTTTCGCCAACTATATTGTATTTGCCAATTATTTGGACGACCTATAATCGCCTCTAAAATTACATAAGTCATATTTGGACGACCTATAATTGCCTAAAAAATTACATAAGTCGTGTTATAGTTACGTGAGATTCGCCAAATATTTGTATACCATATAAAATTCCCGCAGAATTCACCATATAAGGATTGGTATAGATACATGCAAAGATTAGATCTATCTCAACACAATTTGGTGGGTTCTAGGCTTTGAATTTTGATCAATAGCAAAGTTTCAAACCAAGGAAAATCATTGTTGTTAACTACATTGTTGACTACTAATGACCTAAAGCGTAAAGGTGAGCAATCATATTCTTGAAGTGGTATATTATACATTATAGTCTATTATTGCTTCTTCAACAAATTGATATTTTTTTGGCAGCCTTTATTTCGTTGGAGATATCAAACAGGAAGAGGGGTAGGAAACCTAAATGTGGGGAAGGCCAGGAGAGGCCAACAAAAAGCAGAATGTTGTCTTCATACTTTGACATTGGAAAATATTGTGGTGAAAATCAGGAAGGTACATCATCACAAGTACAAGTACAAAATTTGCCACCTACACCGCATGTTGAAGACAGCGGTGAACCTAATATCTCAGATCAGGATGATCTTGAAGAAGATTATCTGGTAGATACCCAAGTTAGCCGAAATGATATAATCAACTTGGGTGATAATGCCATTGATGATAATGCACATAAGGGGAAAATAAAAGCCATATCAAAAAAGGGTGAACCATAATAAAAAAAGGATCGGGAGTGGGATATGTTAGTGAGGAATTTTCAAATTAATTAGGCATCAAAGTATCCATTCATTGAACTAGTGGAGAATCCAATTGAAGGTGAGCCTCCAATAGAATGCAGGTGTAAGATTTGTACTTGGAAACATAACAAGGAAATTAGGTTGCAGCTAAAATTTGACACCATAGAAAAGCATATGGGTAAAGTTTATGAAAAACAAATGATAGACGAGGTTGAAAAATCAGTGATAAGATGGAAAACAAAGGAGGAATGTAAGCATGTGAGGAATGCTGAAGAGTATTATTTCATGAGAAAATACAGATGAAGCCTGCTGAAGTTAAAGGTTCTATTGAAGCTATTTTTGGAAAAGCAATGCAAATAGAACAACTGGGAAAAGCTGTTCAGTTAAGCGTTGTTTTTTATATTTTGAGCAGAGGGCGTGCTATGATAGATTTCCCATCAATTAGTGATTTATTACACTTTTTGAAAGTTCCCAACTATCCTAATAGACACTGGTCAGTAAATAGTGGATGGGAATGGGCAAGTTGTCTTGCTGAGGTTGAAAAAGAAGATGTAAAGGAAAAAGTAAGAGAGTCAAACTTTATTGCATTTTCTTTAGACGAAGTTATGGTAGTAGACAATACTTCATGGATATGCATGCATATTTATACTGTAGAGAATCATACCCGCCAACCTCATCTACTATCTGTTGCTAAAATGAAGGAGAGTGCGATAGCGGAAAATTTATTTCAACTAGTAAAGAGAAATTTAATTGAATATGGAAGTATGGATGACATGATGGTAGCCAAAAAATTGGTTTGTGTTGGAGTAGATGGAGCTTCAGTAATGCAAGGTCACAGGAACGGTCTTTGTACAAAGATTGAAACTTCATTTGCACCATACATTACTGCAATTCACTGCATGGCTCACATAATGAATCTAGCTTTTGGAATTGTGAGCAAGTTTCCTTCGGTTAAAAAAATTCAAATTTTAATCAGAGAGCTCTACTCACACTTCTGTCGAAGTCCCAAGTGATTTATGGAATTTCAACACTTTGCTGATGGAATAACTGATGAGAACAAGCTTCTCAAGGATAATGATACTAGATGGATCTCTTTGGATGGTCTAGTGCATCGAGTATTTTCAGAATATCCATCATTGATTGGACTATTTCACACAACTCGCGATGAATCAGTTCAACTGAAATTTCCTGAACTTCTTCGTAGGTTAAGTAATTTAGAGACACTCTTAACTTTAGCAGCTCTTCTACCCATGCTAGAGGAAATGAGGAATAATATGAAGGCTGCCCAGAAAAGAGCTCTGTATATTGTAGAATATGCTACACTGCTTAAGATGACATGCATGACCCTCGACAATCTCTATCGAAATCAACCAACACTATCTGATGAAATATTTGTTAAGTGGCGGACACTCATAGATTTGAACAATCTTGATACATTTTTACAAGTCGGTGCAGATGGGGAGGTATGTGCCAATGTACGGGGAGTTGAGAAACCAATGCACTTCTATGCCACGGTTGACCTTGAGAAACCAGGAAAGCACCACAGGAAGCAACTAGCAAGAGTTACAAGGGAAGATTTCGACAAGATTGTTGAGACTGTAACTACTTCTGTGAAGAAAATTGCATATGATCTTTCCTCACAAATTAGAAGCAGATTCCCTCCTGACAACCTTCTCGAAGCCATGTCTATTATGTTTCCTCATTATTGGAGCCTCAACATTGCATTTGATTTTCGAACTAAGCTACTGATTTTGATAAAACAATTTTGCACATCCAGACAATTGAATGGAGTAACTATAAATGGAATATTAGATGAAAATCATCTTCGAGAGCAATCATCTCATTTTGCACACACTATGAGAGAATGATATGCCAAAATGGAGAACCCTCACACAGAGGGATCAGTAACAAGGCTTTGGAAAACTATAGCTGAGAACAAAATGTTACGTGATTCAATGCCAGAATATGTGAAGCTTGTTGATTTATGTCTTACCATGATATTGGGTTCGGTGGAAGATGAGAGAGTTTTCAATGCTTTGGGGTTCCTAAAATCAAAGCTAAGAAATAAACTAGACAAAAATTTGGAAAATTGCTCGAGGCTCTATACATCTAGGTATGATGTCCACACTTTTCCTTACGATAGGGCACTGCAAATCTAGAGGTCCAAATGTGAAAGAAGAGGTTTGGGCAACACTTCAAACCAAAATGCTAGTGGGACTATTGCCCCATGTACTGGACCTACTGGTGGCATTGAGATGCAGTTCGGCAAAGGTATGCAGACTCAGAGTGAAGAAACTCAAACCACAGACAAGAATCAAGAAAGCTCTGAATTTGATGAGGATGAATGAGAACTATAAGAGAGTGGTATTTATTAATCTTATTGTTGTATCTCATTATTCATATTACAAAAGCATATTACTTTTTGCAATTATAATTTAATATTGATTTGTAATTGTATTTTTCAACTTTCTATTTCCAGATTTAAAATAGCATAATAATAAAAAAACCATAATGTGTTTATTGATACAAAGATGTTTATTGTTTATTTATACATGTTTGAGTCTCAAATCTATGTGATACATTTAAGAACCATATGATACAATTCATCCAATAGTAATACACATGTCGAGAACTTAGATTTTCATTAATTTTCAAAATATAGCCATATGATACAATTCATTCAATAGTAATACACCAATCTGTGTGATTCTCCATGCAAATTGCAAAAGTGAATACAAAGTTTCAGAACCCTTTGCAAATGACCCTGAATTCCCTTTTATAGAAACAAGAGAGCAACAACAGCTCCTGTGTGATTCTTCAATGTCCATGCAAAAGTGAATACAAAGTTTCAGAACCCTTTGCAAATGACTCTGAATTCCCTTCTATAGAAACAAGGGAAAAACGACAGCTTCAGGTCGAATTGCAAGTTTGCAACATGTGAAGACTGAACATCAAAAACACAAACTCAACACAAATTTATATGGCCATATAGGCCGTATTAGCAATTTAATATCTGCTACATGTTTGATGTCTCCTGTTCAAAAAACAGAGTTCAAAATTAAATATTAATTCACGCCATGGCAAATTAAACATAGATAATAGCAGATCCTAAAACCTACTAATCATAAATAGAGAAATGCATAAATTTTAAAGCAAGAGAGAATTTGAGAATACAAATTTATTGGCTGAAGTTTTGCACTGTGCATCATAGATTCATAGGCTGGATTAGCAAAATAGCAACAGTGAGTGCTGGTTTTTTCCTATTCATAAAATAGATTCATAGGCTGGATTCACAAAATAGCAAACAGAAAAAACATAAAACCTTGAAATTAAGAGTAAAACAAGAAAATTGTGCAATACATACTATGACTCTTAAGATTTTTGTGCCAGTTTTTGTAGGGTGCTCCACTCTTCGTCTGATGGAAGGTCAATATTCTGTAAACTATGGAAAGTCAACTCCAACTTTGTCAACATTCCATATTTAAAAGATTTACTTGACGTCATTGTTTCATCCAATACTAAATTTAGAGTTGTAAATGGTTGGATGAATTCCAGAAAGCTTTAGGGAGTTGTGTCCTTTGGAAGCAAGTCTAAATTAGACTTCATTTTTATCTCCATGCTTTTTCTATAAGCTTCTTCTCCAATGA
The DNA here is from genome assembly GCF_030272615.1 of Cryptomeria japonica. Classification (NCBI taxonomy): domain Eukaryota; kingdom Viridiplantae; phylum Streptophyta; class Pinopsida; order Cupressales; family Cupressaceae; genus Cryptomeria; species Cryptomeria japonica. The sequence continues at coordinate 171,878,989 of NC_081405.1, forward strand.
ATTTATTTGATGGGTCAATGGTCTTAGGCAAACCAAGTTTAATCAAATTATTTTTCTTTTCTTGTAGCTTCAAGATCTTTTTTCCACAATTTTCCATAACTTCTGATGTTTCCTTTAGCTTCTGGCATTCTTGAATGATAGATGATGTCTTAACTGTGGCATCAATGTGGCTCTTAATTCCCTTGGATGCCAAGTAGCTGTCACTGGAACTATAGACTACTTTCAGAATATCTTTTGCCATATCCTCTTTTGAATAAACATTTGTGCTCTTCTCATAGTGCCCTTTGATTTTCATATAAATTAGTCTTAGACTTTCAGTCAATTGAAACCATTCACACAACTTGTCACTCCTTTGCATTATTTGCCGCCAAATGTTTTCTTGTATATACTTTGTTGTATTTTTCATATTATCTTTCAATCTATCCTCCAAAGTTTTTATTTTATCATTTGCATTGTGCAGGTCTTCATTCATTTGTGCACATTTTTTTCTTTCTTCCTCTACTTCCTCTTGCAAATGTTTTTCTTTTTCCTTCCCATGATCCAATAGGTCCTGTAATTTTCTCATTTTGGCAGCAGTAGTCTCATAACTTCTGTATAATTTTTGAAAACTGGCTCTTTCCTCATCAAAATTTTTACTGCTTTTAGCCAGTTTTTCTGTCAGGTCCTTCAATTCTGCATCCATCTTCTCTTGCTCTGCAATTTCTACTGCAGAGCCTAAATTTTTTTATCCTTTTCTGTAAATCATTGCACTTGCTATCTACTACTTTCCTCCTTGATTTTTCATTTTCCAGGTCTGCATGTAACTTTTCAATTTGTTTCTCGAGTTTATTTTTCTCTCTCTCCACCTTTAGCAGTGAAGTGTAGACCACTTCGTTAGTCCTTTTTGACACACTAATTTTGTCCACATTATGCACTTTGGAAAAATCCATTTGGAGGGTGCTAACTTGAAAATCAGAGGGATCTATCTAACAGTGTGGTGGATTTTTATCTTTAGTTGGGGTCGGGGGTATAACAACCATGAACTCCATCATATCTTTCTGTGGGTCATATGTTGGAAATACCCTGTTCCTTGTAGGCTGTTCGTTTACAACTTCACTCAGGGAAACCCTATGAAATGCTTTCTTTTTTTCTTTATTTGCTTTTGTTGTGTGTTCATATTTTTCATAGTAATCATGAAATTGAAAATCTGGACTTGCTGAAGAAATTGAATGTTTGAAAGGTGACATAGGAATACCATAGGCTCCAGTTCCACTTATTCCTGTAGTTTTAACTAATGCTTGACTAGGATTACCAACAATAGTTCTTGATCCTATCCCACTCCCACTGACACTTTCATGTGTAGTTTTCATAATCTTTTGAGGTGTGTGATATGAAGCTGCAAATGATTGATTTATAGTATCAGTGGCACTTGATATAGGATTCTCAATAGTATGAGATTGAGTATCTACCACTAGTGGCCTCTTGTGAGAGATATTTTGTTGTTGCCCTTGTCCAACACCAAGACAACTAGTATTAGTAGTAGTACCCATGCCAACCCCACCAATCATAGCGACACTTGATTGAATAATAATAGGAATACTATCCCCAGATTCCTTACCAGTGGCAGTGGTACTTGATTCACCACCAATGGGAATACCATGATGTGGTGGTGGTTGTGGATTTGAACCTGAAACAAATGTAGGTGGACTCTGAGGGTAATGAGTAGTACCTCTCGGTGATGAATCTAAAGAATCAAGTCTAATGACTAGTTTATAAGGACCTTTTGATTTTGAACCTGATGGAAGTTATACCTGGAGTGGATACCAAATGCCCTCTCCTCTGGGACCTAGACCACCACCTTCAAATCCCATTTTTTCCACAATGCTTGCCCCTTTTCTATATTTGTCTTTCATTGCCTCATGGACTACACCTAATATTTTAGGGACTGTAGTAGTTGTTTGAGTGGGCTCAACCTCATATTGATCATCTTCTTCACTCATGTCATGTGCTTTTGTGTGATGCTCCATATTGCGATGCTCCATATTCCACAATTTGCTAAACTTTGCATCCTCGTCGATGCTCTCAAATTCTGCACTTGTCTTTGGTTCACCGAGATTCCTCCTCATAGTCCAAAAATCATTTATTTTGGTTTGAGTCCAATAATTCTCTTTACATTCATGCAGAATTGATTTGGTAATAGTTTTCTTAGACGGATTAGCAGATTTTAGGTAGAAATTATAGGACCTCCTATTTTGGATGCCCTGGCCCTCCTCTGTTGTCCTTTCTGTGTGCAATGCCATAATTTGTGATGAAATTTCTTCTGTTGAAATGTTATTGTCAGCTGTAATTTTCTCCATCTCTTTTTTAACCTCAGCCTAGGAGTCCATGTTTCTAAGATTTTCTAGCAATGGTTTACTTTCATGTTGACATAACGCTGAAGAGTTCCCATTTTTCTTAATCCTTTCTTGAACTACACCGATTGGATCATACTGCCAGAGACCCTCATCACCAAAGTTAAAAACTATCAAAAAATCATGTGCCACATTGAATGCTTTTCTCTCAAATGTGAACCCTCCACATGAGAAAGGCAAGGAAGGAAATATGCTCTTCTTTTGCTGACCATGGAAGTGCCTATCTGTGCTCTCCAATTGTCGTACATACTCTAATGCAAATACCCTCTCTGTCACATGTATTGGAAGTCTATATAGTTTTACTGTCGATCCGTAAAACCTTAACACAGTGAATTCTTCCATGAAGAACCAGTCAGCCAATTCTATTTGACTTCCGAGTTGAATGCAATCTCTACAAGACACAGGCAACCTAGGCATTGGAGTGCATGTAATTTCATTATACATTTGTGCCAAAAAGAAGTCTACAAAATGGTTGCAGTTCTTTCTATTATCATGCATCCTTATCTTTGGTATCCAATCATATATTGGACACTCTGTTCTCTTCCCAGTCTTCTCATCAATCTTATAGCTCACAATTTGAAGCTTGTTGGTCTCGAATATTGCACAATACTTGGATAGAGGGAGATAGAACAAGTAGGATGAGAACCTAAATGTCTCACAGGAACCTTTTTTGATCATTATTAATTGTTTTTGCATGGATTTTACAATGTGCTCAATAAAATTATATCTTACTGGCTGACCTACACAATGGATATTATAAATCATTTCAAGAAGGCTTGCACCCACTTCCCTATCATTTTCCAATCCCAGGCAAAACAACAACAAGGAAATACTATCCCCAACCCATGGAACAAAAATGTTAGAATCATAAGGAGGCTTATGATTCTGATCCAACACAATACCAGTACCACTCTTTATTAGACCTTTGATAAATAAATCTCTGCGACTTGGATCAAGACTCTCATAATTCCCTGCCAGCTTTTCAAGGTCAATTTGGACGTTTGATTTTTGGGCTTCAAAACCTAGGTTCAACAAACGAACAAATTCTCCCTCATTTATGGATAGAATTTCCTCTTTTGTATTTTTATTGACAATTGCTTTTTTATCTTCATCATAATTTTTGACGCAGACCTTGACAAAATCAGGGCAAGGGAATACTTCAAGTAACACCATTCTTCCCAATCCAACATCCCACGATGTGATTTTATTTGTTTTTTGTTTTAACATTGGGTGGAAAGCAGTAAATTTTGCCCTGGATGCATCTATCGCCTTACTAGACAATGCATATCTAATATCTATGATACACTTTGTATTCATCAGTGAAATCTGGTGTTTTAACCAGTTCGGTTAGGTTAATTTTGTTTTTCACTTGGCTTCTTGTTGAACTACTGCTTCCCATTTTCCCCATCACTATTCTTGTTAATAATTCAAAATAATGCTAGATAAAAACCTGAAAATGCTAACCCTCAAATTGGACCACGAGATTACCAAAAGCAAAAAAGGCGGGATGTAGGTGTTCTAGATTTTATCCAGAATTTCTATTTCACTAGATTGGTGCAGACAATCTCTATTGCAACTTGCATTGCTCAATCTAGTAGCTGCTTCTGAATCTCCCTCGATTTATAGGTTTGTCCATGAAATGAAATACGATTATGATTTATGAGTCTCTTATTTTGAAAACTCTGAAAAGTAGAAAAGTAATACCTATAGGGCAAAATATCTAGAATCATGTTGTAATTTTATTAATTACTATTAATAACTATTCGATGCCGAAGGACAAAACATTCATTACTTCAGTATAAATTCCGAGGACATTAAGAATCATGTTGTAATTTTATTAATTATTATTAATAACTATATGATGCCGAAGCACAAAACATTCACTACTTCGTAACTTCAGTATAAATTTTGAGGACATTAAATATAATACGTTCAATTCCGGGCGAAGTTCTCACAAATGTGGTCACTTTCCAAATTCGGGCCGAAATCCACCCTAAGCCGTTGATCTTTGCTCATCCAACGGACGATGGCACCTGTTTATAGATGTAGTGGGTCCCACGACTTCTGCCATTTTTCTGGCACGTCACCATACTCGTGTCACTTTTCGGGTCTGTTTTTAAAGTCTATTTAATCATTTTAAACTTTCGCTTGAAAAAGAGATTTATAGTCTATAGACTATAGACTTAATTGTATTTAATTAAATTTAAAATGTTCATTTCTGGGCGAATTTCTCACCAATGTGGTCACTTTCCACATTCGGGCCGAAATCCACCCTAAGCCATTGATCTTTGTTCATCCAATGGACGATGGTACCTGTTTACAGATGTAGTGGGTCCCACGCTTTCTACCATTTTTCTGACACGTCACCGTACTCGTGTCACTTTTCGGGTCTGTTTTTTAAGTCTATTTAATCATTTTAAACTTCTGCCTGAAAAAGAGATTTATAGTCTATAGACTATAGACTTAATTATATTTAATTAAATTTAAAATGTTCAATTCTAGGTGAAGTTCTCACCAATGTGGCCACTTTCCACATTTGGGCCGAAATCCACCCTAAGCCGTTGATCTTTGCTCATCCGACGGACGATGGTACCCTTTTACAGATGTAGTGGGTCCCACGACTTCTGCCATTTTTTTGGCACGCACCATACTCGTGTCACTTTTCGGGTCTGTTTTTTAAGTCTATTTAATCATTTTAAACTTCCACCTGAAAAAGAGATTTATAGTCTATAGAGATAGACTATAGACTTAATTATATTTAATTAAATTTAAAATGTTCAATTCTGGGTGATGTTCTCACCAATGTGGTCACTTTCCACATTCGGGCCAAAATCCACCCTAAGTCGTTGATCTTTGCTCATCCAAAGACGATGGTACCTGTTTACAGATGTAGTGTGTCCCACGACTTCTGCCATTTTTCTAGCACGTCATCATACTCGTGTCACTTTTCGGGTTTGTTTTTTTAAGTCTATTTAATCATTTTAAACTTCCGCCCGAAAAAAAGATTTATAGTCTATAGACTATAGACTTAATTATATTTAATTAAATTTAAATTGTTCAATTCCGGGCAAAGTTCTCACCAATGTGGTCGCTTTCCACATTCGGGCTGAAATCCACCCTAAGTCGTTGATCTTTGCTCACCCGATGAACGATGGTACATGTTTAGTGTTTACAGATGTAGTGGGTCCCATGACTTCTGCCATTTTTCTAGCACATCACCATACTCGTGTCACTTTTCGGGTTTGTTTTTTTAAGTCTATTTAATCATTTTAAACTTCAGCCCGAAAAAGAGATTTATAGTCTATAGACTATAGAATTAATTAAATTAAATTGTTCAATTTCGGGCGAAGTTCTCACGAATGTGGTCACTTTCCACATTTGGGCTGAAATCTACCCTAAGCCGTTGATCTTTGCTCATCCGACGAACGATGATACCTGTTGAGAACTTGAGTCAGAGTGTTGTCAGATGTCGTTGGTCCCATAATAAGAGACATTTAAATTTTAAAGATGTGCAATAGTTTGAGATAACTATTAAATATAATGTTAATATTATTTGTAAAAATTTGAAATTTAAAAATAGTATAAAACATAAAACTTAATTTCTAGAATAAAACAAATAACTATATAAAAATATAAATTTTGATATACCATTTGAAAGGTAAAAGTTTAATATAAAAAAGAAAACATTCAATATTAAATCTAAAATATTAATTTAAAGTTTAACAAAATTCTTTGAAAATATGTTTACGATATATAATTTTAAAAAATAGTTTAAAAATATATATAAAAGTTCAACATAAATTTAGTGTATTAATTTAAAAAATGTGTAGTCCTCAACCTGTTAAGGTGAGCAAATTTGGAAAGTACAAATGCCAAGGTGGTGATTAATTGTTTTGAAGGAGTTGTCTGCGGCAGGTCGCACGAATGGATGGCAGGAAATCTTTTTCTTGATCTCATGGCATTAATGCCTTATCGTACACATTCATTACCCGACCTATATGACAGAGGCATAATTTATTACCTTTTGATCTGTGTACCAGTTTTTGCTTTGAAGCAGAACGAATCTGTAGTTCGTAGCTTCTGTAAAACATTTTTTGCAGGAAGTGCTTTTGAAATTGCAGGTGACCATGGAGGCCAATTTCACACTTCAAATAGACAAGAAGTTGGTGCCCTTTTTGGGCAAAGTATCTGATAAATGAATGCAAGGATTGTTCAGGTTTAAGGAGGAGAAGTTGTGGGCGACAACTCGACTGATGCTTGCAGAGGAGGTGGCATATATCAGTCACCGATATTGAACTAACATTGATGTTTACTCTCTGATTTTGGTGTGGGCCTATGAATTCAAACCGAAGGTGGAAAAGCTAAAACTCACTTTGGTCAAATTGATTGATGGGGATTTTTTGATTAACCTAGATTCAATCTTGGAGTGGGTGGTGCCGGGAGTTGGCATTCAAATTAAGGAAGGGGACGACCAGAAGGAATTGCTTCCTTTTATTCGTGGCCCAGAGGATGAAATCAAATACCAGTGCCGTGAACGTGCCCGAGTGGGGTGGGAAGCGATGAAACTCTTTGTGAAATGAACCAGGGTGGATGAAGTCCTGAAGGCTTTGCATGTGGTGGCAAGGATGAAGGTTGGTAGGGAATTGAGAGATAGCGCTGAAGAAGGAAGGGCCATATAGCTACTGGCAAGCTTGGAGGGCGACCCTGACTTCGGGTGCTTAAACTGCATTCCAAAAATAAAAGTTGAAGCGGCAAAAGGGAAAGCATCGACCTTCGAGGAGGGAAGGGACTGGGAGGAGGCGACACATGGGGATAGTGAGATTGAGTGAGTGGCCTATCGGCAATGAACTAGTTTTTTTGTCTGTTTGCTATAAGCTATGGACAGTATGGTTTTCTCTCTGTCTGCGTTTATGCATGAATGACTGCAAATTTTCTATCTTGAAACTTTTGAATTAATAGAATGAAAAAACCTTTACCGATAAAATTTTGTATCTTGAAACTTTTGAAATTTTGTATTTTGAATGACTATATATTTATAAAATTATAATCAACCATAATCAATATACACATAATTAATGGAACGAACTGAATTTTTTTTTTTATAACATTACATAAAAAAGATCACAGTATTAAATTTATTTCCATTGTTTAACAAATAATTGAAATAATGTAGCTCATATACAAAAAGCATTTGAAAGAAATTAATTAATAAAAAAGAAATAGATTTATAGAAATCATTTTTATATCCATAAGATTGTAAGAGGCAAACTGAAACAAACTGGAATTTGAAAAATTATCATTAATATTTATGCTTTTGAAATTTACAATTTTTTTGTCTGAGACTTGAGTCCCCCCAAAACTTAAAAGCCAAAATGAGTGAGCCACTAGCACTGAGCCTGTTAGGGTTCGAGGATATAGGAAAAAAAAACTATAGGGGGGCGGGGCTAGGGCACAGGTAGTGGAATTGTTTACAATTTTGCCCTAAGAATCTGGCCCTCCTTCCATGTAGAATTCTTTAGACAGCATAAGCTGAGAGAATTCTTCAAGCCACATGTAGTTTGGAAAGTGGTCCAGGAGGAACCATTTCTAGAGGAAGTCCCTACCAATCCGCACCCATTTCCTGTGACGCGTCAACTGCTCCGTATTCAGGTTTAGGAGAAACGGTTGCCTGGCCACTGACACTGTTTGGTCAGGGAGGAGAAGCTTGGATAAATCACTCGCCCAAGGGATCCCCACCCTTACTTTTGCAAGGATGACAAGAGTAATGTCGTCTCCAAGGAAGTCTTCCTTAAAAACCTTCCTCAACCTCATCAGCATATCCACCTTGTCTCCTCCCAGGTCCAGAAGAGACGCTAAGAAGCGGGATGTAATGTCCGTGTTAACACGATACCTATTTTCATTTCGCACTCTCTGCCCAGCACCATCCACACAACCTCATTGGTGAACGACCCAACCTCATTGCAGACTGATTGGAGGGTTGGGTCTCTAATGGAGCCTAGAAAGGCCTCTGGTCCTGTGCAGAAATGCTTCTCAAGCGGATGGGAGTGTCCATCTTGAGAAAATAGATTAACAAATTAAACAACCTGAGCCTATAAACCTAAAATACCGTGAGTTGAAGCTCCGACGATTTATCTACCAAATGGAAAAGGTTAATTGAAGATGAAAGAAGCAGTGATCGTATATAAATTGTTGAAGCTCTTGATTGTAATAATTACTTCTTTAACCATATTAACTGCTATAAATTTTATTAAATCTTTCGTATCTCTGCAAATCTTTCCCATAATGCACTATTGTGCGAAAATGGAAACAGCTATGAACCAGTACCAAATTGGCAAGTATCACATTGGAAGTCGTGGGGACAGAGTGGATTGCAATTAGTGAAAATATATATATTAAATGAACGAAATCATCGATCATGATTTGTGACATTTGATACGTGTCTATTGAATCCAATTCCATTCCGGGCACTTTATGGTGAGCTATGTTCTCTTCACAAAATTGGGCCAAAACAAAACTTTAGCCATTGATCTACAATCATCGAATGGTTTAAAATCATTTATAGATTTTAGGTATGTGTCACCCTTCATGTGTCAAAGAGGCCGCGCTTATTGATACATCATGCAGAGTCTGGACTCAATGTATTATGTGATGTGATGTGATGTGCCTTGTCTATTAATGGCAATGAATTCATGAAATCACCAATAAATTATATATTGTACCATAAATAACAAAATATTCACCAAAACAAATTAAATAATTTTCAAGCGGTGGAAAAAAATTGCCAATACATTTAAATAATTTTCAAAACGCTGGATAAAAATCGCCAATACATTTAAATAATTTTTCCTTCGGAGTAAAATTTTTGGCTCATACAATTATATATTTGTTCCTTTTAACAAAAATTATTCGCCTCCTACAATAAATATTTTTCCCATATAACAAGGTATTATTTGCCATAAATTTATGGAATTTTCGTACCCTAGAAAAAAAATCGCCAATACAAAATAAAATTTTCCACATTTAAAAAAATAATTTCGCCATCGATATGAAAATTTCCCCTTGAAAATAATGTCTGATTCACTAGGATTTTACACAGTTGCTCGGGGGGGGGGGGGGGGGGGGGGGGGTTTCTTAAAGTTATCCCTGATAGATTCACGTCAAGTTCACCAGAATGTATGCACATGAAAACTGAGGAAAACCTATGCAATAGATTAATTGTTAAGCAACCACTAAACTCAACGCTATTACAAATTCCCAAAATACAAATCAATAGAAATATGCTAACAAATTCAATAATAAAAACATTTAAATGAGACAAATGAAGAAACCTCCATTATTGATCGTGAGCATTGAGACTCCTATTGTTCTCCTCCTCCTTGATGCATGATATGGCAATGGATCTCAGAGTTGCACGATACATGTAGTGTATGAGCACAAGAATTCGAAGAAAGTGGTTCCCAAAATAGGAATATTGATACTAAATTTATAGATTTCGAAAGGATTTGATTGAACAATTAAGATCAATTTGAGAATAGAATTTATCAACGGTCGAGATTTGATGAGACAACTTGATTGGAGATAATTATGATGTGAATTGCTTGCATGGTTTAGTTAGACTGAATTGATCGAGGAGTTGAGAGAATTGATTGAATTGTGAAGTGATTTGATTAAGAGTTGAACAAGATTGATTGATTATTTAAGAAATTCGATTGAATAGTTTTACTTATTTGATTGATTTGAAGATTGAGTTGATTGTCTAGTTAACATAATTGATTGATTATTTGGAAAAAGGTTGATTGAAAGTTGACTGAGAGTTAGTGGCAGTTAGAAATTTTTGACATGTGATGTAGGAAATTAAGATGAAAAGTCATTTGATTTGCATTTAAGTTCTCAAAAACATGAAATGAAATGAAATTATTGGAAGATGAATTAAATTTTAATTTGAAGAGAAATTTGAATTATTCAAAATGAAGGGAAAATTAGATTAAATAAATCTATGAATATTATTTAATTTAGAGGATATAATTAGACAATTAAACAATTTAAAGAAATTATTCAATTATGGGTAAACAAAAATTGATTTTAATTAAACAATAGAAATAATTTAATTAAAGTAAATAATTGAGATTAATTAAAAAATAGAACTATTTAATTAATCTTAAAAGGGAAAAGGGTTGATTGATTAAATTATTAAGAATGAAATTGAATAATTAATTTGTGATGAAAAAAATATTATTAATTTTAGAAGAATAGTATTATATTAATTAAATAATTAAAATTATTTAATCAATATAAAGGAATTATTAGTAAATTTGGCATTTGCAAGTGCGGGACAATCTTAAGTGTTTACATTTTACCCATCTTTGAAACAATATTCAAAGCAGCATTGTTTCAAAGAAAAAGTGAAAAACATGCCCCAGTATGACAAAGGATGGAGGTAGGATATTGATAAGAATGTACGCACCTGAAAATTGAGAGAAAACCTATGTAATAGATTAATTGTTAAGCAACCACTAGACTCAACTTTATTATATCAATTTTTGGAGATTTGATAGATGAAGATGGTAATATTATATCAATGAAAGTAAAAAGTATTAATGAAGGAAAGGAATGGGTGGTTACCAACATTTACGCCCCAAATTCCAAAACTTCTAGGAGTAAATTTTGGGACAAGATCCAATAGAAAAGAAGGTTTTTTTCTCAGGATACCTGGCTGTTGATGGGAGATTTCAATACCCCATTGCAAGGAATTGACAAATTTGGAGGAACTCAAGCCCAACTGGATAGCAGGACTGACTTGATGGACTTCATCAATGCCAATGCCTTGATTGATGTTGATCTTACTGGAGGTTCCTACACTTGGTCCAATCGAAGGGAGGGAGTAGACCTCATTCAGGTAAGGCTTGATAGATCCCTTATCACTCATGACTGGATCCTTACACATAGATGTTCTTTGTTTGTCATCAACAAAATTGGCTCAGATCATTATCTCATTTCTTTTGTTGCTAAGTCCGTTAAGAGCAAACATTGTTTTCCTTTCCGGTTTGAGAAAATATGGATATCACACCCATCCTTGGAAAAATCCATTGCCAATTGGTGGAATATTAATGTGGATGGATCTTCCATGTACAAAGTTGCTAAGAAACTTAGAAACATCAAAGATAATATCAAGATCTGGAATAAGAAGGTTTTTGGAGATATTTTTGAATAAAAAAAAAAGTTGAAGGAGGAATTAGAACAGATCCAAAACTCTATTCAGAAAGATGGTTATAATAAGTATCCCAAGACTAAGGAAGATGATATTCTATCCAAACTTCACAACACCATATCCAAGGAGGAAATCTACTGGAGACAGAGATCTAGGGCTATTTGGTTGGAAGCTGGGGATAGAAACACTAAATTCTTTCACATGACTTCCATGAAACATAAAGTTGCCAACAGAATGTATAGATTAATTGTTGATGACAAAATTCTTCTTAAAGATGATGACATTGGGGATGAAGCAATTAGGTTCTTCTCTCAGCTCCTCACTAGTAGTAGGGATATTGACATTGCTAAGCAACAAGACCTGGTTGATAACATTCCCAAGTTTATTGAACCTCACCAGAATAAGACTCTATCTGCTATCCCTACTACTGATGAAATTAAAAAAGTTGTCTTCTTTTTTCAAGGGGATAAGGCTTCGGGCCTGGATGGTTTTCCCATGTTCTTCTTTCAGGAATATTGGCATATTGTGGGGAAAGATACAGTCAATGGTGTTAAATAATTCTTCGGGTCCAGAAGAATCCTTAAGGAAATCAATTCTACTTTTATTGCCCTAATTCCTAAGGTGGCTGGGGTAGACTCTATGGGAAATTTTAGGCCTATAAGTCTTTGTAACTCCTTTTATAAGATTATCTCTAAAGTTATGACTTTCAGACTTTTGGTTGTTCTCCCCTTTGTCATCTCTGAGGAGCAAAAAGGATTTGTCCCTGGTAGGCAGATTTTGGATTCTATTATTCTTGTGCATGAGAATATTCATTCTCTTAATGCTGCTCATAAAGAAGGGTTTCTGATAAAATTGGATCTGGCAAAAGCCTATGATAGAGTGGAATGGCAGGTTCTTTTTAGGATTATGGAGGCCTTTGGATTTGATGAGAAGGTAATTAAAGTTATCCGAGAACTGATTTCTACCCCAGTTTTTTCTATCCTTATTAATGGGTCTCCGTCTAGATTTTTTAATTCTTCTAGGGGAGTCAGGCAAGGAGGCCCTATTTCTCCTGTTCTTTTTACAATCTTGGTGGAGAGTATGAGCAGACTAATTCAAAAAATGAAAGTGAATAAAACCATCAAAGGACTTCAACCTTCCTCTGCTAATGTGTCTTGTACTCATCAACAGTTTGTTGATGACACAATTTTAATAGGATATTCTTTTGTTGGTGAGGCTGCTGCCTTCAAAGGTGCTCTTAGCTCTTATTCTTTTATGATCAGTCAACAAGTTAATTGGGAGAAGTCAGCTATTTATTTCATAAATACCTTTATTATGAGGCAACAGAGAATTGCTAACGTCATTGGTTCTAAGGTGGAAATGCTCCCCTCCACTTATTTGGGTCTCCCTTTGGGTTTGGTTCTCCCAAACTCCTTCTGGAACTTGTTCATTGATAAAATCAACAAGAAATTGGCCATTTGGAAAGGATCTATGCTATCTCAAGCAAGTAAGCTTGAACTTCTTCAAGCCACCCTTCATAATCTTCCTGTCTATGCTCTTAGTTTGTTTGGTATTCCGACTAAAATTGCTGAAGCTTTATAGAGGATTCAAAAAAGATTTCTTTGGTTAGGGGTAGAAGACAAAAAAATGATAGCCTTGGTTGCCTGGGACAAAATGTGTAATCCTAATTGCAAGGGGGGTTTAGGTATTAAAGTTCTTAAAACTTTTAATAAAGCTCTGCTTGCTAAACAGATATGGAGGGCTTATGGCATTAAGAAAGATTGGAATCGAGTGTGGCTTGATAAATATATTCATGACCAACCACTTCATTCTCTTCTATACTCTGAAGACATCCCTGTTGGGCCTTTCATATGGAATAGTATAATCAAGTCCATAAAAATTGCTAAAGCTGGAGTTGGATGGGTCCTTGGCAAAGGTGACAAAATCAGGTTCTGGGAGGATGTTTGGATTAAAGAGGAACCTCTTTTTAATCAGGATTGCAACCAATTCATTGATGAATGCAAAAGAAGGTATGGGTCTATGGTTTGTAATTACTGGAAGGAGAATAAATGGGTGAGGCTTGATGCTATTTATGTTGGGTTTTCGCTGCTTCAGAAGGACCTATTGTCCTTTTCTGTTAATAAAGACTTTGATGATGTGTTTCTTTGGAAGAGTAATCCTAGGGGTAACTTCACTGTTGCATCTGCTTATTAAAAAACTATTACTCAGGTCAGCAACCCAATATGGACTAAAATTTGGAATAGAGTCCTTATTCCTAAAGTTAACATCTTTTTTTGGCTTGCAGTTCACAACAAGATTCGTACCATTCATGTTTCCTAATAGGTGTGAGTTATGTCAGAAAGAGGCAGAATCTGTGGATCATTTATTTATCCATTGCTCCTTTACCTGGGAAATCTGGAGTAAATTTTGGGTGCAATGGAAAGTTGAATGGGTTATGCATAATAGTCTCAAGGAAGTCATTTGGCAATGGATCTTTCTCACCAAATTTCCTCTCATCAAGACCCTTTGGTCCTTGATCCTTCCTATGACTTGTTGGTATATCTGGAAGGAGAGAAATAACATAATTTTTAGGGAGGCTAAGTGTACGTCTCAGGTGGTTTTTGAAAAGATTTGTAGGGTAACTAAAGAAAACATAAACATTCTTCATAGAAACAGCAAGCAGTGGAGTTATCTTAATATGAATGATATTGAGAAAGGTATCCTCACCGAATAGAATTTGATTCACAAGATTTGCAAATTTGACATTAAGATCAAGAGAGAAAATGTTGTTTGGAGATTTCCCTTTCATTATTGGGTCAAGGTGAATTTTGATGGGGCAGCCAAAGGCAATCCTGGGAAGTTAGGAGGGGGAGGAGTCATCAAAAATACTCATGGTGTTTGTGTTTCTGCTATTGCCTCTCCCTTTGGAGTTCAAAACAATCATGTTGTTGAAGCTCAGGCAATGTTAAAATGCCTCCAGCTTGCTCAGGGTTTTAAATTTAAAAAAATATGACTGGAAGGGGACTCCCTCAATATTATTCAGGCTATCATAAGCACTAGTTCTCCCTCTTGGAACATTTACAATATCATTGAAAGTGCTAAAAAGTTATTAAATGACTACGATAGTATTTTCATTTCCCATACTCTAAGGGAAGGTAATAAGGTTGCTGACCTTTTACCTAATGAGGGGATTTGTTTAGAGGAGGACACTAAATATATCAGAGAAGCCTATTGTAAGAAGGATGTCCGGGTGCAATTATTACTTGATCGTGTCCATGGTTCAAGTTAAGTTTATCATTACTTTTCTGGGTCCAGATATCAAAGACAGAGATTGGGGTTATGTGAAGTGTCAATTGATGATCGTTTTTAGGCATTGTGATTATGATCATTGGTGTGATGGGGCTAATCATAATAAGTGTTGGTTCATCATGACTATTATTAAATACCTCTTCAAGCTCAAGGAAATTATCCTGTTTTTCGAGCCCAACATTCTGTTCAAGAGTCTGCGCTTAAGTCCTGGTTTTCAGTTTTTGAGTAATTATTGCTCTGTTGAAGCCTTGACCTGTATTTCAACATAGGAGGCAATCTTAATCAGAATGAGCCCTCTGGCTGTAATAATTGGAAAAGCGAGTGGAAAGTTAAGTGGAGGCTGCATAGAAATGGTTTCATAGACTACATGGAAAAATTGCATGGTAGTAAAAAGTCGGTGTCTCAAGGCTTTGCCAAGGGATGAAACAACAAAAAAGTCACTCTATTTGGGGAGACTTGGAAGCTTGATGAGGATTTTGTGGTGAAAGTTACTGGTTTACAGAAGAAAGGTACCAAGTTTTACAGAGACCGAAAGTTTGCAGCGGAAGCTATTAAAAACTTTCCTAAAAGTGATGAAGAGAAGGTTCGGCTCACCAAGAAGGATAATGTATCTTACTACCTCCCTCATCAGGTAAATTCCTTTTGGCAGAAGATGTTAAGGGTTTTGATGGAATTCTTAACTGTTGATGGTAGGTTTACGAAGGTTTATAATTATCATTTTGCTATTCTAAACCATTTCCACCATGGGTTTAAGATGTCTTTGCCTTTCTATTTAGCTTCATCCTTGAATGAAAGCTTGGCCAACCATGCCAAAAAACCCAAATATTATCCCATAGCTCACCAAGGTTTCATCCTTCTCATTTATGAGCATGTGAAGAAAAAATCTAGGGTTAAAAGGAAGATCCTTTGGTGGCAAATGCCCATATTTCAGATAGTCGTGATGGTTCTGAGTCTGACGATGATTCATATAATGTTCCTCTTCATAAGAAAGGGAGGGTTGATAATGTAGATAAAGAGGTCACAGATGCGGAAGATGATTCAGAGGAGGAACAGGGGAAGGAGGCTGATGATGAAGTGGAGAATGAGAAGAAAGAGGTTGCAGGAGAAGAGGAGGAGGTGTAGAGAAAAGTGTATGTTGAAAAGCCGGATTCAAACCCTATTGTCTTGGATAGCAGGAATGTTGCCCAGAATACCAAGGAGGAAGTTAACCCTAAGTTTGTAAGTTGTGAGAAGGGTAGGGAAACGACAGACTCCATTTTGAATGATGCCAGAAATAGTACTCTGGAATTTTTCAATTTCCAGAAATGGGTAATTGATAATATCTCTGATATTCAGAACAAACAAAGAGATTTGGATTATAAGATTCAAAATTTGATTAAGGATACCAATACTAGGAAAGAGGATGTGAAGGTGGAAACCAGTGAGGCCGATGATGAAATTGAAATGCAAGTTTGGCCGGAAAAAGAAATGATTAAGGGAGACTTGAAGCATCTTGAAGCATCTTGAAGATGTGATCAGAATCTTCAAAGATAAGGTTGAGGTTGATAATGAAATTATTATTAATTGGATTACTAAAATCGAGAAGGCCTTGAAGAAATTTATGAATCACAGCCTTGAGGTTTTGAAGGTCTCGTCTCAAAATATGAACGCCCTGGTGGATTGTCTGGAGAAGAACCAACAAAACAAAGAGATGGTGATCATTGATGATATGCCAACCTCCAGCTCTGCTCCCCAATCCTCTAGACAAAGAACAAGGTAGACTACCAGTGATTTGGAGATGAAGACTAAAGACATCCATTAGAAGCAGGAGAACAAAGACCTGAGAGAAGCTGCTAAGGCTATGATGATGCTGGTTAAGGACGCGGAAGAGTATAAAAGTTTTTATCTGAACGTAATTCTAGTCTTTGTTTGCCAATCTCTTGCTGGCTTTTTGTTGTCCTTTTCCCTAGTTGTTGTTTTTACTACTGGTCTTTTGCAACTTTTCTTTCTATGTACTGTTCTCTCTAGTTTCTTTGTTGCTTATCTTTTCGTTATGTAAGCAGGTTTCGGGTCCTTTAAAACCCGATTTTCCTTAATCAATTTTTTTATTACAAATTCCCAAAATACAAATCAATAGAAATAAGCTAACACATTCAACAATAAAAACATTCAAATGAAGCAAACTCCATTATTGATCATGAGCATTGAGACTCATATTGTTCTTCTTCTCAATACACGATATGGTAGTGGTTCTCAGAGTCATACGATACCTGCAACATATGAGCACAAGAATTTGAAGAAGGTGGTTCCTGAAATTGGATGATTGATGCTCAATTTATAGATTTCAAAAGGATTGATTGAATGGATGAGATCAATTTGAGAACATAATTTATCAACGGTCGACATTTGATGAGACAACTTGATTGGAGATAATTGTGATGTGAATTGCCTACATAATTCAGTTAGACTGAGTTGATTGAGAGATCAATAGGATTTATTGAGGAGTTAAGATAATTTATTGTGAGTTGAAAATGATTGATTGATTATAATTAAGAAATTTGATTGAATAGTTGACTGATTTGATTGATTCAAAGACTGAATTGATTTCAACTAGTTAATAGAACTGATTGATTATTTAGAAAAAGGTTGATTGAAAGTTGACTAAGAGTTAGTGGTAGTTAGAAATTTTTGACATGTGATGTAGGTAATTAAGATGAAATGTCGTTTTATTTGCATATAAGTTTTCAAAAACATGAAATGAAATGAAGTTAATGGAAGATGAATTAAATTTGAATTATTCAAAATGAAGGGAAAAGTAGTTTAAATAAATTTATGAAATCTATTTAAATTAGAGGACATAATTAGATAAGTAAATAATTTAAAGAAAATTTTCAATTTTGGGGAAATAGAAAATGATTTTAATTAAACAATAAAAATAATTTAATTAAAGTAAATAATTGAGATTGATTAAATAATAAAATTATTTAATTAATCTTAAAAGGGAAAATGGTTGATTGCTTAAACGATCAAGAAGGAAATAATTAAATTGTGACGAAAAAGAAGATAATTAATTTTAGAAGAATAAGATTAGATTAATTAAATAATTAAAATTATGTAATTAAAATAGAGGAATATTTAGTAAATTTGGTGTTTGTAAGCGCAAGACAATTTTAAGTGTTTACACCTTCTAAATGTATACATTGAAGAACCACACAAGGAGTAAACCTAGATAGACTATATGCATAACAATTATAATTACATTCACATGTCAGCCTAGAATAAGATTAATGCATCTGCAAGTTGGCCACAAGCATAAACCCAAACCAAACATGTAATAGGCTAGGTTCAAAAGCCCACATGTTACTCCAAAAGAAGGAACATGCTATGCATTACCCAATGTAGACTTATCTAGTCCCAACAGTCATCCACATGCTATCTCTGATGAGCACACATTATAAACCTCTAGCGCATCAAACTGTAACATCAATCCAGTCGACCAACATTGCATAATGAACACTTTGCCAATACTAAATTTTTGTATGATGAAGCTCAATCTCTAAAACTCTAGAAATTGACACAACCTATGTAGACATAGCCTCCTTTCAAACCATGAGTCATAACTCTCAAGTGTGTTAGAATGTGAAACATGACAAGTTGCTAGTGCAAACACATTGTTTAAGAAACAAATCTATGTACCGTACCACATACACTTCTAGTTTAGCTTCAACAATTGGAATAGATACAAGATAATATTACAATCATACTAGAACTGATCTCACCAACATAACTTGTCACTGTCCTTTCAAATTATTATTGTTTATTCTGGAACTCAAATGCTTAAACATAGACATGGAAGTAGATGCACTCTTCTAGATACCTTGACATTAGTGATAGAACTAAATAGCACTTTTGAAATCATTGACAACTTTTTCCGAATAGCTACATACATAAAAATATTCCTAAGAGATATTGGGGAAATTGACTAGCTAGACTTCTCTTTATAAACTTAAAACTACTAAAAAATGGTTACTCAAGGAAGACTGATTCTCTCATCTCCTCTACTTAATGGACATTCTTTTTAAGCATATTATACAAAAAATTAGGAATGTTAACTAGTCTATTATGATGAAAATGACTCAATGGTTTGAAATGCACTATATAGAAAAAATATTGTCTATTGTCATGTGTTAAATACCTAATAATGTGCACATCAACTACCACCCATAACTAGGGTAGAGACAAGTATTTGGTTCTTTGTGATGATGAGTTAAACCTTTCTCTCCACATTACAAACTTAAATAAAGCTATCACTCCTTCTAATGCAACTGGGAAATTTGCCCCTATCATGGGTAACCCTAAAACTACTACAACTATAGCCTTTTGTAG
This sequence comes from Cryptomeria japonica, assembly GCF_030272615.1. NCBI lineage: Eukaryota > Viridiplantae > Streptophyta > Pinopsida > Cupressales > Cupressaceae > Cryptomeria > Cryptomeria japonica. Next base: position 171,898,240 of record NC_081405.1, read on the forward strand.
AATCAACTTGCAACCCTTTAACTATAGCTTTTTTGTTCTATAACGTTCTCACAAATTTTTGTATCATCTCTTCATTGTATTTTGTCTATCTTAGGAAATCATGTATCTAGCCCGCTCTTTCAAAGAAGGGTAGCAACCCTAGTCTATTAGTAGAAGTGTGTGGTCTGATGCTCCCTTCAAATAATTTCTCCACCTAATTTGTTGTTCAAGAGCTTTTTTTTTCTCACACTTTGTTCTAAATCCTTCCAAATTGCTAGTGAATTATTGCTATTATTCTTCTATTATTCTTTCTTATTTAGACTAGTCACAATTGATTTGTAATACCTACAACTAACGTGTCTACCAAACTAGCTTGTATGTGGAACAATGAGTTCAAGTTATGTTTATGATTTACTAAACAATCATTGCAAATGATATTTCATAAGGCATTCACAATCAATGTGATATCACAAATAAAAAATCTCTCCTCACAACTAAAGGTGACATTTGTTTGCAAATGGAAAAAGGGATGCAACAAAGGGTAATTTGGAAGAATTTGGATGATATATTATTAGAGAATGAATGTAATGTATGCATGAAATCTAAGGAAGATAATTATATTATATGTTAATAAATGAAAGCAATGCAAATAATACTTTCAATGTGATGATGGAAAAGAGAAAGGTTTTAGATGTGGAAGGTGGCACATGCAAGCTAGGCGGAGAGTGATAAATTTTAAAGTATATTGAATTATGAGTGGATGTGACATGATTGAAGTATTTGAATTGGTAAATTGATTAAATTATGACATGTGTCTTGAAAGTAGTAGTTGCATCAGAGAAATGACTACATGCGTATAGGTGAGGCATGCTATATGACTATTGTCCAAAAATGGTTTGGGTACATGTTGTTAATAGTCAATAGTTGTTGCATGTGATGAACTAAATTGAACGGATGTAACTATCATTAAGTAATTGTTGTATGGTGTGAGGGGTTAAGTCCCTATTGAAAATAGCATCGAGTTGTTGCTACAAGTCCCTTCTGGTAGTAGTATTGTGAATACCTTCAATAATAATTGGAAGATAAATGATGATAAGAAAAGTGTAGTGTGTATGGATTCATTGTAATAAGATAATTTTATATTTATAAAATAGTCATAGAGGAGCCAACAAGATCATCTATATAGTGTGTGTTGTTAGGTCCTAGAGGCAACTGAGGGGGGGGGGGGGTATCAGTTTTCCAATAAATACAAATCAAAACTAACTTAACCAAACTTAATGCTTAATGCCAGTAAACCAAACTTTAATGTTGGTAGACAGTTTAACAGTTAATTGCAGTACCAGTAAAGTTTAATGCATGAAACAGAAAGACAAACAACATACACAACACATAACACAATTATTTGTACGTGGAAACCCTGTAAGGGGAAAAACCACGGTGGGAAACCTTACCCACAATTAGATGTTACTACTGCAGATAGTATGTGTGTACAATATGGAGTCTGCACATGCAGAAAGGCCAGCTCACTGCTCAATCACAAAATGGGAGTCACGCTGACTATAATTTGATGGTTAAATCCAATGATAATGTACTGCTCAAAATAGCATCTTCATATGTTGGATTCAATACCGGTTTAGCTCTGATTTGCCTTCTTCAAACCTTCCTTCAATCTTGAATGATGTCTGTGTGTATAGATCTTCTTATATTTGCATATACCTTATTACAATCCTTTTTCCTATCCTATATCAATCTCATAAATGAGATCTTACATTTATACCATAACCTAAGACCAAATGAGTAGGTCAGCTCACTAAGATATTACAATAAAATCAATTACAAATGAATCAATATGTGATGCATGATGTTGGCTCAATGCATTTACAATAATAATAAATCATCTTCATAATGTGTCGTGTTGATCTGGAATAGATAAGCTTGCCGGTGCATATCCTTGACCTATTTGTTGATAACAACAAATATGCAAACCTGATTAGAACAATGAACAAATCAACAAGACCAAGTGTCCAAAAAATGTCTTCAACATAACCAAGTAATCTCCAAATGATAACAGATCATCCTCAGTGCTGGTGAACAATATAATCCCGCTGGTTAACCAGATACCGGTGACTATGCATAAGTCACTGATCATGCCGGTGAACATAACCAAAGATCTCCAAGTGTTCTCAAGTGTTTGACAAGTGTTGACATCAATGAAAAAACCATATCAACATATCCAAAATACCAACAATCTCCCCCTTTGGCATTGATGGCTGCACAAGATGGAAAAACCATCCAAGTGCCAAAGTAGAAATGCCAAAAACCAAAAACCAACAATCTCCCAAAGAGATCATTAACCAGAAATCAAAATACATAATATCTCTCCCCCTAGGAATAATCTCTCCCCAAAAGATAAAGTGTTTTTCCATAGATATCTCTCCCCCTTTAACATCAAATGCCAAAGCAATAAAACCAAATACAACCAGTTCAAAGAACTTATCACAAAATACCAACTTATCAATTTAATCCAACTACTCCCCCTGAGAAGTAGCTCTCCTCATCAAAGCTAGAAAAAAGATTTCTCTGTTAATTATGCCGGTTGATGACAATCATCAATTGTCTGAGTCTCTACTAGTGAGGGTATAACTCCAAGCCACTCCCTAAGATATTCAAAACTTTCCTTAGGCAAAGGTTTAGTAAAGATATCTGCAATCTGCTCTTTAGTATTCACATAAACCAATTTCACTTCTTTTGCTTCAACATTCTCTTTCAGAAAATTGAATTTGATAGAAACATGTTTAGTTTTAGAGTGAAATATCGAATTCTTTGATATATCAATTGCTGCCATATTATCACAGTATATGATTATAGGTTCCTTTCATTTTACCTTTATGTCATTCAATATTTGCTTAATCCATAATACCTGTGTACAATTAGTTGCTGCTGCAACATATTCTGATTCTGCTGTTGATAAAGATGTGCAACTTTGTTTCTTGCCTAACCAAGAGATTAATCTGCTACCAAGAAAAAATGTTCCGCTGGTGGTTCTTTTTCTGTCATCTACATCTCCTGCCCAATTTACATCTATGTATGCACATAAATCAAATTTTTTATCTTTAGGATACCATAAACCAATATTTGTTGTGCCTTGTAGATACTGGAAAATCCTTTTCACTGCTGATTCATGATTTTCCTTAGGATTACTCTGAAATCTTGAAACAATACATACTACATTCATAATATTAGGTCTTGTTTGTGTCAAATATAGTAAACCTCCTATCATAGACTTGTACCTAGTCGGATTAACAGGTGTTGATTCATCCTTCAAAGATAGTTTATCAGTTGTAGTCATATGTATGCTTACCAGTTTAGAGTTTTCCATGCCAAATTTCTTAAGTAATTCCTTCAAGTACTTTGATTGATTTATGAATATACCTTTATCAATCTGTGAAATCTGCAATCCTAAAAATAATTTTATCTCCCCAATCATAGACAATTCAAATTCTTCCTGCATCTTATTAGAAAAGTCTTTACACAATCCATCTTCTCCTCCAAAGATTATATCATCAACAAAAACTTCAATAACCAAGATATTGTCATTAGTTACTTTGTAATATAGATTGCTGTCAATATTACCTTTAGTGAAACCAATCTTCAAAATATATTTGTCCAATCTAGCATACCAAGTTCTAGGAGCTTGCTTCAATCCATATAAAGCTTTCCTTAACCTGCAAACCATATCTTTGTCATCTGTCAAAGAAAATCCATCAGGTTGTTCAATGTAAACTTCTTCATCTAGATCTCCATTCAAAAATACACATTTAACATCCATTTGATACACTTTATAGTTCTTGTGTGCTGGAAAAGCTAAGAATAATCTAACTACCTCAATTCTAGCTACCACTGCAAAGGTTTCATTGTATTCAATTCCTTCTTTCTGTGAATAACCCTTACATACTAATCTTGCTTTATTTCTGATTACCTTACCATCTTCATTAAGTTTATTTCTGAATACCCATTTAGTTCCAATTACATTTTTGTCTTTAGGCTTGCGAACTAATGTCCATGTGTTATTCTTTTCAATTTGTTCCAATTCATCTTCCATAGCCTTAATCCTATATTTATCTACACATGTGCATGAGTCACTGATCATGCTGGTGAACAAAACCAAAGATCTCCAAGTGTTCTCAAGTGTTTGACAAGTGTTGACATCAATGACAAAATGATATCAACATATCCAAAATACCAACACGTGTTAGATAAGGTATATGATGAAATAATTTATGTGGATGCAGTGGGCGAGATAGGTGATGTAGGTGGTGAAATGAATTATTTCTGCAAGAGGAATAAAAACTCATCTATTTTGTGGTTTCTAATATAGCTTAAGGTCATGCCTATTGACCATCATTGAAAAATGAATAAGTTAAATAGTGGTAAGATAGATGATTCCATTTGGAAAAACTTGTTGGATTTCATAAGGAACTAGTCATCTTGTCTAAAGTTTACCTTCATGGTCCTTATACCTAGACTCGTATAGCAATGCCCAATCACCTTCATGAAATTCCTTTATTTATATGAACTGGTCATGCCATTTACTCCTTTATTTATATATAACGGTGGGATGCTTCTATCCTAATTTCATCTAAGGCATTGTGCTAGTGTCGATGGTCTTATTGAGCTTCACTAAGGTTTGTTCCCAATTCTACTATTGTCCTTAGTGTTTTGTGTTCAAACTCAATTGGTAGGATCACCTTTTTTTGTTAAATAAACTTGTAGGGTGTAAACCCTGGAGTTGTTTTCCATGTGGTTCTATATGCCTAAGCTACTTTTGGTAATTGATCTGCCTAGTCTCTTCTACAAAGTTGAATTGTATTTGTAAGTATTACTTCAAGGTCTCAATTTGTCACCTCAATCTCCCCATTGGATTGTGGGTGGTAATATGTTGACTTCTTGTACCTAATTATGTAATTAAGTCTAAATTAAAATAAGGTAATTGGTTGTAACTATCTCCCTAGGCACACCACATTGTATAAAGATCTCTTCATACAAGAATGTGGCTACCTCATTATCTCTAGTATTTTTCAATCCTTTGACTTATACCCACTTAATAAAATAATTTGTATATACCTATAATGTATGAAAATCAGGAATTAGGGTTTCACCAAGTAAATCCTCAAAATAACCCAATTAACATAACATGCATTTAAAGAGGATTGAACCCAATAGATATAGGTTCAATCTAAGTGACATAAGGGCTGAGATTCTAATTGGATGTAATTGGCTATTGTTTATTATCCTCTTTCTTAGCTGAATTTGGAGTGTGATTGTGAAATTAGGGTAGAAGTATAAATAATTGAAGTAAATTGTCAAAAAGATGTTGCTAGAAATATCCCATGAAGCTACAAATTGAGATTTGGGAAAAATAAGATGTTTAGAACTTGTTCCCAGAAGTTCAACCTAATTTTTCAAGACCAGGTAGCACAAATCCACCCTGGTCCTCTGAATTTTCCATCATCAAAATCTAAACTTGTTTGTCATTGTCAACACTGCCAAAATTCCTGAGTACAACTCTTGCACATGTTTCCAGCGCACAAAAAGAGAGGGAAAGATGTTGGGAGTAGGGGTTTTCCTTAGGTCAAACCCTAGTTTTAGAATCAACCATGAAATTGAATTGATAAATGTAATAAAATATTTTCCTGTTGAGGGAAAGATTGAAATGCTTGAAATGATAATGTATACCTTGATGAAGTTTTATTTCACTTTCACACAAAGGTTTTAGGGTTTCATGTAGGATGTCTTCATAAATCATTGATCATGGATGCCATATTCAATACTTGAACTTGACTTCACTTCTTCTCTAATGCTTGATGAATGACTAATTGCTTGCTCACTTGAATTGAACTAGGATCATAAATTTGCCTCTTGAAAAAGTTCTTTTTTAAATGAGAGGGGTAGACCTCCTTTTATAGTTGACCAACCAAAAACAAATTGAATTTCTCGCTCAGATGAAATGACTGTTGTGAGGCCCTAATTTAGAGCTTGATTAGGAGGACCAAGGCATGGGAATCCCTAGTCTTGATTTAAGATCAGGGCGTGGGCCGCCATGGTCCTAAAAATCAAGACTCCAAAATGATGGGGGATATGGGAAGGTGATGAAAATTGGAGTTTGGAATGCGGTGTGAGAAAAATAAACACTGTAATCAGGCATCAAAAGTTGAACGCTAAAGTGAGGCCTAGGTGAGGATGAAATTATAAGTGAGTACAATTTACAGTGCTACATTTATCCCCCACTTTAGCAGGAGTATAAAACCAAGCATACTCACGGTAAAGTACAAAGTTACATTGAAAAAATTTCACCAAGATATCAAAGAGACAAGACACACTAAGCCCCCAAGGACTTTAGGATGTTACCACTCTAATATCAAGATAAAAGGGACAACATAAGAAAGGAGAAGAGAGAGAACATGCCTATACTAGCCTAGTAAGATTTGCTTTCTATGAGTCATAAAAAGGAAAAATACCAAATTACAAAGCAAAAGGCTTGGTTTGCAAATTAACTTAGTATAAAAAACATGTCATGGTGTGTGCATAAAGTATAACATTGAGTAGAGTTTATGCCCCCATGTTAAAAGTGATTACAAATTCCTTATTGAGAGCAATTGCTTTAAGGTAGCATGCATCCAAAAGACAAGAACATTACCACATTGAGATGCCCCCAAGAAAGGACAAATCAATGGATAATGGTCACAAAACATATATTAAAAAGCACATAAGGGATCCACTAACTCTGGGGTTAGAATGCTCCCATGATAAATAATGTATCAATAATATTTGTATTTAATTGACCTCACCTCTAAAAGGTAGTGGAACTAAAACCACAATGGAAGAAGAGCACAAGTGTCTTTTTGAGTCAACATAGAAGAGACCAAAAAGAGATCTCAATGCTTTTCATCATCCTCAAGTAGACAACACAAGGAACAACATATAAAAAGAAAGGAAATACAAATAGAAGAATGTCACAATAGATTCAACCTCTTTATTACGTTGCATGAATAGAGTAACAAGGGTCATCCAAAGAGAACCTAACATAACACAAAAACATATCAAGCAACACATAATTGGGGAAGCACATTATAAACAAGCAAACACACAAAAGAGAATCTATGGCACAAATGAAACTAGTCAAACAAATCATCCACCTCCCAATATTGTTGAACATCATTTAGGGATGGTGAACAAGATGCAAGAGGAGCCACTTCGATCATGATAGATGGAGCTATTGCAAGTTCCAAACAAGGACCATGCTCTAATGATGACTCACTTTGTTTGTCACTGGGAGCTAGGGTTAATGGTTTAAAAAAAATGTGAAGGTAAATCATGATTAACATCAATAAGCTCACACATATCATCAAAATCATTAGAATCAACATTGTTAGCATGAACAACATCATCATCTAGATTAATAAAAATAGGATCTCTAATACCAAAAGTGAACGATTTTTCTTAAGCATTTTTAATCTTGGTAATTTGAGTTGAAATTCCTCCTTGGGGTTAGGTGAAGGCTGGACAAATGGGACCAAGTCAACATTTGGTTACTTCGACGAGGAAATAGTTTGGGAAGCAAGCTCACAAGCCTTGGCATGAAGTCTCCATCAGATTTCTCTCGTACAATGGTTCCTTTTAGTTATAGTCAAGGGTTGCAAAGGTTGAGGATCAATGGACAAAGGCTTATTTTCTTCCCTTAAAGGAGGAGGAATGGGAGAAACCCCACTAGGTTGAGATATAGATGTCAAACACTTTCCTTTGTAAGATGTGGGAGGCAAAATTGAGGCATATATAGGAGGAATAGGAGTAGGAAGAATACTAGGTCCATTATGAGGAAGATAAATATCCATAGGTATAGGATCTCTAGGCTCACTCAAGGACATTGATAATCTCATTTTTCCACTTTTGGTAATATAAGAAAAATATGTCACTTCAAGGTTTAAGAGGTTTAGGTTGTTTAGGCCAAAAGTAATCAAGGGTGAAATTATCATGTTTCGCTATGGGTTGGTAAAGGCTATGATTAACTATTATGATAGTGCCATTATGAGGGAATTTTAAACATTTATGAATTGTAGAAGTCATAGCTTTCATGGAAGAGAGCCAAGGATGTCCCAACTTCACATGAAATTGATCTGATTTAAGAATAGTAGAAAAGTGACATCTAAGCACTTAGTACCAACCTCAATGGGAAGAGTAATAGAACTTGTGTGAAGGAAAGTGTGTGCAAATACGAATGATTAAAAACCTAAGCTAAACAATCTAAGATAACATGAAATTCACTCAAACACCTCAAGATTGAGAACAATGTCAAGAGGAAATTAGAAAGCATCAAATAACAAAAATTAAAAGAAAACCAATGTCCTCTTGATTTGACTATTCTCTGGTCATATGTGTGCTCAATGAAGTAGCACGTGCTTGATTATGCTCCATGATATGGGATTATGTGAATTGGATTCAAGATATGAGGATGGGATGATGGGGTATGATTATGAAATTCGACATGATAATGGTATGGTTGCTAAAACTCATGGATGAAATGCTGCATTACGAGGTTATGGATAATGAGAGTGGATCCATTTCTTGAAAAAGAGGGAGGCTTAAATAGAAATTGGAGGAGAGGAAGAGATTGTGAAAATGCAACACTTTTTCTCAAGGAGGACAAGTTGAAATCCTAAGGGTGCCGTGTGGAATGAGATTCCATACTTGTCCTCAATGGACAAGTAGCTCAACAAGGGATGACATGTGTCCCCAAGAGGAACACATGTCAAGAAGGAGCTTGACATGTGTCCTTGAGGACACATGTCCATTTTGGGAGGAGGCCACCCAAAATTGGTTTTAATTTCCTAATATTAAGGAAATTAGGGAGTTATGAGTATGCACGCACATGTGAGGGGAGGTTAGGATATGATAGGATAGGGTTGGTTGGGAGGATGGGGTTGGTTAGAACCCATGGGTTAGACTAGGGGTTGGGTTACAAAGATATTTTAGGTTAGGAGACATGTGACCAAAATAGAATATTTGAATTAATTAAATTCAAATGAGGGGATGGAAAAGGGGAATTAATTAATTAAAGGATTAGAAGAAAAGGGGTGGGTTAATAATTAAGAGATTAATTAATCAATTTAGTAATGCGGCATGGTTTCATTTAATTAATTTAGCCAAAAGGAATGCTTGATTTTAATAGAATAATATGAATTATTTAACTAATACAAGGGATGTAGGAGATTTGAACTGATTGAAATAATCAGTCAAATTTAAGTGTCTACATTTTTCCCCTCTTCATGGTGGCACTAAAATATCATTGGTGGGAAGACAATAAGACACCTATGACTGACTGCATTAAGAATAGATGAAGGATGAGGGAAGGAGGACACGGGAAGGGGTGCCCCCTTGAAAGGGTGCATGGGAAATGGGGCTCGAGCAACCTCTCAAAAGAGACAATGCCCCAATGGATAGGAGGGAAGACAAGAAGCATACGACAAGAGGAGAAAATGAAAATGCAACAAAAATATGCAAATGGAGCATAATAGAGTGTGAGCACCCACAAAACTGGATGCCATGTAGTGAGCACTCATTTTGATTTAGTAGTGTATGTGAGTTGCCAAGGTATGAAGAACTAGGGTGGAATTTCATAGCCAATGCATGGACTGACTCATATAAACAAACAAGCAAGGTTAATCCAGCACAACATAGAGTTGTAGAGACCCTGCAGAAAACGATGCGAGAAAAACCACAAGCAAAAGATGTTCCCTAGTGTAACATGAGATAACCAAGACCTCATGAGGGTACAACAAGTAACACATCCAAAAGACATGCTAAGCAAAAACCAAAAGCGACAAGATCACATCCCGAGCCTTGTTATTCCCAGTGCACCATAATATAAAACATCATGGTGACCAAGAGGAAATAGGACTCGAGGAGCTCAAAAAGATAGATAAAGATAAAAAAGAATCAAAGCCAACACAAAGTGTCTCATATATCTTTTGTAAAAGGATGACTGATGAATGAGGATTGGTGATGCTGTCTAACTAGAAGAAGGATACATCCTGCACAAACTGATGATGAGATGAAGGATCAATGAAACAGACTGACAAAAAGGAACCTGATAGGATTGCAATGACAAAGATGTTGAAGTATAATTGTTGAAGAATGAGCTAATAAGATATGATATTGAAGGATAGGACCAACACACACAATATGTATAGCGACACCTATATACAAGGCACACCTATATATAATTGACAAAGCAACTGAAGAGGACCCAGAGGAAAAGATGGGATGAGACATTATGTATAGAAGACCAAGCACAAAAAAGGACCATGGACAAGAAAAACACGAGGTGAAGCAGATGAAGGTGAGGGAATGCGAGTACGATGGGATATTGCTCGGAAAAGAGGTGGATGCGATGAAAATGTAGATGGGGGCGGGTAACAATGGATACCACACCATGGAAAGGTGGATGCAAGGACTAAAGGATAATGAGACTGTCCCATTACACACAGTGCCCGTTGCTAGGTTTTCACCATGTTCATGTCCAAGGTGCTTGTTTGCCAAGTTTTCACCATTGGAAAAAATATTTTTCTTTACTATTTTTGCACTTTTTGCCTTTTTTATTTTTATATTTTCAATTTTTTTTTGGTATGTTTTTTGATTTTGAACATGAGATACACTACCATGGACTAGGCATAGAATCTTTTGACTTGTGCAAGATGTCGAAGGGATAATTGAGAGGCTCCCCTTCTGGAGTGGATAACTGATAGGCCCCTGAACCTTATTTTGTTGTGACCATGTATGAACCTAGCTAGTTGGCTTCAAATTTTCCTTTCTTCTCTCGGTCCTGTTGATTCCATGAATTTTCTTGGAGGACTAGATAACCTACTTAAAACTCATGGGGGTGAACCCTTTCTGATATTGTCTTTTTAATATGATTTGATAGATGTGCAGATGATCATATACTTTCTAACATTGTTTGTGAAGGAGATCTAGCTGAGCTAGTCTTGCCACTCTATAGTATTCATAAAAAAACAAACTCTTTCAAGTATATGCGCGGTGATGGTAATTCCACCTCAATTGGTAAGACTACCTTTGCACAATAGACAAGGGAATAGGGAGTGGCTCTAGTGGGAGTGTGGAAATTGGTCTGATAGGCCCAAAGGGCGAGATTGAGATGAAGGTGCCAATCATGGTCAGTTTCATTGATAATATTTTTGAGGATATAGAGCAATATTTTGTTAGTTTCCTCAGCTTGGCCATTCCCTTGGGGGTAATATGGGGTAGACCAACGATGTTGAATATGGAATGTGGAACAAAGATCATGCATATGTTGGTTTTTGAATAGGGTTTCATTGTCGATAATGATGATGGAGGGAATCCCATAGCGACAAATGATATGGTACAGGATAAACTTAGACGCTTGGACAGTAGTGGTGAGGGTGAGGGGAATGACTTCGACCCATTGGGTGAAATGCTTGGTAGCTGCAATGATAAACTTGTGTCCTTCTAAGGAAGGAGGGTGAATCTTACCAACAAGGTCTAGGCCCCATGTGGAAAAAGGCCATGGTGTTGTTATTGGCTGCAAATCTTGTGTTGAAACTTGAATCAAGTCTTCGTGGCACTGACAAGGCACACATTTCTTCACAAATTCGTAACAATCATGTTCAATGGTGGGCCAGTAGTATCCTACTCTTAAGAGCTATTTGGTAAGAATGTATCCACTGGTATGATTATTGCAAGTTCTGGCGTGCACTTCTTTTATCACAACATTAGCTTCATCTAAATCTAGACATCTAGTGAGGATATCATGGTAGCCACGACAATATAGATTGTCTCCTACAAGGGTAAATGAGGCACAACGACGGATGAGGTTTCAACATTCATTACGGGATATGTTGGGTGAAAGGATACCATCTTTGATATAGGCGCGTATGTCATGATACCAGGGTGATTGGGGTCCAATAATGTTACACACCATTTCTGTATGTGATGTCTCAAATGCCGACTGTAGAAGCTGCTCAACTAAAAACTCATATCTTAGACTATTTGATTCAATGTGAAGAAGGGACCCCATAGTAGCCATTGCATCCGCTACTTTATTCTAAGCTTGATGAATATGGTCAAATATTATATTCTGGAAGTTCTATCTGAGGTCATCAACCATCTGCTTATATGGCAGAAGTTTATCATCTTTAGTTTGGTACTCATCATTTACCTGCCGGATGACTAACTGGGAGTCCCCACAGATCAGGGTATCTGTGATATTCCACTGAATAGTTGTTTTGAGACCAATAATGAGTCCTTCATACTTAATAATATTATTGGTACATGGGAAAGACCTAGCCTGAATGATTTGGGAATGAGATCAACTTGAGGAGTGACACATTGGATTCCTACCCTCGCTCCTTTTTGTGTATATGAATCATCAAAGTAAAGCTTCCAAGGGGGTTGTGCTGTGATTGTGAATACATACTCATCCAGGAACTTTATGACCAGTGGATAAGCATCAACCAAGGGTGTTTCGACCAACTAATCAACAATGACTTGTCCTTTGATTTTGTTTCTATCTACATACTGGATGTTGAATTCGCTGAGTAACATGACCCATTTAGCCATACGACCAATAAGTGTTGTCTTGGATAGAAAGTACTTCAAAGGATCAATTTTGTAGATGAGCTTGACCATATGACTCAACAAGTAATATCAAAGCTTTTGCAAGCAAAAGACAACTGCTAAACATGCCTTTTCCATGAGAGAATAGTGGAGCTCATATCTCACAAAAAAAGTTTGATTGATGTAGTAGATTTCTCTTTCTTTTCCCTGGTCATCATGTTGGGCAAGAAGTGCCCCCCACAACCATTGGAGTAATAGAGATATAAAAGATCAAAGGATGACCTATAATGGGAGGAATTAAAACTAGGGGATGAGCCAGATATTGCTTTATCTTATCAAATGATTGCTGGCATTGTGCATCCCACTTGAATTCAACACCTTTTTTGAGAAGGTGAGTAAAAAGGATGACACTTCTCTGCAAGTTGCGAAATGAAGCAGCAGACATGTTGTAACTTTCCTTACAAGCTGCACAAATTTCTCAATGTTCTGGGGAGAGACATCTCTACTATTGCCTTAACCTTTTTAGGATCAACTTCGATGCCACACTTAGAAACAATGAGTCCTAGGAGATTACCTGATGTAACTCCAAAGAGACACTTTTTTGGATTGAGGTGCAATTTATACTTAGCTAGGTGCTCAAATATCTGTTCTAGGATAATCATATATTCTACCCTTGTCTTTGACTTATTGCTACCCTGATTTTTGTAAATAACCTATTTTTAATTTTTAAGCTCTATTATGTCCCTCCACACCGTCAGTTTGGTAAACTCCCATGAAAATACTCACAAATCATGAAGTATCCAAAGGGAAATATTATTTATGATAAATTATGTACAACACCAAATTCTCAAAAAGAGGCCACCCACAGAATAAGCTGCATGAGTTTTGAATTCAACAACGAATATCGGGTGGTGAGTAGTGCATGAGCACCTAGTTTTGAGTGCAATTTCTTCATTTTGCTAAGTTTGTTCATAGTTTGGTTTTGTATGGTGAATAAGAGTCTTCTCATAGGTCCTCATATTTTTGTGATATGCTTTGGTAGGTTGGATGTCCATAGGACCATGTATTTGCTCAATTTTGGCTTGTAAGCCCTTGTAAGCCTAAAATGGCATAATCATGCATTTTGATGTAAAATGTCTTATATAGCCTTGTTTGGAATTGAGACATGTTAAATTAGTGGTTTTTAGTCATCCTAGATGATTTGGAGAAGGAAACAAAGCATGTAATGCAAAAATGCACTTTTTGGCAAAAGTTGTCAAAGTTGCTTGACAACTTTTCGCAACGTTGAGCAACTTTTTGCAACTTTGAGCAAAGGGTTGGTTAGGAACCGATGGAGAGTTAGTTAGACCAAAAATGGAATATAAATGCCCCAAGCATGAATTTAATAAGGTTGGTGAACACCTGGAGCAGATTTCAATACAATTTGGAGACCATTTTCAAGTTTTTACCTTGTGTTTTCTAAGAATTAGAGCAGCCGTCCATACTTCATGGATTGATTGCATTGATATTATTTTATCATTGTTTTGTACATGTTCTTGTAGTGCACAGGAAGAATTTTGGTTAGTTTTTTTGCAGGTTTGAATTGAGTTCTTAATTTTGAAAGCTCTCGGTCGGAGTAAGAGTTTGAGAGGCCCAAACATGGTTCCAACTTGAAGTCCTTTGAGTTCTTCTCAATAACCCTTGGGAATAAAGCCATGGAACCTTTGTACAGTGTACATAGTCTTTGTTTTAATTTGGAGGTGATTGAAAGGCCACTAAGCATCATTTCCTAGGCGAGCTCAGTCATAGCCCGGTTAGGAAATGAGTGAAATTATGCAAATGCTTGCAGGGATGAGTAGGGTTGGAGTTGTAGAGTGTTTGGAATGAGCAAGTGGGGTGTGGAAGAGCATATGAGAGAGTTTGGAGGTGTGGAAGATCAAGGAAGACACTAAAGAGAGCCTAAAATCCCTTAAAACAAGCTATTCTTGGGTTCCATACTTGTATGGTCAGACTGGGAATTCTCATTTGATAAATTTTAAAGTACTTCCAAAAGGGTACTTAGATCACCAAAGAGTTTGTGTGGGTCTTTGAGAAAATTGTGAACACATTCATAAAAACCGGTTAGGTAGGGCTAATTGGGGCTCTAGGGCTACTAGGCCTAGAAAATAGGGAAAGGAAGGAGCGATGGGGAAATGGATCAAACCCAAACTCAAAACCAGTTTATTGGCCTTGGAAAACCTCATGAAAACCTACTACAACCTCTGCAAGCATTTTCTAGGAGTTTGATAGTGTAAGGTTGGATTTACCCTTGTGAATCTCAACCATGCCTGAGCAACCAGAGAGCACATCTTGATTAGGAGTACTCCTAGAGAGTTTGGATGCCTAATTTGATTGATAGAATAGAGAAAAATTAAGGGAACCCACTAAGACAACACTTGGCTGCCCTTTGATAAAGGATTGACTCTCTTTGTGTATACCCCTCCTCATCATAGTGGTATCAGAGCAACCAAGATTTGGGAAGAAGCCAGTACATGACAGACACTGAATTAGTAGGAGAGAATAGTCTAAGGATGGTGACCAATGTAGAGTTAGCCAAGAAGGTATAAGATGAAGAGGAAGAAAATAGGATCCTTAGGGAAAGATTACTACAACTGGAGAGCAAACTAGACACAGTTGAAGATAAACTGAGAAAGTGACAATTAAGGTCAATGAAGGGAAGGGTAAAGAAGTTGTAGAAGAGGTTAGAACACCTGAAACATACCCTATTCTACCTGAAGAACCTTTCCTTAAAGCAATCAAAGCCTTAGGAGGAAAATCCCTGGAAGGAGTGCCACTTTTTTGTGGAAAAATGGAGCCTGAGGTAGTCTTGGAATGGATAGAGGGATTGGAGAATCACTTTGAATGTGATGGAATCAGTGAGGCACAAAAGGTGAAGGTGGACAATTTTAGATTGAGAGAAGAATCCTTGACTTGGTCGAAAGTTATCCAAGAAGAGACACAAAAAGAGGGCAAGAACCCAATAGCCACTTGGAAGGGCATGTTAGCCAAGGTGAAAGAAGCATACATCCCTGAAGATTATAAGATCCAGTTGCACAAGAGGAGATAAAATTTGAGACAAAGAGACTTGTATGTGATCAGCTACACTGAGGAATTTCATAAGTTGTGTCTGAGATCCAAGGTGGTAGAGGATGAGAGCATCAAGGTAGCCAGATACTTGAATGTCTTAAGATGGAATATTCAAGAGGAATTAAGTTTGTTATGCCCTAACACCATGCATAAGTGCTACCAATTGGCATTGAAGGTGGAGGAAAAGAGCGAGAAGAAACAAGAGAAAAGCAACAGAGGAAGAGGTAGGGGAAGAGATGGTAGAGGTCAGAGAGGTAGCTTTGGTGGAAGAAGTATAGACAAAATATCCTAAGGGGAATCCAAGTTGGTTGAGAAAAGTGGGGATTCCAATAGTAAGAGAAACTATAGAGGAAGGGAATCTAGCAACTCTAGTAGAGGAAGGTCTAGTGGACCAGGAAGAGGGTCCTATTTTTCCACCATGAAGTGCTACAATTGCCATCAACTTGGACACTTGACCTATAGATTCCCTGAGAAGTCTTCTTCATCCCAAGGAGGTGAGAGGAGAGTAAATTATGCTCAATAGGATGCAACAAATATGAAAGCATCAGAAGTGAGTTTGGATTCAGAGGTTGGAGAGAACCTCATGATAAGAAGAGTCTTGATTAAAGAACCAGTTAAGGAGGAACCTAGCCAAAGGAGATCCTTGTTTAGAATAAAATGAAAAATCATGGGAAAGGTATGTAGAGTGGTGGTGGATTCAAAATTCTCAGACAACATAGTGTCAGAGGAAGTGGTGAGTAAGCTCAATTTGCCAAGAATACCACATAGTGATCCCTATAGAGTCACATGGCTCAACAAGGGGCAACATGTTTTTTTGAATGAACAAACTTGGGTGGAGTTCACTATAGGAGGATACAAGGACAAAATATTGTGTGATATCTTGCCCATAGATGCTTGCCACCTACTCCTAGGTAGGCCATGGTAGTTTGATAGAAAGGAAATACACCATGGAGAGAAGAATGATTATACCTTCCAAAAGGATGGAACCACCTACAAAATCCAATCCATAGGAGACCAAGTGGAGGGCGGACCCAAAGGTTCTAATGTGCTGCTAGTTGGTGAGAAAGAGTTCATCAATACACTCCAGGAGGGAGAAGGAGTGGGGTTTGCCATTGTTGTAAAACCAAAAGAAGACAACAAAGAGAAGAAGGTGTGCATTCCTAAAGAAGTGCATCAGGTCCTAAATCAGTTTAAGGACATCATTAGTGATGAAACACCAACTAAATTGCCTCCTCAATGTGCCATAAGTCACCAAATTGATTTCATACCTGGAGCTTCATTGCCCAATAAGGCAGCTTATAAAATGACACCGGATCAGAACAAGGAGATAGCCAAGCAATACAAGAACTCCTAGACAATGGACTAATCAGAAAGAGCATCAGCCCATGTGCAGTACCCACCTTTTTTGCTCCAAAGAAGGGAGGTACTTGGAGACTTTGCACTGATTCTAGAGCCATAAACTAGATTACTATCAGGTATAGATTTCCCATCCCAAGAATTGAGGACTCGATGGATTATTTGGGAGGTGCTGAGTACTTCACCAATATAGATCTGAAGAGTGGTTACCACCAAATCATAATAAAGGAGGGTGATGAATGGAAGACAACCTTCAAGACCACATAAGGACTCAATGAATGGCTTGTTATGGCATTTGGACTCACAAATTCTCCTAACACACTCATGAGACTCATGAATGTAGTACTTAAGGGATACATTGATAAATTTGTTGCTGTTTACTTAGATGACATCTTAATTTTTAGCAAGTTTAAAGATGAGCATCTTAAGCATATAGAAATTGTATTGAGTAAGCTATGTGATGAGAAACTAACCATCAATTTGGAGAAATGTGAGTTTATGAAACATGAGTTGGTGTATCTTGGGTTTTGTAGTCTCAAGAGGTGATTTGAAGATGGATACCTCTAAGGTGGAAGCCATAATCAGTTGGCCTACACCTAAGACATCAAGTGAAGTAAATTTTTTTCATGGCTTGGCTTAGTTTTATAGAAAGTTCATCAGAGGGTTTAGTGAAATATGTGCACCCGTGCTTGAGACAATCAAGGGAGGTATGAGAACCAAGTTTGTATAGACAAAGGAAGCACAAAGAGGATTTGATCTCTTGAAGACAAAGGTAGCTCCTCAATTGATACTCATCCCACCAAGCTTTGACACGCTTTTCACCATTGAATGGGATGCAAGCAACATGGCGGTCGGAGCAGTTTTGAGCCAAGATAATAGACCGGTTGCCTTTTTCAGTGAGAAGCTCAATGATGATAAAAAAAGGTATTTTTCCTATGATTTGGAATTGTATGCACTTGTCTAATCTCTTAATAAATGAAGACATTATTTTCTACCTAAGGAATTTGTTGTTTACATTGATAATCAAGTTCTTAGCTTTCTTAATTTTGAAGAAATGTTAAACCATATGCATATTAAATGGGTAGAGTATTTGCACTCATATACCTTTACCATTAAACACAAGAAAGGACAATGTAATAAGGTAGCTGATGCATTGAGTAGGAGGTTACTAATAGTGCAAGAAGTGCAACTCAAAAGCATTGGAGTGGATGGTTTCAAGAATTTGTATGAAGAAGATGAAGACTTTGCTGCTGCCTACAAGGTTTGCCAAGGGTTTGGAAACCATTTTCATAGTGAATATGCAGATTACACCTTGCAAGATGGCCTTTTGTTCAAAGGAGGACAACTATGTGTGCCTAAAGGGTCCATGAGAGAAAACTTGATGCAAGAGAAGCACAATGGATGCTTGAGTGGACATTTTGGTTTGAATAAGACTTTGGAACTTGTCCAAAGATTCTACTTTTGGCCTAAAATGAAAAGAGATATCAGGAGATATGTGGAGAAATGTGTGGTTTGTCAAAGAGCTAAGGGCACATCTTTCAATGCTAGTCTCTATCAGCCTTTACCTATCCCCAACTGGCCATGGTAGTGTGTAAGTATGGACTTTGTTGTTTGTTTGCCTAAAACCAAATCAGGTTTTGATAGCTTCTATGTTGTGGTAGATAGGTTTAGTAAGATGACTCATTTTATTGCATGAAAGGTCACTCATGATGCTAGGTTATTAGAATCCATTTTTTACCTATCAGCATAGTGTCAGATAGGGATGCAAAGTTTATTGGTCATTTTTGGAAGACTTTATGGCAAAAATTAGGTGCTAACTTGTCTTTCAGTTCAGCCTATCATCCCCAAACAGATGGCTGAACTGAGGTGGTCAATAGAACACTTGGAAATCTTCTTAGATGCCTGACAAAAGAGTATGGTCAAGCTTGGGATCAGATCATCCATCAAGCTGAGTTTGCGTACAATGACAGTGTGAATAGGTCCACCAGTAAAAGCCCTTTTGATATTGTGTATGGCATTCATCCTAGAGGTGTTTTGGAGGTCAGAGATGTGGGAACGATGGGACAATAGAGTGGACATGCCTTAGACATGGCTCAAACAATGGAAGAGTTTCATGAGCAGGTTAGGACAACCCTATTGGATACTACACAAAGGATCAAGGAAAGAGTAGATAAGAAAAGAAAAGACATCCAATTTGCTATTGGTGACATGGTGATGGTTCATTTGAACAAGGAAAGGCTTCAGAAAGGTGTCCCTAGTAAGCTTCAAATGAGGAGGATAGGTCCTTGCAAAATTTTGGCCAAATATGGCACTAATGCATACAAGATAGACCTACCCAGTGATATGGATTTATCCCCCATTTTCAAGGTGTCAGATTTGGTGCAGTATAAGGGAACACTTCCAGAAGAAGATAGTAGAGTTTTAGAGGTCTCTCAAGCACTTTCAGACCTTCCCTTACCAGCTGCACCCATTCCCCAAGCCGAGAAGGTGTTAGATTCTAGAGTTTTGAAGAAAACAAGGCATACCGCTTACATGGAGCACTTGATCAAATCAGAGAACCTCCCATCATTTGAGGCTACTTGGATACCTGAGGCAAAATTATCTAAGCATAGAGCTCCTCTTTGTTTGCTGCCTTAAGGAGTCACTTGTCTTCTTTTTTATTGGGGGGAATTTGGTGCAGGAGCACCTAGTTTTGAGTGCAATTTCTTCATTTTGCCGTGTTTGTTCATAGTTTGGTTTTGGATGGTGAATAAGAGTCTTCTCATAGGTCCTCATATGTTTTTGATATGCTTTGGTAGGTTGGATATGTTGGCATTACAATAAGTTTGTTGGTATGATGATATTGATAAGGTTGTTGGAGATTGATGATATAATTGATAAAGGATGATTACTATCTTAATAATATTATTTTGTCATTGATGTCAAGCAATTGATTTTCTGATTCAGTATGATGTTGCCATATCTTAAAGAGTATGTTTTGATGAGTATAAAGATGTCGGTAAGTGACACAGAAAGAATGTGAAAATGAAGGGGACTAATAAGTTATTCAATGGGCAATTATTACCGAGTTAGACAGTGATGAGATTATGCTATTTTGATTGTTTTGATATCCTATATATGTGTATTCGAAGACTGAATAAGAAAGAGAAAATATTTCATGTAATAGAATGAGTAAAGGTTTGATACTGTTCTATTTTACCGAGCAAGGAGCTAGTCGGTAAACACCAAGGTTATCAGTGTCGGTTAAAGAAGAAAGAAATTACCGAGTAAAGTTCAATATTTACCGAGTATCAACTGAGCAGTAACATAATGCATTGGATGAATAAATACATTATTAAATGAAGGATGCCAATGAGCTGGAGATTTATAGAAGATTGGAATGTCGTGCAAAAAGTTTGTTAAGGATCAACGGAAATGAAAATTCAAGAGTTAGATCTACAACACAGATTGAACGATCATAACCGAGCACAAGTACCAAGGAAGGTATACAAGTTTCAAGGCAAGATAAAATGTTTTTTAGTTCAAAGGATTCAATGAACCTAGTCAAGTTTGAAGATTTGATGGCTAAGATTAATCATGGGAAATGTGATTAAGGAGATTAAGCGGTTAGGAATTGCTTATAAATAAGGAAAAGTTGATGAACAATGGATGCGGGCAAATAGAAGAGCAGTGATACTGCAGAGGTGGTTACCAAGTACAGAAGATTGAAGATCTAATTGAAGAACAGATTGAGAAGCCCAACAAGGAGGAAGATAAGTTTTATGACAAGATTATTTTGAGCACATAGAGTCTGCTTTAACATTTCAGATGTGAAGTTGCAGATATATTTTATTATTGTAATAATTTTTGTAAGTGATAGGAAATCTCTTAACTGAGTGGACCTAACAATCTTTTTTGTAAATCCTCTAGCAAGGTAACATTCTAATTGAGTGTTTGAAATCCTTTGACAAGGTCACTTCTAACAAAGTGCAAGATTCTGATAGATCCGAGGGAAATCCCTTGACCGGGTCACATCTAGCAATGTGGTTATGTAATCTTTAACAGGATTGACTTTTAACTGAGCATACTCTAGAAGAGTATATTTTCTTAGTGGGTTCGAAATCCCATAATGGTTTTTCCCTATTTGGGTTTCCACATTAAATTTGGTGTTAAATGTGTTTTGATGTTTCAATTTTATCTGTTTATGAGTTTGAATGATTTACAGTTATAGTTGCATATCAAGTAAGTTCTACCGAGGTTGAATCTGATGAATATTTTGTATTGTGAGTTTATCTGATTCACCCTCCCCTCTCATCTAACTAACATCCCTGCAGTAGGGGATTTTGGAGGTTTAGGTATTATATGGGATCCTAGACATATCTCATTAGAAACTATAGAGACTAATAGATTCTAGATGGGACTAGAAGTAAAATCTATTAGCAATAACCTAAGTTTTAATCCGATTAATGTTTATGGACCCACCCCAAATGACTTAAAACAAGTAGTCTAGGAGGAACTCTCCTCTTTCATGAATAGATACAAGAATATAAATTGTATCATAGGTGGATCAATTATAGATTGTGCCAAAACTTTGATGATAGAAAAGAGAGTACCTCAGATATTTTGGAGAGAAGCAATAAGCACTACAGTTTACACCCTCAACCGAGTACAACTAAAGAAAGGAACTATGAAGATACTGTATGAAATCTAGTATGACAAGAAACCAAATGCAAGTTATTTTAAAATATTTGGAAGTAGATGTTATGTTCAGAAAGATGACAAAAATGGAAAATTTGATTAGAAAAGCGAGGAAGGAACATTTCTTGGTTATTCCTCTAGAAGTAAAGCATTTAAATGTCTGATCAAATCATCTAACAAAATAGTGGAAAGTGCAAATGTAAAAATTGATGAATTTGTAGAAAGGAATGATGAAGGAAACTCCAAAGAACTAGAAGATTATGAAGATTTTTTATATGTACAACCGAGAAGTTTTACCGAGAAAGCCGATGAAGAAAATACTCAGTTACCGAGTGATGAAGAAGATCATACAAAGCCTATCGAGCCTATATTAGTGAAATATGCCAGAAGAAATCATGCATCAAGTCAGATTATAGGAGATAAGGATGATCCAGTGATGACAAGGAACAAACTGAGATAGAACACATGTCTGGTATCCGAGTTTGAACCGAGGATAGTAAAAGAGGCATTAAGCAATGAAGATTGGGTGAATGCAATGATAGAAGAGATTGAACAAATCAAGAAAAATGAAACATGGACACTGGTCCCAAGACCAAAAGAGAAAAATGTAATTGGTACAAAGTGGATTTTCAGAAATAAGCTAAATGAAAAAGGTGAGGTCATTTGGAATAAAGCAAGGCTAGTTTGCAAAGGTTATGCTCAAGAAGAAGGAATAGACTATGGTGAGACTTTTGCACTTGTGGCAAGACTTGAAGAAGTGAGAACATTATTGGCATATGCTGCTTACAAAAATTTCAAGGTATATCAAATGGATGTTAAATCTGCATTTTTGAATGGTATACTAGAAGAAGAAGTCTATATTGAACAACCTGAAGGATTTATTGAAGAGAAGAATAAAGATCAGGTATGTAAGTTGAACAAAGCTTTATATTGCCTAAAGAAAGCACCTAGAGCATGGTATGAAAGGTTGCACTCTTATTTAATCAAGATTGGATTTACGAGGACTAGTGAAAACAACAACATGTATATGAAGAATGATGAGGATAATGGAATACTGATTTCAGCCATATTTGTTGATGATATTATTTTTTGTGGAAATGATTCTTTATGTAAGAACTTTGGAAATGAAATGTGCAAAGAATTTGAGATGTCATTAATTGGTGAAATAAAGTATTTTATAGGTTTACAGATACTGCAAATGAAAAATGGGATTTTCATTACTCAATCCAAGTATATAAAGGAATCTTGAAGAAATTTGGAATGGAGGATTCTAAACCTATAAGTACTCCTATGACTACTAATTGTAAACTATCAAAGAAGGATGAATATGCATTTGTTGATGAGACACTTTACCGATCTATGATTGGAAAGTTGCAATATGAAGTTCACAACAGGCCTGATATAGCACATGCAGTAGGTATAGCTGCAAGATTTTTTGCAGATCCCAAAGAAACCCATATGTCAGCAATCAAGAGAATTTTAAGATACTTGAGAGGCACTGAAGATTATGGTTTACTATATAAAAAGAGGAATGATTTTGACTTAAAAGTCTATACTGATGTTGATTGGGCAAGAAATATTGATGACAGGAAAAGCACAAGCGGTGGAGCTTTCTTTTTGGGAGAAAAACTAGTGAGTTGGCTTAGCAAGAAACAAGGATGCATTTCACAGTCAACAGTTGAAGTTGAATATGTCGCTGCAACATTGAATTCTACCATTATAGCATGGATCAAACAATTGTTGGAAGGTATGAATGAGACAGTTACCAAGCCAGTAACTATATTTTGTGATAATACAAGTGCTATTAACATTTCAAAGAATCCGGTAATGCACTCTAAGACAAAGCATATCTCTATAAAGTATCATTATCTACGAGAAGAAGTTCAAGAAAAGAAAGTTGTGCTGGAGTATGTTAGAACAAAGGAACAAATAGCAGACATCTTCACAAAGCCATTGCCAAGGGACACTTTTGAGTATCTCTGAAGTAAGTTAGGGGTCCTACCCCTATCTAGTACACACTAACAAAGTTTAGTGAAAGCATCAATTCTATGACTCTACATAATACTATTTGTGAGTTAATGCTGATTTACACACTTTAGGAGGTTGCCTAAAGTTGTGCAGGAAATAGTGAATGAAGACAAGATTCCCTGACCGAGACTAAGATGATACATTTGTATATGTTTTAACAGCAAGGAAATTACTTCATAAGGGAAGTAATCATGGATTAGTTTTACTTTTGGAATTGTTGTCAAAGGGGGAGAAGACTAATGACAGGGGGAGAAGATTACAGGAGAAGTTTACAGCTTAAGGATAACAGGAGAAGAATAACAGCAGTCCGAATCAATTGGAATAAATCAAGTTGGTATTGCCATCAATGCCAAAGGGGGAGATTGTTGGCATAACAATAAGTTTGTTGGTATGATGATATTGATAAGGTTGTTGGAGATTGATGATATAATTGATAAAGGATGATTACTGTCTTAATAATATTATTTTGTCATTGATGTCAGGCAATTGATTTTTTGATTCAGTATGATGTTGCCATATCTTAAAGAGTATGTTTTGATGAGTATAAAGATGTCGGTAAGTGACACATAAAGAATGTGAAAATAAAGGGGAGTAATAAATTATTCAATGGGCAACTATTACCGAGTTAGACAATGATGAGATTATGTTATTTTGATATCCTATATATGTGTATTCGAAGATTGAATAAGAAGGAGAAAATATTTCATGTAATAGAATGAGAAAAGGTTTGATACTGTTCTATTTTATTGAGCAAGGAGCTAGTTGGTAAACAACAAGGTTATCAGTGTCGGTTAAAGAAGAAAGAAGTTACCGAGTAAAGTTCAGTATTTACTGAGTATCAACCGAGCAGTAACAGAATATATTGGATGAATAAATACATTATTAAATGAAGGATACCAATGAGTTGGAGATTTATAGAAGATTGGAATGTCATGGAAGAAGTTTGTTAAGGATCAACGATAATGAAAATTCAAGAGTTAGTGTAGATGTATAAAAATGACCATATTCCTAAATGAATATTTTATGTTCATTTCTCTATTTAATTAAATCCAATTTAATTAAATTACCCGCATTCCTCTATTTAATTAAGTAAATTACTCGATTAAATTCATTATATCCATTTAATGAATAAATCATTTTATTCAATTAAATTCCCCCTATCCACTTTTAATTAAATTCAAATTTAATTAAATAGTTATCCTAAAATTGAATAAATCTAATTTATTTAATTTCCCCAAATTGCAACCAAATTGAATAAATCATTTAATTCAATTAAATCCTATTATCCCTCCATCCACTTGCAAAATCCTACATCTCCCAATTGCCTTCCTAAACCCCTTCCTAAATTCTTCTAGACTCTTCTAAATTGCTTCTAATTAGCAAGATGCTGACTATTTCTTGCAGGTGGAGCGGGAAATTTTCTTTCATCGATTTCTTTTGTTGACCACCAAGATCAAAATTTTTGTTTTGTTGACCAATTCTTTTTCATAGATCAGATAATCATTGCCTTAAAAGGATAAAATAAACACCATGTTTTCATGGAGCAACATCTCCATATAGATTTTAGCCAATCATTGCCTTGAAAGATAAAAATAACAACTTGATTGCCTTGTCTCGAAAGTGGAAGGAATATGCTCTCCCCTTAGCTGGGTGATAAAAAATCCAGACCATTCTTAAAAGCTTTCTGTATTTCAAGTATAAATCCTTTAGCAGACCTGCCTTCCCGAGGAGTTGCATTTAACTCTTAAAGCCGTTTATGGCCAGTGCGAAGGAAATGACCTAAGTGGGGAATGACTTTGACGCTAAGAATTCCAAACCACTATAATCAAATGTGGAAAGTGATGAAAGTCCTTTTCAACGGTTGCGTGCAACGATTAGCCTTCCCCCAGTATCCTTGAGATACGTAAAGCCTTTGTTCTAAAGGTTGGGAAGCCTCCTGAGGGAGTTTATCACTGAAAGTCGAACGGGAAGCCTGATTACGAACCGTAAAAATAGAAGCTTTGAACCGAGTCAGTAACCAGACATTTATAACATCATAGTGCAAGGGTGGGGAAGAATCTGCCCCCAAGATTACTCACCATATATCTCCCAAGATAACTACTCACCTGTAAAGCGATTCACTTTGGGTTAATTTCTTGCAAAAGGCAAAAAAAGGGCACCCTCTAGGGGGTGACACAGCTGTTTGAGCTGACAGAGTATCGAGACTAGTGGGCTATGATGTTATTTATGACCCTTGACTAAAGAGTCTTTCTAAAGTGTATTATTTGTATCAAAACCTGTTAAAACATTGGGGATTTGAACACATCTTCGCAGAACATACACTTTTTGTTAGATTAGGCAAAATGGTTGTACTTTTTGTGCCGTGCTTGCATTTACTACTTCAGAAAATCATCCATCAAACTTAAAAAATTCAAGACAAAGAGTCAAAATTTAGCAAAAATCAACCAAAAGAAAAATCAGTGCAGTTTAGCGCATAAGAGCAACCTCTTAACGCGTAAGGTACTTTTTTAGCGCATGTAACCATCAATTTAGCGCATTGGTTCCAAACAGTAGCGTTCCATCCCCAAAGCAAAACAATGTGGAAACATTTAGCGCACCAGAGAAACAGTCTAGAGCGTGGAAGCAACAGCTTAGCGCGTGGACACTAGACTTTAGCGCATCAAGTTCAAAAGTTCGCGTGTGATAGGCCCAGGTTAGCGCATAGATTTTTCAAAACTAATAGAAAACAAATTTGACCATTCAAAACTTTAGCGCGTGTCTGGGGGCAGCCTAGTGCTTGTGGTCATTATTTTAGCGCGTGGGGTAAATTTAGTAGTGCATATAGTCTCTGTTTTAGCACGTGGTCCAAAACATAAAAACAAATGGCAAAACAGTGCAAAATTTTCAAAATTTCAAAAACATTTTCCGAAGCCTTCTTCATCAAACATCATTTTTCATCAAACAAGAATAGCAAAAACAAACCGTTAAGACTATTTCTTGAGCTAATTTGTGTCAAAACAAACGTTGTAGAATCCTAAACGAATTGCATGGTAAAACATATCTATCTTATCATAATCTGGAAACCTCATCATTTGTATCAACATAATCCTTTACCATCTTACGGATTTAATCTCACAAAAACACTTGTTTAAAATTTTCAAGTTGTCAAATCCAGTCTTCATATCGGGAGTCTTTTATCCATATCATTTGACACACTTTGTCATGAAGGGGCATCTAAACCTTCACTTTGATAAAGTAAGATTTGAAATTTTTCAAACAAGATCAACTGAATCCAAACCAATCAAAGGAAACCATTGATTACTCATGCATAACTAATTCTCATATTTTGAGAAGAAAGAACTTTTATCGTAACATCACGTTGAAGAAACAACAACCTAGTTTTTCCAAATTCATCAAGAGAAACAAGTTCTTATACATCAATCGTCAACTATTCAAATATCATTGGGTATTCCTATATCATGTCAAACATTATATCCAAAAAAAATCCACCGAATTTGACAAGGAACCCTTGAAGACAAGAGCCTACTGTCAAAATTCTGCTTTTAATCAAACCATAAACCGCAGCGGAAAAATCAATCTAGCATTCTTGCCTGACGAGTGCATCACTTATAACATATCTCAACCAGAACCAACCACCCTCGAGCAACATATCAACGAGGCTTTTGTCCCTTTCATCACTGAGAGTTTCTACTAAAATGCTTGTTACTCGCTCTCAAAGCAACCAACAAAGCGAGACACACGCTGAGTCTAGCATGAACTGGAGATTGTCAAATCCTTTTGAAGTTCCACCCTTAGAAGAACCTGAAATTACTGAAGCACTTCTTCAGGAATGTCAGGAAAACCCTTCATTCCAAAAGCTTGTAGAAAGGCTCATGGAAAATGACAAAGAAAAATATCTGCTCATGCTTACAAGTAAAGGCGTTAAACTTTCTGAAGATTTAGACTCAAACATCTTTAAAACTAGATCTCGATAATATGCATATCAAGAACAACAAAGAGAAGAAGAAACTCGTAACTTTGAACAACACATACCTGAACAACACATTCTAGAACAATGCATACTAGAAATGCGTATACTCAAACTAGAAACACCAGAGCAAAATATACCATTTACCACACCTTTTCAGATGAGAACAAATACAAGGGAAGAAATTTTCCCTCGATAAGAAAGTATACCTTTAGCTGCCTTTACTCAACAAATGCAAATGTTGAAAAGGCAAATACATGATATGCAACAAGGGACAATAGTGCGATACTCTTTAAACAAAATCTGTCCTTATCCATTTGACAGAAGATTGAACATGGTGCCTTTTCCTCCCAACTCAGACGTCCCAAATTTGATAAATATGATGGGAAAAGTGATCCCCGAGATCATGTTCAAGAATTTTGCACCATGAGCCTTGAATTTGCTCATGATGACACCTATTTAATGAGGTTATTTCCCAGAAGCTTGGGAGGGAAAACCATGGAATGGTTATCCAAAATTACACCACCTGTCAGATCATTTGTTGAATTGGTTAACAAATTCATAACCCAATATTCCTATAACATCCAACATGCCATAACCATGCTAGATGTTTGCAACACCAAACAAAAGAACAATGAAACATTCATGGTATTCCTTCAACACTGGCGACGTATGGTCTCCAGATATCCTCGAGATATTCCCGAAAAGGAGAAAATGGAAACCTTCATCGATAATTTGAATAGTGAAATGAGTTACAAACTAAAACTACAATGCATACCATCTTTCGCTAAATTGATTGAAAATGGCATTCAAGTAGAGGAAGCATGTGTCAAAGAGGGAACACTCAAATTCTACAAGGAAGGAACCAACTCATCAAACTACAATAACCAAAACAACACCAACCTTAACAAATCTCAATTTTGGACTCGAAACAAAAATGAAGGCACCAATGAAACACATGATCCCAAATCTAAACAACCAGTGCTTGCATTATCTGGAAATCCTCAAAACATGAAAAATCCTAAAAATGCTAATCCAAATGCTAACACATATGCACAAAACACCGATCAAGGACAACTCAACATAAACAACAACAATGATACTCAAAACAAAAACATGAATCCAGGACCTAACAACAATTCACACAACAACATAAACAATTTCCAAAAGCGCATCTTCACACCACTAGGGCAATCACTAGAATCAACATTCAAAGAATTTTTGGCACACAAGATTCTTTTCTTGCCTCCAATCAGCAACTATGAACCTCAAATCAAACCACCTTGGTGGAATGATTCACACTATTGTGATTACCATCGTAACAAGGGTCATCAGACAAACGATTGCATGAGGTTAAAACACATGGTGCAAGATATGATTGATCGAGGTGACTTAACAATTGATGGTTTCAAAACAAATGGTGATCATGGAGCCTTTAAAAATCCTCTTCCAAATTATAAAGATGGAGCTTCAACCTCGAACGATACACGTGGAGCTCGTATCAACCATATCTACAACAACACCATCAATCACATATCAGCTGAAGATCATCAAGTAAATGTCATCAACATTCGAGATAAGCGTGATCATGAATCTGTCAATGTAACGACCCGAACTCAAAAATATGTCTTGAAAGGACATGCTGCGCCTACAATTACCACACCAAAAATCCAATATGACTTGGTTAGCC
This sequence comes from Cryptomeria japonica, assembly GCF_030272615.1. Taxonomy (NCBI): domain Eukaryota; kingdom Viridiplantae; phylum Streptophyta; class Pinopsida; order Cupressales; family Cupressaceae; genus Cryptomeria; species Cryptomeria japonica. Next base: position 171,927,690 of record NC_081405.1, read on the forward strand.
AACTCCGTAAAACTCCAGCACAGATATCTATACTAGAATTATTGAAACTATCACCAAAGCACAAAGACATATTAGAACAAGCACTATTGGAAACCAATGTACCTCAAAATTTGGATATAGAAAGATTTCAAGCCATGGTCGCCCATATGACTGGACCTCATAACCTCACCTTCTTAGAACATGACGATGCTTCCTTGATCCATCTGCATGATACTCCTCTCCATATCGAAGTCATTGTTTGCAAACACAGAGTAAAAAGAGTCTTAATAGATGGAGGAGCCAGACTTAATAGATGTACTTTAAAGCTTATCCATGCATTAGGCTTCTCAGAAGAATCTATTGATCCTTGCAAGAAGATTACCATAAAGGCATATGATGATGAGGAAAGGTCCTCTAAAGGAACTATGATATTACCTATTCAAGTAGGACCAATACAAAAGGATACTATATGTCAGGTCTTAGATATTGATCTCACCTACAATATTTTGTTAGGACGACCCTGGATACATGAAATGCAACCAGTACCTTCTACATATCACCAGTGTGTCAAATTTCCTTATGACGGACAAGAGGTCTCCATATCTGCTGATCACAATCCATTTCAACATTGCAACACAATGGGGGCAACCCAAGATAGTTTGGTTCCTCATAATAGAGAAAAGTAGCGATCTTCAACATCAGATCAACAAACAACAAAATCCAACTCCTTATGGGGAGACTTCAAACAGAAAATGCAAATCAAAGACCAAGGTATCGGAGAATACTCTTTGGAGCCCTTATGTTTAGCCAAATTGCCAACATCATCTAGATCTCATGGATTGCCCACTACAACGACACATCTGGTCACTCAGCCCATCACCAAATTTGATGGTACCTTCATCCAATTGGGCACTCTGGCACATGAATCAGAAGACAAGGATGTTCTTAGCTGGTTATACCAAGATGAGAAAGAAGATAATAGAGCAGCTACCCTGGATATTGTTCTACCTACACACCTATATGGAAAAGGATACTTAATCATGCAAAAAATGGGATATGATGGTAAAGGACCTATTGGGAAACACAAGGAAGGAGTCACTGAACCTATAAATCTTCCTTCACAACCCAATAGAAACAAAGCAGGATTGGGTTGTGAGCTCACTTTCCTACTAAAAAGGCCACCCCACCTAACTATAAAACCTCAATGGAAAGTAAAGATGAAATACAAATAAGAATCCTGGCAGGAAGCACTCTTTGAATCAGCAGAAACAATCCGCAAGGCACGGGAGCGTCAAGATCAAAAGTTACATCAAGAAAAGCTTCTAAAACACAAAAGGGCCATATCTGCAGTAGTAGCTCATATTCAAACAACAATATCTCAAGAAACAATAAAATCATCTCCGGATACCATTATTCCTCCCCGAGGAAGCACAGTCTATGAACAAATATAGAAAATAGAAGATGGATCTGACACAAAATCAACAAAAACTATCAAAATGGCATCTATCATCAAAGATTTGTTTTCACCATACAACATACCAGTTTACAACATTGATAGAATTTGGGATGATGCCTCGGAGACTGATTCCAATGAATATGAATGGGGTACCTGCTCCAATGCTACTACAGATATCCCTAATGATACTGATTCTATATCTCTTTCCCAAGAAGAACATAACGCAAGAGATAGACCTCTTGAATTTGGACCGCAGAATATCTATGACGATGGGGAAAGCGAACAAAAACATTATGAACAAGTCTATGTGGAAGATAATACCATCAAAGACCTCGACGAAATCCTAGACTTCTTTAAAACCAAGAACAATCATGGTGAAAACTCTGTCCTAACACTCACAGTAGCCAAACTTGGTCCACCTAATGATTCCTTACCGCTTGTCTTTCCTGACCTCATTGACTGGGATGAACTTGAAATCCATGATATACCAATTTTTCCAGATGATGAATCTATTATCCATTACCTATGTACCGTAAATCTAGAAATAGGCTCTACCAGTGAACAAAGTAATGATGTCTACAAACTAGGGAGTGCCAAGTCTCTCAGTCGCAAAAATGAACAAAATAAAGAATCTGATGCTGAAAACCAATCAATGGCAGCTCTAGATCACAAAAAAGTAAAAATAAAGGATGCATCTGAGGGTGAAAACCTTTTTAAGGCACCTAACGATGGGAGACTTGACACTCTTCCTGAGCACTTTCATGAGCGATCACCCATATTGATTGAGCCCACTCAATCAATCAACATTGGCACCATGGAAGCAGTCAGAAACCTACACCTTGCAAAATCTCTGATAGAGGAAGAAAGATCAACATTCATCATCTTCTTTAAAGAGCGGCAAATTAACTTTGCTTGGTCATATGCTGATATGCCTGGAGTGGATCCACACTTAATCATGCATCACTTGTCCATCTCTTTAGGAGTTAAACCAGTCAAGCAAAATCTACGAAAGATGAATCCATAGGTGGCACTCATGGTCAAAACTGAACTAAAAAAATTATTAGACATCGGATTCATTCAACCCATTGACTATGCAGAATGGATTTCCAACATCGTCCCAGTATCAAAACTAGATGGTAGTATCGGAATATGCACTGACTTCAGGGATGTTAACAAAGCTTGTCCAAAAGACGACTTTCCTCTGCCCAGTATCGACATAATTATAGATCTCACAGCAGGCCATGCAATGCTTTCACTAATGGACGGTTTCTCAGGCTATAATCAAATCAAAATAGCCCTAGAAGATCAAGATAAAACCACATTCACCTGTCCTTGGGGAATGTACTATTGGAATGTTATGCCTTTTGGCTTAAAGAATGCAGGGGCCACTTATCAAAGAGCAATGACCACAATATTCCATGACATGATGCATACATTTATGGAAGACTATGTGGATGATTTACTAGCTAAATCCTTCACCAGAGCAGAACATCTTGGCATCCTAACAAAGATCTTTGATCGATTGGAGAAATTCCAAGTCAGGCTCAACCCGAAGAAGTGTGTCTTTGGGGTTACATCAGGCAAGTTACTAGGCTATATAGTCTCAGCTAAAGGTATTGAAGTAGATCCAGCAAAGGTACAAGCCATTATGGACATGCCACCACCAAAGAATATCAGTCAACTTAGATCTCTACAAGGATGACTTCAATCAATCAGGCAATTCATCGCTTAGCTAGGAGATAAAAGTCTACCATTTAACCATTTACTACACAAAAATGTACCATTCAAATGGGAGACCAAGTGTGCAGAATCTTTTTACCAAATCAAACAGTACCTGATGAATCCACCAGTTCTAGTACCACTAGTCGCAGGAAAGCCACTTATCCTATATATCTCAATAACAGATATATCGTTGGGGGCACTATTGGCACAATAAGATCAACAAGGGAAGGAACACGCCATATATTACATTAGTAGGACATTGAATGGCTATGAACTCAACTATACATTCATTGAAAAAGCTTGCCTAACAGTGGTCTTCACATCTCAGAAGTTCCGACATTATATGCTAGCACACACCACTAAGCTAGTTGCAAAAAATGATCCTCTCAAATATCTATTCAGCAAGGTAGCTCTTATAGGCCGATTGGCTAAATGGGTCATGATTCTCAGTGAATTTGACATCCAATACACAGAAAGATGAGTAATCAAAGGACAAGCAATTGCAGATCAGTTAGCTGAAGCACCGCTACCAGGCAAACACACCATGGAGATTGAATTTCCAGACAGGACGTTCTTTCTCTTTCTATTAAACAATGGACCCTATATTTTGACGGATCCTATACACAACATGGTGCAGGTGCTGGCATTCTGTTCATCACTCTTGAAGGACACACTATACCAAGATCATATAGGCTTATGTTTCCATGCACAAATAATGTGGCTAAATATGAGGCATTGGTTATAGACATCAAAATGGCCATAGAATGGAAAATCATAGAGTTAAAGGTCTATGGAGACTCACAACTGGTCGTCCACCAAATCAACAATGACTATCAGACAAAGGATGGCAAGCTACTACCCTACAAGTGAATGGTGGACGACTTCAAATAGTATTTTGTACATATCACCTTCGAGCAAATACCAAGATTGAACAACAAAGCAGCCGATGCAATGGCTACTATCACTTCATTACTACAAATTTCGAAACAATAGAGTCGTTACGAGTTCCTGGTAGAGCAACTGTTCTCCCCCGCCTATGACCACTCTGAGTCCCAGGTTATCTATGCCTTGACTGGTTCAGATTCTCCGTTATATGGACCAATATACGACTACCTCAAGCACAATATCTTACCAATTGACCAATCACATAACCAAAAATGTAACTTTATCCGACAAGCTTCCTGTTACACCCTTACTGCTGATACTTTGTATCGTCGAGGTCTAGATGGTACTCTTCTTCGTTGCCTTGATCGTAATGATTCTGATTCTTCTTTACACGAGCTTCACAAAGGTATTTGTGGCACACATTCAAGTGGCACTACTCTTTCTAAAAAGCTTCTAAGGATGGGATACTACTAGCCTACAATGGAGAAAAACTCATACCACTTCGCCAAGAAATGTCCTAAATGCCAGATCCATGGTAATCTGATTCATGCACCAACATAGGAACTGCAGCCATTTACAACATCCTGACCCTTTTGTCAGTGGGGACTAGACTTAGTTGGCAAAATTCATCCTTCATCTTCAAATGGATACAAGTTCATTATAACTACAATAGAGTACTTTACCAAATGGATAGAAGCAATTCCCATGACCACAGTGACTGGGAAACAAATTGCCTCTTTTATCCTCAATTATCTGATTTGCAGATATGGTATTCCAAGTTCAATCATCATAGATAATGGATGACCTTTCAAAAATCAAGACGTCTAAGAACTATGTGAAAAATTTAAAATCCAACACAGGTTCTCTACACCATACTACCCACAGGGAAATGGTCAAGTGGAAGCATCTAACAAGACAATACTAAAAATCCTCAAGAAAATAGTGAATGATGCAGGCAAAGATTGGCACGTACAACTCTATCCAGCACTTTGGGCATATAGAACTAGCATCCGCACACCTACAGGAGCAACACCATACTCATTGGTATATGGATCAGAAGCCATTTTACCCCTGGAAGTAGAAATCCAATCTCTCAGAGTTTCTTTGAAAGGCTTAATCCTAGATGAAGAGTATCAAGTTAACCGACTGCAAGAGCTTGAACTATTAGATGGAAGATGTCAGCATGCTTATACTCATCTCAAAGCATATCAACAACGCATGTGCAGGAGCTATAATCACAAAGTCATCCCCCGCAACTTCAAGGTTGGTGACCTAGTCCTCAAAGAAAATCCAAGAAATCAGCAAGATCAAGAAAAGAAAGGGAAATTTGAACCTAACTGGTTGGGTCCCTATGTTATCATATCAGTCTATGGATCAGGTGCCTATCAGCTCACAAATTCAGAAGGAGATGTGCTCGATGAACCAACTAACAACATCCATCTAAAAAGGTACTACACTTAAGTAACCTAGTGCACGGAAAAAGCCAAAATAAGCAAAAAAAATCAAAAAATCCAGAAAAAGCAAAAACATAATGTACAATAAAAACAAATGGTGAAAACCTGGTAAATAGGCGCTCTTGTGAAAGAATGGCTCCTCTATCTATATCCATACCATTTTATCCGTAAAAACACTATCGGCCATCACCCGACACTTAACAAATATCCATTCAGGACATACTTAGCGTAGTCACTATCTTGGTTTATCCATATATATGCTCTTACCACGAATACACCATGGCTTGGAAATCATTGTACATATTCACATCAAGAGGGACACTCAGCTAGGGGCATTTTAAATCGTTTCAATATTGCAAACATTCAAGACATCAAGGTTACTTAAACTTAAAAGCATGACATCCAACAACCAAAACTACGCTTCATCACAAAACCAAACAAAACAATTCACAAAAATACCAAAGATGGATGATTTTCTGAAGTATTAAATGTTGAATTATCGCATAAAAATCTTAACTAGTTTTGCATTTTAAACTTTTTGAATTATTGGATTCTCTTCCTTGTCTCACTAAAAAGCTTCAAAGCTAGAGGTCATGAGGAACTTCCAATATTTTTTTAGTCTTTTGTCTGGGAGGCGATCACTTGTACTGTGTGAATACTGGCCTCGAGATGTGATACATCGACTATCACTGAAGGCCTGATTCCACTTCACACATACAAATGATTCAATCTTGTCTGTTTACGCAATACGCACTCAGGTCGTCCTTGTTCAATTATACCTTGACGCTTGTGCTATCTTGCAAAATCAAACATCATGTAAATTTTTCTTAGGTCATTATGGTTCAATTATACCATTATGCTTGTATAAATTTTCAACATTTCCTAAAACAAATCAATGCTCAATGATGATATCTACAAAGAAAGCAAAATAGCTATATCGGATGGCAAATACAGACTGAGGATGCTACCAAAAACATAGTCGCATATCATTTTACGATTAGTTGCATATCATTTTACAATTAGTCGCATATCATTTTACGATTAGTTGCATATCATTTTACATTTAGTAGCATATCAAATCATACATCTCATTTTCAAAATACATCTCACAGCATGTAAAAGCATACATCCTGCATCATGCATTATATCATATATTTAAGCATTGCATCATCACATAAACGAAATAACCCACATAACATGCATCCATATAAACACACCACATGATCAAGGAAAATGGGGCCGTATATATATATATATCTCAAAAATGATCAAAATGTACAAAATGTGTCAACACTGTGTCCAGTACAAAGAATAACAATGATAAAAAATACAACAGAGACCACATCTCTCAAGTATGACTATCCCCTGACGGAGATGGTTTAGCTCCAGATGCACCCGCCCCTGGATCCCTAGGAGGGTCCTGTCTCGGTGGCCTTGTCACACCTCGACTCTCAGACCGCGACCCAGTATCTTGAGATCGACTAGATCTCGACTGTGCAAAGCTCTGTACTCACCAGTCCCTGGGTACCATAGCCTCATAGTGCCACCGATAGTACTCTGCCTCCTGAGCTCTCAATGCTATCTCTCTCAGGGTGTCTCTCATAGGACCACCCGCCACTGCTCTCTGTATACTGGACACCACCTCCTCCGCTTGCCCCCTCCACTTTATCTCGGTGTCCCGCTCAGTGGTCAACTGAGAAATCTACTGCTGATATGTCAAAATCTGTGCCTGTAGCTGTTGTACAGTCACCTGTAGGGTCCGGATCTCCGCATCCTCAACATGTGTAGGGATCTGAACCCGTAGTGGTACCTGTGCAGGGGCAACTCCTCCTACTCGACCTGTCCTTGATGCTGGAGGTGGGAGCACATCTGTCCTCCTCCTCTATGCTGGTCACCTCACCTCATCAACACCTCCCACTGCAGCTAGCACCTCCTCCACTCTCCCCTCTCCACCGACTCCAATCGCCAATCCACCTCTCCCCCTGTCTATCACCCCCTATCTCACCGCTGTCTCCACACCCCTATCTCCTCTCCTAGCTCTACCTCCCCGCCTCCCTCTAGCTCCTCTCCCTCGTCCATCTCCTCCATCCTCTCCATCATCATCATCATCATCTCCCTCTCCCTCCTCCTCATCAGAATCAAAAGCTGGCCTCATCTCATCAGGATCAGATATCCTGGCCACCACCCATGCAACAAACAATCGGGCAAACTCATCAGTCATGCCCGCATCCTGAATCTCAGGGGCATAATCCCATATATGCCTGGCCAACCCGACAAACTCCTCTACCGCCACTACACTATCAATGGTCGGACCCCAATCCGCTACATCCTGCCGCCGTCGTGCATATAGGCACACTCCCTGTGGAATACCCTGCTAGTGCCCAAACTGCCTCAAAACTTGGGTCACCACAAACCTCTCGATCACAAACGGGGTCCTCCCGACCAAGTATCTGGTCATAAAAATAAAGGGCATCTCCAGCCCGTCCTCTGCCCACACCTTGCATCCTATATACGATCGCCAGGTAACCGTATCTATATCATCAAGCACTCTCCTCCAATGCTCTAGTTTGCCCAGCTTACGCTGGACAACTAGACCCCTGTATCTATACGCATATGCGCATCCCACGGGCCTGTCTCTGTCTGCTAGTGGCCTCACCGCTGGAATGTGCTCCCAGCACCATACCTGTAACAGTGTCACGCCAGCTGACAAACTGCCATAACCAAGGTATACCACCTCATGTAGACCCCTGTATAGATGGGCCAGCATAGCTGATCCCCATGAAAACCGCCGGCCCTGTGTCACCATCTCCTCTAATACCAGCCCCCATCCCACAGAGAATCCCTTTGACCTACGATCAGGACAAAGGAATCCACAAATAAACCCTGCTAGTACAGATGGCAGTGGCGTATAATCCAAGTCCAAAAACTCCTGCCACAGGATCTCATAGCCATAGACTGTCTCGTCATGGAAGATACATCATAGTGCCTCTATCCCACCCTCCTCCGACTGCTCATATGGTAGTAGTGCACCTACTACGGGAATCCGTAAAATCCTGTAACAGTCCTCTGGGGTGACTGTCATCTCTTGGGTCGCAAAATGGAAGGTGTTCGTATCGCTATGCCACCTCTCGGCCAATGCTGTCAGTAGCCCCCGGTTCACAGTGAACCAAGACATATCCAAAAGGGAGGTCAACCCACATCTCTCAATAATATCAAGATCGGCCTGAGACAATCGCGGTATCAATGTCCACAGTCTGGGAAATCTCTCTCATGACTGAACCACACCCAATCGCTCCTGTCAACAAGCAAAACAAATCCAATATCAGTTTCCACATCAAAACAAAGATATCAAAATGAAACTCACATCAACAACATGAAATAATTTGCTCATCTACATCAAGTTCAAAATCCTATCATTTCATATCAACTTGTAACACAACTCAAGTTATCAAAAACCATATCAAAACTTGTAACACAACTCAAGTCTCCACAATCACATAAACTTGTAAAACAACTCAAGTTTCCCACCTATATCAGCTTGTAACACAAATCAAGTTTCCAACCCATAACAACTTGTAACACAACTCAGGCTTCACACATTGAACTTGAAACAACGGTACACAAACACATCATATTTTGATCAAAACACCACATTGATATCTATACATAACTTGAAAAATCACAAATCAAAATAAGTTGTATCAACATTCATATTGGATAAATCTATAAAATCATGATAGACAGATACGACAAATTTACAAATCGGCTCATCTCGCAAAATTTTTTCGGATGCGCTAAAACAGACTCCCGTTGCGCTAAACTTTACCCATGCACTAGGCTGTCTTTCCTACGCGCTAATCTGTTTACCCTATGCGCTAGACTGACTCTACGTGCTAAATATTTCTCCCTATGCGCCACCTAACCTACCCTATGCGTTAGACTGACTCTATGCGCTAATCTATACCTCCCAGGCGCTACCTGTTTGACCCTATGCGCTAGGTTAGCCCTACGCACTAAACCCCCTTACCCATGCGAACCCCTGTGACCCCTATGCACTAGGTCTACCCTACACGCTACCCTGCTGACCCTACGCGCTACCCGACTATCGCCATGCGCTATTCTGCATCTACGTGCTAACCTATATTTCCTATGCGCTACCCTATTTTATTTCAGACGCACCCCTAAAATAAACTTGATGCGCTACTTCATTCTTCGTATGTGCTAATCTACGACTTAGATGCGCTAAAACGTTAAAACCGAGTTTTAAAAATAAAAAAATGACTAAAAATGACCAAATCAAAAATCAAAAGTGGGTCAAAAATGTTGACTTACTGGTGGTCCATACGCTGCAGGTCTTTGGTACCTCCGAACGTGCTCGAAACGGTGTCTGGAATATGGAATAGGCATTTTCTCTGCAGACCAAATTCTCTTTCTCCAAAGTCAACAAGGCACAAATGAATCAAATCAAAGCTATTTTCCCCTTTTATAGGAGGAAAATGAAATTAGGGTTAGCCAAACGGACTTGTAACATGGTCGCGGTCTCCCCTATACCTTACACGTTGTACATTATCAGGAGATGAATCAATTTACACACATTTTACATCGACGAAATCCTACACATCTAAGCAACTCATCAAATCAAATAAATTTTTTTCAAAAAAATTGATTCATCTCCCGAGGGGGCATCACCATCAAAATATCGGATCTGGGGCATCACGCATCAAATCAAATCTGAGGCACGACTGGCAAATCAAAAGAGCGACACAAAAATTGAATTTGATCATAAATCATGATAAAGCATCATTTTCTTTGAAATAACATGTGCACACACATCACTTCAAAGAGGGGCAAAATGTAGACGTATAAAAATGACCATATTCCTAAATGAATATTTTATGTTCATTTCTCTATTTAATTAAATCCAATTTAATTAAATTACCCGCATTCCTCTATTTAATTAAGTTACTCGATTAAATTCACTATATCCATTTAATGAATAAATCATTTTATTCAATTAAATTCCCCCTATCCACTTTTAATTAAATTCAAATTTAATTAAATAGTTATCCTAAAATTGAATAAATCTAATTTATTTAATTTCCTCAAATTACAACCAAATTGAATAAATCATTTAATTCAATTAAATCCTATTATCCCTCCATCCACTTGCAAAATCCTACATCTCCCAATTGCCTTCCTAAACCCCTTCCTAAATTCTTCTAGACTCTTCTAAATCACTTCTAATTAGCCTAACCCATCTTTTAAAATTTGTCACATCCCTAAGCAAAGGGAGGTCACTTTTCAAAAACCTCAAAGTCTTTGATAACCATTAAAGGCTTCAAACCTTCAACCACTTAAATCCTCAAAGTCTTTGATAACCATTAAAGGCTTCAAGTCTTCAACCACTTAATTCCCCAAAGTCTTCAATAACCATTAATGGTTAACTCAAACCCTCTTACATGGTTAAATTATTTCTTTTAACTCAGCCTTTATCCAACCCAAGGGTCTCATCAGGCCTTTAATGCTTTGACCATGATTATCTCTTAATCATTTGCACAAGAGTTTATCCTTGGATTAACTCTTAATCCATTGGGTAATCTTAATTTAAGCTTGACCCTTACCCTCTAGATAACCATAAGGTCTTCTCAGGCATTTAATGCCTCCAACCCCTTCTCTCAACCCAACCCTATGTTGACACTTGTCACCATTTCATTGGTGCAAATTGCAAACATGGATCCCCAACTTTCAAACTCAACCCTTGATTGAATCTTTCAATCCTGGCCATCCATTGCCTTGTTTTTGCTATAAATAGAGCTCTCATTCCTCCATTTTAAACATCCTCCAAATTTGTAGTATCACACTTATGCTCAAATACATTCAAATCTTTCATATCATTTTTATGCTCATCATTTGGCCTCTTTTAACTAGAAATTAGTCTAAATATGCATGTTTAGAATACTTTCTATTATCATTTAGCTCAATCATAGACTGAATATATCATGTTAGGATAGTATTCATACTAATCTTGTCATCTTATAGCTAGTTTATTGCATTTCTAGAATCATGCATAGCTTAGGATGCATCTCATACTAAAATCTATCAAAGCATCCCTCGTTCTTGCATTTGCCATCCCTAAACCATTTTGCTTAGTGATCTGAGAGCAAAAACATTGGTTTGAGGGATATTGTAAGATAGAGAACCATGGGACCCACCTTGGGAAGCTGAGTTTTACTTTATAACTCCATAGCTTGCACCAAGAAGTCCTATGTGTGTGTGGACAAGTTTTTTAGAATATTTTCACATATTGAGTTCTATCAACCCACTTTTCCCGCATACAGTTAGATCTACAACACAGATTGAATAGTCATAACCGAGCACAAGTACCAAGGAAGGTATACAAGTTTCAAGGCAAGATAAAACATTTTTCAGTTCGAAGGATTCAATGAACCTAGTCAAGTTTGAAGATTTGATATCTAAGATTAATCATGGGAAATGTGATTAAGGAGATTAAGCGGTTAGGAATTGCTTATAAATAAGGAAAAGTTGATGAACAATGGATGCAGGCAAATAGAAGAGCAGTGATACTATAGAGGTGATTTTCGAGTACATACGATTGAAGAACATATTGAGAAGTCCAACAAGGAGGAAGATAAGTCTTATGACAAGATTATTTTGAGCACATAGAGTCTGCTTTAACATTTCAGATGTGAAGTTGCAGATATATTTTATTACTGTTATTTATTTTTGTAAGTGACAGGAAATCTCTTAATCGAGTGGACCTAAAAGTCTTATTTGTAAATCCTCTAGCAAGGTAACATTCTAATTGAGTGTTTGAAATCCTTTGACAAGGTCACTTCTAACAAAGTGCAAGATTCTGATAGATCTAAGGGAAATCCCTTGACCGGGTCACATTTAGCAATGTGGTTAAGTAATCTTTAACAAGATTGGCTTTTAACCAAGCATACTCTAGAAGAGTATATTTTCTTAGTGGGTCTGAAATCCCACAGTGGTTTTTCCCCATTTGGGTTTCCACGTTAAATCTGGTGTTAAATGTATTTTGATGTTTCAAGTTTATCAGTTTATGAGTTTGAATGATTTACAGTCATAGTTGCATATCAAGTAAGTTCTACCAAGGTTGAATCTGATAAATATTTTGAATTTTGAGTTTATCTGATTCACCCCCCCCTCTCATCTAACTAACAGGATGTCCATAGGACCATGTATTTGCTCAATTTTGGCTTGTAAGCCCTTGTAAGCCTAAAATGACATAATCATGCATTTTAATGTACAATGTCTTGTATAACCTTCTTTGGAATTGGGACATGTTAAATTAGTGGTTTTTAGTCATCCTAGATGGTTTGGAGAAGGAAACAAAGCATGTAATGCAAAAATGCACTTTTTGGCAAAAGTTGTCAAAGTTGCTTGACAACTTTTTGCAATGTTGAGCAACTTTTTGCAACTTTGAGCAAAGGGTTGGTTAGGAAACTAATGGAGAGTTAGTTAGACCAAAAATGACATATAAATTCCTTGAGCATGAATTTAATAAGGTTTGGTGAATGCCTGGAGCATATTTCAATACAATTTGGAGACCATTTTCAAGTGTTTACCTTATGTTTTCTAAGAATTAGAGCAACAGTCCGTACTTCATGGATTGATTGCATTGCTGTTATTTGATCATTGTTTTGTACATGTTATTGTAGTGCTCATGAAGCATTTTTGTTAGTTTTTTTGTAGGTTTGAATTGAGTTCTTAATTTTGAAAATTCTCGGTTTGAGTGAGGGTTTGAGAGGCCCAAATATGGTTCCAGCTTGATGTCCTTTGAGTTCTTCTCTATAACCATTCATAATCAAGCTATGGAACCTTTGTACAGTGTACATAGTCTTTGTTTTCATTTGGAGGTCATTGAAAGGCCAATAAACATGATTTCCTAGGCGAGCTTAGTCATAGCCCGGTTAGGAAATGAGTGAAATTATGCAAATGCTTGCAAGGATGAGTAGGGTTGGAGTTGTAGAGTGTTTGGAATGAGAAAGTGGGGTGTGGCAGAGCATATGTGAGAGTTTGGAGGTGTGGAAGATCAAGGAGGACACCAAACCCTTGAAAGAAGACCAAAGAGAGCCTAAAACCCCTTAAAACAAACCATTCTTGGGTTTCATACCTGTACGGTTAGACTAGGAATTCTCTTTTCATAAATTTTAAAGTAATTCAAAAAGGGTACTCAGATCACCAAATAATTTGTGTGGGTCTTTGGGAAAATTGTGAACAAATCCACAAAAACTGGTTAGGTAGGGCTAATTGGGGCTCTAGGGCTACTAGGCCTAGAAAATAGGGAAATGAAGGAGCGATGGGAAAATGGATCAAACCCAAACTCAAAACTAGTTTATTGGCCTTGGAAAACCTCATGAACACCTACTACAAACTGTGCAAGCATTTGTTAGGATTTTGATAGTGTAAGGTTGGATTTACCCTTGTGAATCTCAACCATGCCCGAGAGACTAGTGAGCACATCTTGATTGGGAGCACTCCTAGAGAGTTTGGATTCCTAATTTGATTGATAGACCAAATAAAAATGAAGGGAACCTAATAAGACAACACTTGAATTCCCTTTGATAAAGGATTGACTCTCTTTGAGTATACCCCTCCCCATCAGTGAGCATGTTCCAAACTTTAACAAATGCCTGATATGGTTTGAAGTTTTGAATATATCCCGACTCCCGAAAACACTCCACGGTGACTATAGTATTGAAAGGAGATAGATGGTGGCATGTATAAAGTTTTGATCCCATGAACTTTATGTGGTCCCGACCAACATATTAAGAAACATTTAATAAATTTTAAAGTCCGTTTTGAACCAGGTAATTGGGCGCTTCAATGACTTGTCAATCAGGTCCAAAGATTTATGGCCCCACAAGCTACCAAAGGAGCCATATGTGATTGGGGAATCGAACATTCTTAAAAAGTTAGAACCATGAAAATTTCTGACGAGTTCTTAAGTTCCCAAGTCTAGTAAATCCTCGACTACATGCACCATCAAGCGAGCACATAAAGAATCCCCGATTCTTAAAAATCAATAAGGAAAGAAGATCGAATTACAACAATGATAGGTAAATAGAAATACGCCTCATCATATAGAAAAGATAGTTGATTATTTGGAACTTTTGAGTCACAAAGCAGGTTATGAGTATCCATTGGAGACACACAAGGAATATAACTTTGTATGCTTGTTGATATTGAGAAGGCACCGCGAATAAATATGATAGTGCCTTAGAAAAATTATCTTTAGTAGAGGCATGAGTTTTTATACTTCATATACTGGTTTAAAATCTTTTCACTATAAGTGGAGGCATTGTGTCGAGGAGTCACCATGTTTGGATAGTCCCAAATTGGCCATCCTTCGTTTAGAATTCCAATGTGTCTGCAATAGATGACATACCATAAGCAATAATGGTGTAGTAGAAGTCTTTGAGGTTATACACCAACATTTGAATGTGTGAACAACAATTCACTTTAATCATTTGCATATGATGTTGATGATGTGGCAAATTTCCTAGGCGGTCTGCTAGGAAGTGATTATAAGAGCATCCCTGAACCAAACACCTTGACTCTTAGTAATGATGTTAGAGGGGAGCGACTTCTAATTTGAAATATGTTTTTCAAGACAAATGTGAAATAACAATGAAAGATGAAAAGACAAAAAATATGATCTCTGTACAAAAATGCAAAGGATAAGATCTGAAACATAGTCAGCACCATGTAATCCTTTGAAGATCACTTTTATAAATTTTCTTCCATCCAAACAGGGGAAGTACCATAGTCAGTATGTTGATAGATGTTTGTTTTTTCTGGGCTCACGACGATGATGAAATTTATTTACAAGAGAAATTTGATGAATACTAAGAGGGGGGGTGAATTAGTATGCCAAAAATTACTGTACTTAAACACTTTATTAGTCTAACAGTAAACTAGTAAAACAATTTAGCAAACAAACCGGTTAGCACACATGCAAACCAAATAGAAAATAATGCATTCACCCACAGAAGCACAATCACCATAACACAAGAGATTTTGATGTGGAAACCCAAATGGGAAAAACCACGGTGAGATGAAACTCACAAGTAACTATCTACAGAATAGGAACCAGACTGGTTAAGGTCATATAATGTTCTTTACCAGAACAGATCTTGTTAGGAATCTCAATCTCTGTTAGGAGATAAGTTTGATTAAAGACTACCTTTCTAGAGGATTTTAGATCCACAAATGTGAACCACCTTGTTAGAGGATTTACAAAAGGCTTTTTGGGCCTACCCAGTTAAGGGCTTCAGACTTGTCGAAGATGTGAGTAATCAACAAGTGAGTGATCTAGAAAATAGCACAGATTGCTTGGTTAGATCCTTGATAGCTCATTCCTGATGCATTCCAGCATTACTTCAGTCTTCGACACATTCACACTCTACCTTCTCTCACAGACCTGAACTTCTCTTCTATAATCACACTTACAAAAACTCATCAACCACCTTAAACCCCAACAACACCCTAAAACCCTAGACATGATGTCCTTATAAAGGAATCTGATTTCATGTCGATCCAATAGGATTACAATACAATTTCCTCGGTTCAATGCATCTGGACACTTTTGGTAACATGGCATAAATGCACCGCCAGTGTCGGTGGATGGTAACTCATCACAAAATGCCGATTGGTAACTCATCACAGAGTATTACCGATTCAAACAAAATACCAGTTTAAGATAAATACCGGTTGCCGGTTTGACAAAATGAAGACTGGGAAATATGAGTTGTGCTACTTTGTTCCTTCGTACTGCTTGGGGTCTTCATACCGCTTGAGACCAGTAAACATTTTATGCAAAACACCGATAGTCTAAAGACTATAATACATCATACCGGTTGGAACAAATACCGGTTGAGCTTTAACTCATACATACAAAAAGTGATCTCAAATCAAGTGTGTGTCCATAAATGAAAATCACAACATCAATCATAAAAAATGCTAACAAAATTAGGAAGAGATTTATCCTTTTTAGAGTTATTTTTAGCATTATATAGGCTTTGCTCCTACACACATTAGCAGTATGTCCTTCTTTAAGATAGTTAAAGAAACCAGGTTTGAAATTTTGCTTACCTTTACCTTTGAACGCCGGTTGCTTCTTTGATGCTTCAGCATTTTCTCTAGAGGTTTCACCTTCCTCATGACCGGAGTAACCAAGTCCATCAGTATTATTGACAGGTTTGGCTGATTCAAGCTTTTGCTCTAGCTTAACAGTACTCTTGTTGAATTTAGCAAGTATTTCCTTTGATTCAGAGAGTTCTTTGGAAATAACAACATTTGTTTCCATCAAGTTTTCATTCTCGGAGATGGCTATGTTCAGTTCTCCTTGCATGTCTTCCTTTTCCACTTTTCTCGCATGGAGTTGAGCGGTTAGGGCACTGATTTCTTGTTTTAACTTGGAGATCTCATGATCTCTATCTTTTACAAGATCTTCAACTCTGGTTCTCAAGCTCTTGACACATTCAGATAGTCAGTCCTTCCAACTCCTTTCTTAGGTTGGAATTGGATTCATTCAGCTTTTCTGCTTCTTGAATTAGGGCTTCCATGTCCGCTTCATCAGAGGAACCATTTTCAGTTAGCTCCATCAGTTTTTCAACATGTTCTCTCCTTTTTGCCTGAGAGGCCTTATATTTGACCATAAGTTCATCATAGGCTTGCTCAGAGTGAGTGAGCTGATAAGTAATTTCCCTCACAGTGTATTCCCCCATATCTCTTTCCAAGTGGTCAAACTTATAGAAAGGTTGGCTCTGATATCAATTGATGAATACTAAGAGGGGGGGGGTGAATTAGTATGCCAAAAATTACTGTACTTAAACACTTTACTAGTCTAGCAGTAAACCAATAAAACAATTTAGTAAACAAACCGGTTAGTACACATGCAAATCAAATAGCAAATAATGCATTCACCCATAGAAGCACAATCACCATAACACAAAATATTTTGACGTGGAAACCCAAATGGGAAAAACCATGGTGCGATGAAACTCACAAGTAACTATCTACAGAATAGGAACCAGATCGGTTAAGGTCATACAATGTTCTTTACTAGAACAGATCCTGTTAGGAATCTCAATCTCTGTTAGGAGATAAGTCCGATTAAAGACTACCTTGCTAGAGGATTTTAGATCCACAGATGTGGACCACCTTGTTAGAGTATTTACAAAAGGCTTTTTAGGCCTACCCGGTTAAGGGCTTCAAAGTTGTTGAAGATGTGAGTAATCAACAAGTGAGTGATCTAGCAAATAGCACATATTGCTTGGTTAGATCCTTGATAGCTCGTTCCTAATGCATTCTAGCATTACTTTAGTCTTCAACACATTCACACTCTACCTTCTCTCACAGACCTGAACTTCTCTTCTATAATCACACTTACAAAAACTCATCAACCACCTTAAACCCCAACAACACCCTAAAACCCTAGACATGATGTCCTTATAAAGGAATCTGATTTCATGTCGATCCAATAGGATTACAATACAATTTCCTAGGTTCAATGCATCTGGACACTTTTGGTAACACGACACAAATGCACCGCCAAACAATCGGTGGATGGTAACTCATCACAAAATGTCGGTTGGTAACTCATCACAGAGTATTACCGGTTCAAACAAAATACTGGTTTAAGAAAAATACCGGTTGTCAGTTTGATAAAATGAAGACTAGGAAATATGAGTTGTGCCGCTTCGTTCCTTTGTACCGCTTGAGATCCTCAAACTGCTTGGGGTCTTCATACCGCTTGAGACCGATAAACACTTTCTGCAAAACACCGATAGTCTAAAGACTATAATACATCATACTGGTTGGAACAAATACCAATTGAGCTTTAACTCATACATACAAAAAGTGATCTCAAATCAAGTGTGTGTCCATCAATGACAATCACAACATCAATCATCAAAAATGCCAACAATCTCCCCGTTTGGCATTGATGGCAACACCTAGGAAAATTTTGACATCTAAGTGTTTTACAATAAAAATACTCCATAATCAAAATTACTCCCCCTAATCATATACACTATCCCTTTTGCAGAAAATACAATGTATACTACTCCTTAGCAGAAATAACATGTAAGTATACATAGTATGCATCAAAATTTAAATACCAGTAGACTTCTGCCCCTTTGCCAACAATGACAAAGTATAGCTGAATAACCCCTGTTCCTTTAGAATTAATAACTGATTTAAAGAGTTCATGACAATAAAGAGTGAAACTTGTCAAAAATTGATTTAAAGTTCTACATAAATGTCTTCATGGTTAAAGACCACAATTCAAGCAATGAGGTAGCAACCTAATGCTCCATTAGCATCTGATAAACCTGTTCCTCCATGGCATCCATGGTACTCATCTCTTGAGTAATCGTTAGGGTATCTATATTGAGGTAGCATTTCTGTAGAATTTGTAGTCTTGGTAGTAGGACTAGTTGAAGTTCCTATAAATTACGTGTCTGGTTGCTTATCTCTTCCTCTAGTCTTGCAGACTGAAGTTGAAACCAGTGAGCAGTTTGTCCATATGTGGAGGAGTCATATGGCATCTTGAAGGTGCTAATAAATGACTGCATATCAGTTTTCAATTTGTCCTTCTGAGTGAGCACATCATCACAAAATAAATGAGGTTGACAAATCTTGCTGAGTAGTAGATTGCCCTCATCCATTGCATCTCTAATGTCCTTCTATGCCTTCTAAAGATCAGACCAGAGCTCTGTTAACTTTGTCACCAAGGCAGTCTCCAGAGCCTTTTGATGTTCCTTCTTGGCATTTGCTTCTGCAACCTCTTCTAGGCTTTGCATCTGGTCTTCTACAACTATGCATAGGAGCTTCAATTGTGCAAGTGAGGAATCAGTACTGGGAATGTTCATTTCGGGTATCAAATCGGTAAGAGTGTCCACCGTAGCTTGGATCACATCTTGCTCCTTTTTCCTCCTTATCACTTCCAGGCATTCTTGAGCAACCTTAATGCTTTGCAGCAACTCTAATTCATTTGCGGACTGGAGGTCAATGGGACTAGTAATGTCAACTGGTTTAGCCTAACTACCAGTTGCCATTGGGGTCTCCACCTGTGTGCTCTTTACCGCTGCTTCCTTGTCCTTGGATTTTTGCTTATCTTCTTGAGCCTTCCTCTGCTCCTCTTCTTCTTTCTTTCTTTCTTTTCTCTTCTTCTTGTCTCTTCTCTTCATCTTTTCGCTTCGTCTCTTCTTCATCCTTCTTCTTCTCCTCTTCCTTCTTCCTCTTCTCCTCTTCCTATTTCTTCTCTTCCTCTCTCCACTTCTCCTCTTCTTTCTTTTCCTCTTCCTTCTTCTTCTTCTTCTCTTCCTCTTGTTTCTTATTTTCCTCTTCTCTTCTCTTCTTCTCCTCTTCTTTTCTCTTATCCACTTCCTCTTTCCTCTTTTCCTCCTCTTTCCTCTTATCCTCTTCCTCTTTCCTCTTTTTGTTCTCTTTTCTCTTATCCTCTTCCTCTTTTCTCTTTTCCTCCTCTTTTCTCTTATCCTCTTCCTCTTTCCTCTTTTCCTCTTCTTTTCTCTTATCCTCTTCATCTGCCTGTTTCTTCTTTTCTACTTCCTATTGCTTGTTTTCTTCTTCTGCCTGCTTCTCCTGTCTTGTTCCTTCTGATGGTGTACCCTAATTAACTTTTTCACCATCTAAGGTGTCAATGTCAATTGGTTCCATTTGTTCAATGACCGGTTCCCCTTCACTATCATATACTTCATCTAGTTTTGATGATTCCGGTTCTTGCTCAGCCTTCTTGTTAGCTTGACACACTTCATGAGTATGTACAACAGTCATCATATGAAGATGAGTGTCTTTTTCAACATCATCAATTCTCCCTTCTAATAACCAGAGTCTTCTCCTTCTAGTGAAGAAGAGTCCTTTGTTTTGGTTAACGACTTCAAATAGCTCAGAATTGGACAGGCTAGGAAAGTATTGGGAAAATACTTTCTCCCTTATTTCCTGTTCCTTCTCTATGGCAATGCGCCATTTGTTGTCTAAAGAATTATACAAAGAATCCAGTGTCTTAGATCTAATTTCTGAAGGCGACCGATCATTAACACACAAATACTTAATGATTTCCTATTCAACTTCTTCCTTTTCATCATCATTGAAGTCATCAAAACAATCAATTAAATCATTCAAAAATTTTCTCCTAATATTCTTTATAGTTCTTTGACAATGTGTCAAAGGTTTGTAAGAAGAAATATCGATATTTACTGATGCAGAAGTTGCTAGTTCATTCTTTGTCTTTTTCTTCGTTTGCCTAGTCTTCTTAGGCAGTTCTTCTAACACAGTTTCTTCTGAGTCTGGTGTATTGCATTTTGTCTTCCGCTTCCTCTCAAAGACTTTGGTAGGTGCCACTTCTGGTTTCTTCTTAGCTAGTGACCGCTTGGTCACTTTGGGACCGACTGTAGTAACCGGTGCCGATGTTGAAGGCACTGCCTTTCCTTTCTTTACTGAGGGTTCTACAACCGGTGTAACCCTTTCCAAATAGGTGTTGGTTCTATTTGCCTTAGGATCAAGGGGTGAGGCGATTAGGGTAGAAGCATACCCGTCCAACATATCATACATTACCTCATAGCCCATAGGCTCCACTTCTTCCTATCTGGGCTCAACGACCTCCATTATGCATTCATCCACTTTGATGGTGAAGCAGATGTCTTCCTCATACTTTTTGACTATATCACCGGATATTCTTACCCTTTGGTTCATTTTGCATATGAACTCATCAAAGTATTTGTTCAATACTTCCGGATAGCCGGTTCCAACCGCTTGTAGACTTTCCTTGATTTGCTTTGTCATTGGTTGGTCAACAGACCACTGAATATCACCTACTCCTGGAAAGTAGCCTTGGAAGTAAAAGAACAACCCAACCAGTAGTTGTCCGAACTTAAATTTCAGTGCATTGTCCTGTTTGATCGAATTAAGATTCAACAGAAGTTATTTTTGCATACAAGTGCACAGATCAAACGATGCATCTTCCTTGATCATCCCGTAAGCGGTATTTACTACTGTAGCAGAGATAGAATTAATTCTGCTAGTAGAGAATGTTTGGTAACCTATCACCATGCAGGCATACTTGACCATATCATCCTTGATTGAGTTGATGGTCATTCCATGTGAGTCGCTCACTGAACCGATGAGCTTGGACATTTCAGTCTTGCTAACCTTCCTTAGGGCTGGCACTTACCCTGTGTTACAGAAACTGGTGACGATAAGAATCACTTCCGGTGTGATGTCATGTGTCTGCTCTAGGTACTTTTTATCACCGTGCACTCTACTTAGAATGATGCGAATTTGATCATCTGAAAATTCTTCAAGAAAATAGACTGTGTTGTGAAGTTTCTTCTTTTCCAGAATGCTAAATTCTAGTTTAATCTTCTTATCCTTCCCACAGAACAAACTCAACTGGGAATGGATTACAAGAGACCCCAAGTCTTCAATTTTACAATCAATGTAATCTGAAATGCCTTCCTCCACTATAACTCCAGTGGGTACTAGGGATAGGGCATTGTATTTTGCCTTTCGTTTGATGAAATCTACAGAATCAACAGGTGCACTAGAACTAGCATGTGATGTGGAAGCCATGATAAACAGAGAATTTTGAAAAATACCTTCGTAGATCAAAATTTAGGGTTTCACAATTTGAACTTTTCTACACACTCCTTTGGTTGCTGAAATATCACTTTGCATTCTACACTTCTCCAACAGATGATTGCCTCAAATTCTTCTTCAGGATTTTGATACATTCTTTGAATCGCAGTGTAAATCATTTTTCTTCGCTCTAAACTTAAAAAAAATTCTTCGCTCGAAAGATGATAAGTGAGAAATGATTTGAAAATTCCTTTTAAACAGGTTCTCCACCTACCATAATAAATGCTCCACTATTAGGGCGTAAACCCTAATTTGCCTTTTACCATTTCTGGTGTTTTGCCTACTGACAGGTATCTGATACAGGTTAAGGTCTTTTACCGATGTCAACCGGGGGTTCGAGATATTTCACTGTTTTCTCCCCCTAAGCTTTTTGTAGCTTAGTTTGTCAGTTCCAAAATTTCCACACTAGGTGCAGAAACCAGTTCTTCTTGCAACACTCCTGGTTTCTTTTTACAGGTTTTGTTCATATCTTCTTGAACAATTTCAATATCAATCTTTCCTTTCAGAGTGACCGGTATGTCATCTGATATGTTCTTTCTTGTTCTGCAGAATCTGGAAATGTGACCCGGTTTGTTGCAATGATAGAAGACCATTCCAGGTGCTCTCCATGGTCCATTATTCAAGTTACCATTCTTCCTCTTGCATGTTGCAGCAGTGTGACCATGACAATGACAAATCAAATAGTTTGCTCTCCATCCGGTTGCCGCTTGATAGCCATCGCTACCTGACTGATGATTAAAGGTATTAAACCAGTTGGGATTTTGGTTTAGAAAAGGTTCTGGACCAACTCCTTGAGTCCTTTGAGGATATCTTCCAGTGTTGTTCATAACAGACCTGCATTCAGATGCTCTATGCCCAAACTTGTTGCATGCATAACAATTACCATTGAACTTATTAGATCTAGGTGCATTGTTTATAAAGTAAGGAAAATTATTGTAGGCTTTTCTCCTACACACATTAGCAGTATGTCCTTCTTTAAGATAGTTAAAGCAAACAGGTTTGAAATTTTGCTTACCTTTACCTTTGAATGCTGGTTGCTTCTTTGATGCTTCAGCATTTGCACCAGAGGTCTCACCTTCCTCATGGCCAGAGTAACCAAGTCCATTAGTATTCTTGACAGGTTTGGCCGATTCAAGCTTTTGCTCTAGCTTAATAGTACTCTTGTTGAACTTAGCAAGTATTTCCTTTGATTCAGAGAGTTCTTTGGAAATAACAACATTTGTTTCCATCAAGTTTGCATTCTTGGAGATGGCCATGTTCAGTTCTCCTTGCATGTCTTCCTTTTCCACTTTGCTCGCATGGAGTTGAGCGGTTAGGGCACTGATTTCTTGTTTTAACTTGGAGATCTCATGATCTCTGTCTTTTACAAGATCTTCAACTCTGGTTCTCAAGCTCTTGACACATTCAGATAGTCAGTCCTTCCAACTCCTTTCTTAGGTTGGAATTGGATTCATTCAGCTTTTCTGCTTCTTGAATTAGGGCTTCCATGTCCGCTTCATCAGAGAAACCATTTTCAGTTAGCTCCATCAGTTTTTCAACATGTTCTCTCCTTTTTGCCTGAGAGGCCTTATATTTGACCATAAGTTCATCATAGGCTTGCTCAGAGTGAGCGAGCTGATAAGTAATTTCCCTCACAGTGTATTCCCCCATATCTCTTTCCAAGTGGTCAAACTTATAGAAAGGTTGGCTCTGATACCAATTGATGAATACTAAGAGGGGGGGGGGGTGAATTAGTATGCCAAAAATTACTGTACTTAAACACTTTACTAGTTTAGCAGTAAACTAGTAAAACAATTTAGCAAACAAACCAGTTAGCACACATGCAAACCAAATAGCAAATAATGCATTCATCCACAGAAGCACAGTCACCATAAAACAAGAGATTTTGACATGGAAACCCAAATGGGAAAAACCACGGTGAGATGAAACTCACAAGTAACTATCTGCAGAATAGGAACTAAACCGGTTAAGGTCATACAATGTTCTTTACTAGAATAGACCCTGTTAGGAATCTCAATCTCTGTTAGGAGATAAGTCTGATTAAAGACTACCTTGCTAGAGGATTTTAGATCCACAGATGTGAACCACCTTGTTAGAGTATTTACAAAAGGCTTTTTTGGCCTACCTGGTTAAGGGCTTCAGACTTGTCGAAGATGTGAGTAATCAACAAGTGAGTGATCTAGCAAATAGCACAGATTGCTTGGTTAGATCCTTGATAGCTCGTTCCTAATGCATTCCAGCATTACTTCAGTCTTCAACATATTCACACTCTACCTTCTCTCACAGACCTGAACTTCTCTTCTATAATCACACTTACAAGAACTCATCAACCACCTTAAACCCCAGCAGCACCTTAAAACCCTAGACATGATGTCCTTATAAGGAATCTGATTTCATGTCGATCCAATAGGATTACAATATAATTTCCTAGGTTCAATGCATCTGGACACTTTTGGTAACACGACACAAATGCATTGCCAAAGTGTCAACACTGCCAAACAATCAGTGGATGGTAACTCATCACAAAATGCCGGTTGGTAACTCATCATAGAGTATTATAGATTCAGACAAAATACCGGTTGGTAACTCACAATAGAGTATTACCGGTTCAAACAAAATACTGGTTTAAGAAAAATACCGGTTGCTAGTTTGACAAAATGAAGACTGGGAAATATGAGTTGTGCCGCTTCGTTCCTTCGTACCACTTGAGATCCTCGAATCGCTTGGGGTCTTCATACCGCTTGAGACCGGTAAACACTTTCTGCAAAACACCGATAGTCTAAAGACTATAATACATCATACCGGTTGGAACAAATACTGGTTGAGCTTTAACTCATACATACAAAAAGTGATGTCAAATCAAGTGTGTGTCCATCAATGACAATCACAACATCAATCATCAAAATGCCAACAAAATTAGGAAGAGATTTATACTTTTTAGAGTTATTTTTAGCATTATATAGGCTAGAAATAAGAGGACACGAAGAGAGAATTTTTCTCCTCTAATTAAAGTTTTCAAGATTCAGTTATAAAAATTGTAAAAGGGGAAGAGGAACCGAAGAGTCACCTTATGTTATTTATTATTTTTAAAACAGAAAAAGAAGGGGGAGGAAGAGAAGTAAAGGTATTGTAATATTTTGGATGATTAGCTATGTTTTGTAGTGTGGATGGACTTTGAATCATATTTTGAATATCTTTTGAATGAATTAAGACATATATAAAAACTTTGAGTTTGCTATATTCTTTTATGCTGGAAATAAGATTTGAATTACTACAATTTCACTTGGTTCTCATTTGTTTGACATGGTTAAAATGGGTGGTGTAGAGACTTTGAATTTTGCATGCTCAGTATTTAGTTTATTTACATTGCATTTCTTATTTTTTTGTGCAATTAATTGCACTGTGGGAAAACTGTGTGTTGTTCATATTCCATAATTGTTAGATTCATACCAAGTTATACTCTCTCGACAATGTGGGAGAGTGTTGTCCCTTTCCCTTTTCTTCTTTCTAGTTAAAAGCATACCCTAGAAAATTAAAATTAGATCACATGAGGGAGTTGTACCTCTAAAATTCAGAGGAAGATTGCTGATTTAATTAGTAATCTCTCCAACTATTAGTTTCTTGTTTGTCTTTCACACTGGGCATATTAAGAGTTTCTTATAATTATTTTGGGAAGACAAATTTGTTAACTAACACTTACCAAGTATGTCATCCACATAGTCTTCTAGTATCTTATGCATGAGATCATGAAAAATCATTGTCATGGCGTGTTGGTATGTGGAACCTATATTCTTGAGACCAAAAGGCATGGCCTCGTACCAGAAGGTTCCCCATAGGGTAGTGAATGTTGTCTTATGATGATCTTCTTTTGCAATATTTATCTGGTTATATCCAGAGAATCCATCCATGAGGGAAAGCATTTCATGTCTTGCTGTTAAATCAATAAGGATGTCAATATTGGGAAGTGGAAAATCATCTTTGGAACATGATTTATTCAAATCTCTGAAATCTGTACACACTCTGATGGCACTGTCAGGCTTAGAGATATGCACCATGTTAGAGATACATTCTGAATAAGCAATTGGTCAGATAAAATTAACTTCTAGGAGCTTTTCCAACACTGCTTTGACCAATAATGCTATTCTAGGATGCATCTTATGTAATTTCTGTTTGACTGGTTTAACATTCAAATCAAATGCCAAGTGATGAACTACTAGCTCAAGATCAAGACCAGACATGTTTGCATAAGACCATGAAATGTTAATGGGCCACCTATGAAGGATCTCAAAGAACACCTGCAATTCATCTTCAGATAAAGAGGCAACGACATGAGTGATGCACGACTATTCTATTGTGCCCAAATTAATCTCTTTGGTTTGATTAATGAGGATTGACGATCTTTCAGGAACATGATCATTAATGAGGGGAAGAAGAGAATCCTCATCTTCTGGCATGCCATAGAGGTTTTCACAAGAAGATACACTCTTTATTTTTACTATTTTGTGGTCTATAGGTGCCTTAGAAAGGTTTTCACCACAAGACTCTTGATCTTTTGATTCTTTTTCATTTTTGCGGTTAAGGATTCCTTCTTCCCAAAAATAACCTTGAGGGTCCATCTTGTAGATTTTGTTCTTCTCAAGATAATAATATGGTGCATAATCAGTTGCCCTCAAAAATTGTAAAAGTGATGTATCATTTTAGAATATGTCTAGGTGTGCAATAGTTTGGCCTCGATTAATGAGTTCATGGTAGCAAAGGGGAAGGTAAATTAGGAGGACAAATGTGTCAAAGAGGTAGGATGTGCCAAAGGATGAGGAGCTATCTATATCATCGTACGCTTGTTTGACAATCTCCTCAAGCATGTCTTTGATATCGACCAAAACATTTTCATTGTTTTTGGAAGTGCTAGCCAAAGTTGAGGCTTCATGGGAGGGACGTCCAAAACCAATCCCTTGATAGTGAACATTAGGAGTTGGATAAATAGGGCTTTTGATTCCTTGTTCTTCTTGACCTAGTCCGCCACCTTGATAATTCCATTTTTGAGTAGCCCATTTATGAGTGGCTGGGTATTTATCCTTGAATTGATTGAGGCGAGTGTCATTATATACAAAAACATTTTTAAAGAGCCATTGGTTAATATCCCTTCTATGACCTCATGGTTAAGTTACTCTGAGATTGAAATATGGTGGAGCCACATTGTCGAACTATGGGTTCTTTCTTCTTCTTCTCCTTGGTAGGCTTATCATGAGCATGTGGATATATAGGCAGGGAACCTACTATGAAAGTTCCTTGTAGGGTGTATTCACCACAACCAATGTCATTGATCTTGAGTTGGGAGAAAGATAATGAGATGGAAGTCTTTTCTTTCACGACTGTAAGTATGACATCTAGGTGAACATATGAGGAAGATGCTGGGGTTTTGGAAGCTCCACTATTGATGCCAGGGAAATGATGGGAATACGAGGATGAAGCCTAGGGTGCATGATAATACTCGAAAGGTTAAGCATTGCCACAGATGGTGATTTCCCATCCCTGAAATAGAAATTTGAGGCATTGATGGTAAGTGGAAGGGATGACCTGCATGGCATGGATCCATGGGTGGCCGAGTAGGATATTGAATGACAAATCAAGATCAACGATGTGGCATAATATTCTCCGTGTTACCAGACCCACATGAATAGGGAGATTTATCATCCCTATTGAGCTCCTTAGCATTAACATAAGCCTTGATAGCAATACATTGTTTGTACATATATGCGATAGCGTACCCCACTTGACACTAATACATTTGGCCTAAAATTCTGATGGAGGTTTTTGATGGAGAAGGTATATTGTGATCAAATTTGATTTTTTTTTGAAAAAATGCCTGATTTCATCGGAATTCTGACGATAATGCAACATTTGGTTTCAACAGAGAAGGAATTGGCAATGACATTTGTGTTTTTTTAGGAAAAGTGCCCGCGTTCATCGAAATTCTGATGACCGCGGACATTACTTAAAAAAAAGAAGAAAAGACCAAGTCATTTCATAAATCCTGCCTCTTTGTCCTGCCTTTGCCATTACAAAATACTAGCTATCCTAGCTATACTACTAGTTTATGGTCTAATCGAGATGCATTCGATCAATATGCCGATGCACTCAACTGAACAAAGAGATTAGGTTAGGCGCTCTTTCTTGTATGAAAAGGGATAGGTCATTTATGCGGTGATTGGATGACTGCGGGACAAAGAGATCGGATCAGGTTGTTTATGCGCTCGATCGACCAGGGAGAAAGAAGAAATCTAATTCACACGATGTTAGGGCTCGACCTCCTAATTGTAGTCACTTCTTGGATGTCTGAAGGAGATAGCTTCTTGTCATAATGCATTGTGTTCCTTGCCCACATCTCGCTTCTGGACGAATGCTTCAACACTAGAACAAAATAAACCAAATCGAGTCAAATGGTTGGTTCCCCGTAGGGCCTTTATGCCACAAATGCTCTAGCTGTGGAATGAAGTGGTTCCTCCCATGCCGATTCCGGTGAAAGACGCCGGATCGATTATGCGCTCAAGAAGTCGCAGGTGGGGGTCTAGTAAGTCGAGAAGTTATTGTTGGGCCATCCCCCGATGAACATGAAGGAGGGAGGCAAACATAGGTTCCCTGTGCCGGTTTAATCACTGCAAGAATGTGTTTGTTAGGGTAGCCATTTCAATTATCATCGTTTCACTCTAAATTGGGCATTACAAGATCCGGTTGAAGAAAAAAGGTAGGGTATAATCAGCAAATTCATTGTTATACATATTCAAATATTTAGATTCAAAGTTTAGTATAGATTTATAAGATTAATTACCAATAGAAGAGATGGCGAGAGGTTTCTATAATATGATATGATCGATTTAAAAGAAGAATTTCTTACAAGACCTAAACCGTTGAACAATCCTACAATCATGTATTAATTAAACACTGCATTTTAAATAATGAACAATATAGTAAGCCTGAAATATATTAACACTACTTTCCATATTTAAAATATATCCTAATTAAGGAGAGGGATGACTTAAACCAGCATGATTGAGTGCCATTATGTAAAATATATCCTAATTATGGATGCTGGTATATATGGTTGTGACAGAAAATCCCTGCTGTAGAACTGTGAGAGCACTGTGTAGTGATCGAGTGCTATTGTTTCGATGTTTTGGAAGGGAGCATAAGTGTACCGTTAGGAAGGTGGTATAAAATGGAAGGTGAGAGGTATAAGGTTATGAGGTGTGGGTTAGGATAAGATAGGGAGGTAAGTGATGAAGGATGTAATGGTGAAAGAGTAAGTTAGGATGTGTTAGGGGTTTGGAAGGTAGGAAAGTGAATGGGGGGAGATAAAATGATGTGAAGGATGGAATGGGGTTTGGTAGGTGAAGTAAAACTAAGTGTGTATGAGGTTAAGGTTTAGGATAGGATGTAGGAAAGTGGAGGAGGTTAAGATAGGGGATATGAAAGGTAGATGGAAGGTAATAATGATAGAAAGTGAGGTAAAGGTTATGAGGCGTGGGTTAGAAAATAGGGTGTAGGAAATGGAAGGAAGGGTCATATCACTTTGAGATTTTTCACCAAGATGAGTAGCCCAAGTATGGACCTCAAATCTTACAAGCCATGAGGATCCACTTGTAGTAGAGAAGCATATACTTGCATCTTGGGAGCTTATTAGGAGTTCGTCTTGAATTTGGGAAATACACATAGAGGAGATAGAATATTGATCAATACATATTACCTAGCCTCATCATGCATAAATACAAGAGGTATAGACTATAGCAAGCACATATCATGAGCCAAAGGATCATATTCGAGAGTTGCTTCATCTCCAATCCTCTACATTTTTAAGATCCACAAATGGGGTTGAGGATAAGTCTTGGTTACTTAGCTTGGACTTATGCTTTGGGTTGCATCTATATGTGAGCAACCTAAAGGCATAATTTTCAATGCATTTTTTGAGAGGACTTGATTCCACCTTGTGGTACTGGGAGGATAAAATGCACCAACTCACATTGGAAACCCTCTCCAAATACCACTTTGGAGTGCTTCAAAGTGTCTTCTATTTCAAAATATTTTTGACAGAGATGCATAGATGAGTTTCACAATTTACATAATAAGGTTTCATAGTGGCTCAACATGAGAGTTAGTTTTTGGAGTTCTTGTAGTTTGTAGATTACAATCAAGACAAGTTACTTGTCAATTATTTCATTAGGGGTGGAAAGCCCAAAATTTCAGTTTTCCTACACATGGCCAATCCAAATGACTTTAGGGTTGCTATGGAAAAGTCTCTTATGGAAAATGAGGTACATGGGAGGACACAAGAGGCATGCAAGAAGTTTGTAACCTTGATGAAGGGAAAAAAGTGTCGATAGGCCTCCCCATCCTTCAAAGGATAATTTAGACTTACTATATGATTTACAAAGAAAAACCCAATAGTATCAATATTAGGGACAAAGGTCTAGAGCATAGTAGGGGCCATAGGGTAGTCACATGTGACCATCATCGACACAAGGATATTTTAGGTATGAGAGACTATAGGGCTATCAAGCTAGGCCTTCTATGACTCAACAACCTTTTAGGGGAGAATCTAGTGTTTTTAGTAGTTAGGATCTTCTAATTATGGTGGGGCCTAGCTAACATAGGGTTATATGAGAGGCACATGTTATGTATATGTTAGTATCAGACAAAGAGTGCCCACAAGGTTTTAGAGTAGGTGGACACCATCCTAGGATGTCAAAGTAGATAGTTGATATGTGGGTCTTTACCTCCCCAACCACTCAACATATACCACCATGGGTCTTTACCCTCCCAAACACACAAAGGTCAAAGGAAGATTCACTGCTGGAACACTCACTTTTTGTGACAGTCTCAAGCACTTAGGACAGTCACTCCTTTCGTGGCCATTCTTCTTCACACAAAACTCTCTAACATTAGTTATGATGATAATGTACCTCCTTAAACCTTCCACCAACACCTAACTCAGTACCAAACTCTTTCCCAGTCTCACTAATGGACTAATTAACTCAACTCATTGTGAAATTGTGATGATCAATGCAAGGTTTAGGATAGTAGTAATTAAGATCTTCCAATTATTGTGGGGCATAGCCAACATAGGGTTATATGAGATAGGGTTAAGTTCAACAGTGATGTGTGTAGTCACACAAATCTGTCCAGCTTAATTAAATAAATATTCGCTATTTATTTGATTAAAAATCCACTAGCCATCAGTTAATTAAATTAATATTTAATTAATTCATCCCCAAACATTCTTCTATTAATTAAATAAATTATTCAATTTATTTTAATTAATTCATTAAATCAAATTCCAATCAATTAAATAAATAAAATCTATTTATTTAATTAAATCCCCCTATTCCTCTTTTAAATAAATTAAATAAAACATTTATTTAAATCATTATCCCCCCCCATTTGCATTTTCCTACAAATGCAACTTGCACACATTTATTGAAATAAATTAATTTATTTTTAATAAAATCTTATTTTCCCTCACCCACCAAATCCACTTGCAAAATCTAATCCCCTTCTAGATTCTTCTAACCCCTTCCTAATTAGCCTAATCCATCCCCTAATTATTGTCACATTCCTAAGCGAAATGGAGTCACTTCTCAAAGACTCCAAAGTCTTTGAAAAACATTTAATGCTTTGTGTGTTCAACAAATTAACCCCCAAAGTCTTCCAAGACCACTAATGGCTCTTACATGACCATTTATGGCTCTTACATAACCATTTATGGTTATTTCAAACTTATCTCCCCAAACATTTATTGTTTTGACCATATTCATCCATTTCACATTTGCACAAGAGTTTATCCATTGGATAAAAGCTTTATTCTTTGAATAAAGAGTTTATTCATTCAACTAACCTTGACTCTAAATCTCAAAGTCATATCAAGCATTTAATGCTTATTCCCTCCCCTCTCAACCTATCTCACATTGACACTTGTCATCCTGGGATTGGGTTGAAAGCCATCAAATGGATTTGAAATCATTCAATCCTGACCCTTGTTGAGATTGCTCAATCTCAACCATTCATTGCTCCATTTTTCCTATAAATAGAGCCCATTTCTTCATAATCCAGATCCTGAAAACTTGTATGCATTTAAGCTATAGGCATTTTAAGAGAGCATTTTAGCATAATTAACTAATATCTTGTCATTTTGGATAAAATCAATCATTTTAGTATCAATAGCTTAATATTTGCTTCTTTATTTACATTTAGAGCAATATTTCAATCTCAATCCTCCATAAGCATCCATAGTGCAAAAAGCTGCTGAGAGCTACACTATTTTGGAACTTGGAGAGGAGAGGAACAAGGGAGAAGGAGCTAAGAGCATGCTAAGAGGAATTTGGAGATGCCTCATTATCTTTGTTTCATTAGTTAGAGATATTAGCATGATTTTAGTGTCTCTCTTGATATGCCTGTTTAGATTAGTTTTTGATTGACTAACACTAACGGTTTCTTGTGTGTTTTGTGTTGTTTATCTTAGACTAACCTTGTCCACTTTGCAGGGCATCATTTGGTGAACCCGACGTGAATCTAAGCACCAAAAATATCATTTTTTTAAACCACTAACATGTTTGAATGTTGAAAATGTCACACAAGTTGCGCTTTAGCGCTATTGAACTCGTTCTAACGCTATCGATACTTATAGTTTTAGCGCTATTGTTCTTACAATAGTGCTATTGCCTCCAGTTCACGCTTTTGAAACTATTTCGGCACGTTTGACATCATTTTAGCGCTATTAACCCTGTTTCAGCGCTTTTGCGTCTCTGGCTTTCCCTTTCTTTTAGCGCTTTTGTGTTAAATAGCGCTTCTGTTCAAACACAGACTAGCGCTATTGTAACAGAATGTCATAAAAATCACTTTGTAACCAAAAAGATTGAAAATTTTAGGCTTGTGGGAACCCCCCTTGGACATAGATTTTACTAACAATTTGTTGTTTGTGCAGGTTTAAAACTCACCATAAAAAAATCACAAACTTGTCTTTTTGGTGCTTTTAAAACTTGAACAAAAACAAATTTTCCTTGTTTTCTAGTTAGGGTCACTCGTCTTTGGTGCTTTAAAAATTGAACAAAACAAACTTTATTTCTTGCAAGTTAGGA
This sequence comes from Cryptomeria japonica, assembly GCF_030272615.1. Lineage (NCBI taxonomy): Eukaryota > Viridiplantae > Streptophyta > Pinopsida > Cupressales > Cupressaceae > Cryptomeria > Cryptomeria japonica. The sequence goes on from NC_081405.1 coordinate 171,961,019, forward strand.
AACAAACTTCGTTTTGGTGCTTAAAATCAACAAAACAAAATTTATTTTCTTGCATCAACTTAAAGAAATTTACAATCAACATTTTGTTTTGGGCAATCTAAAAAGAACAAGCCATTTTTATTTAAAGCTCAAAAACAATTTTACTTCAAGCAAAACGTGCCTTTGTTAAGTTGACCAGGATTTCATTTTTCCTAGCTTACAAAACATATTGCCTTTGAAGTTAAAAAGAACATCATGATTGTTGGAGCAACATCTCCAAATAGTTAGACCACATTGCAATGATGGGTTAAAAAGAACAAGTGTTTTTCGTGTTTGGCTTGTGCAAAAAGTCGGTCGAGTGGTCCCACTTGTAACACACACTATCCTCTCCCTTGGCTTTCGTGGTCCTAGGTGCAAGAGAAAAGTGTTAGTAACACTCAAATTTTATCTTTTTAAGAGAGGCCTGCCAAGGGATCGATACTCTTGGGAACGACCTCGAGCGGTAAATCCTTCAAGCCGCTATAGAAATTAGGTGAGACCGAAAGCTGTAGCCTTGGGTATAGCTGTTCCTACAGTGTAACTGGCTGAAAGGACAAATGGGCCCCACCACCAGTTATAAGGCTCTTAAGTGAGTCACTACAGAATGAACTTATGTCCAAAAACATGGAACATGACTAAATACCTTTAAGTAGTAGCCCACCCACTCTATTGATTGAGGATATTTGTGATATAATTTAGTGCAAGAGCATAGATGGTTTTGCTCCCAAGATACTCACCATGCATATTTCCTTGAGTAGAAACATAGCTTTTTGAAAAGTCACTTGTGGCTTGATAAAAGTGGCGACTCCCCCATCATAGGGATCATCTATTTGTTATGCTCGTGCAAGACTTAGTATATCACATCCTTACCTGCCATGACGGTATTCATAAGGTATGTAGTACCAAAGTCGAAGAAATATCAAGATGTGGGCTAAATTTATCACAATTGGCCATTTGACCTTAGGGATAAAAAGTGTTTGAAGTGTGTTCGTTTTAAAGACCAAGTGCAAATTGAGCCGACTTCAGGCTTTGGAAATACACCTTAAAATACATCTAAAAGGAAGGGTCATATACAAGTCCAAGGATTGGGTTGATCTAGACCCATACTCATTTGTGCCTTTGAGGCAACATTCTTGTGTTTGTGTGCTTGCTTTGTTTTCTTGTCAAAGAAACATCAAATTAGAAAATCACTTTCAAAACAAAGTATTCATCCAACATCTTTTAAAACAACCAAACAAATCAAAAACAAAGTACAAACAACAAAGAGTCAAAATTTTATGACCATTCTTCACATCTTGCGAAAGAAGAAGCGTCATCAGAATATCAACTTGAAAAGAAGACCATTAAGCTCAAAGGCTTTGATCAAACAAAGGAAATTCTTCTATATCAATAGACAAATCTTTGTCTCCCATAGAGTTTTCTTGCATCACATGCATCTCTACCTTCAAGGCAAAACAAACGAATTTGATTCAGAATCATTGAACTACAGAGCTTTTATGCAATATAGAGCTCTGAGTTATCACAAAAACCAAGGAGGTAAGATTAATCCCAACTTTTTCCCAAACATTTGTATCACCTACAACACAGCTCGAGAAATACCTCCAACACCCGAAAGAGAAGAGATAGAGTTTGTCCCATTTGTGACACAAAGCTTTTATTGAAGTTGAAAACATTTCATCCATTATCTCACTCATACATCATCATTTCATCATCAATCCATTTCCAACTCTCAAAACATTAAGAGGTTCTTATCCCAAGTTCTCTTTTAGATATTGCTTGAATCAAAAACATCACATCACTTTTTAGATTGTTTCTACATCTAGGATAAGCTCATCCTAAGAAACACATCTACGCAGGTTAAAACTAGTTTATGTGTGAATCCTCTCATTACTAGGTAGTTAAATCTATAACACATCTCAGATTTCTCTACACCTTATCACATCAAAAACTTATCAAACAAGCAAGCAATTCAAAGAAGGAATTTCGGTTACATCTACCTTAAAAGTGCTAGAGATCCACATGCAACACAATTCACCAATCATCAATCTCTCATTTCATCAAAAACTCATCATCATTTTCACTCAACTTCAACAAAGACTCATAAACAAAATGGCTCAAGCCCGATCACAGTCAAGGCAACGAGAAATAGAAATAGAAGAAGAAGAAGAGGAAAATCTCAATGAATTTCAAGAAGCACTTGGAAGAAATGTGAATGATGAAAACCCAAGTACTCCTACTCCCACAACAATAGAAAGGGCTCAGCATAACCCTCTCTTTAATAGACTGTTTGACGAAATACTCAGGAGAAATACGGATGCTCACTTCTTAAAACTCGCTCAAGAAGGAGAAAAAATCCCCTCTGACTTTGATCTTGCCCAATTAAGACAAGCATCAGAAAGACAAAGTCGCCATGAAGAGGAAAGAGGTAGAGATCCCATCAGATATAACATTCCTCGAGGTAACCCACCACCTTCTCCTCCAAATGAAATGGAGATGTTGCGGCAACAAGTTGAGAATCTCGCCCAACAACTTCATAGCGGTGTCAAGACTAACCAATTCTCACTCAATGACATTTGTCCCTATCCTTTTAATAGGAATCTTTATATGCCACCCTTTCCATGAGGATTCGAAACACCCAAATTTGAAAAATATAGAGGAAAGGGAGATCCCCGTGATCATGTCACAGAATTTCATTCCACTTGTCTTGAAGTGGCATATGAAGACACCTACCTAATGTGCCTTTTTCCCCAAATCTTGGGAGGAACAACCACATCATGGTTTTCCCGGCTACCAGGTGCATTAGAACATTTGAGGAACTCATCCAGAAGTTTCTAGCTCATTACTCTCATAATATTGAACGCGACATCACCATGGCTGATCTGTGCAACACTAAACAAAAACCAGGTGAACTATTCTCAGTATTCCTACAATGATGGCGCCAAATGTCTAGCAGATGTTCTCTTCAGTTACCTGAATGAGAACTAGTGGAAATATTCATTTCCAACTTAAATGAAGAAATGGAATTTCACCTGGATGTCAAAGACACATACTCTTTTAATGATATGATCACCAAGGGTTTGAAATGTGAAAGGGCACTCATCAAGAAAGGACTCATCAAAATCTATAATGAACCAAAGGATGGTCCTCGCCCACACTTCAATAGTGATAAACCAAGCTTCTGGAATAAAAACAAGAATATCGTCAATGATGGGGTTGTGGATGCTCGGACTATCCAAAATGCACAACCTGTGGTTCGATTTGCAGGACAAAATCCTCCACCTCAGAACAACACAAATGTTCCTTCCAATCAAGGTCGCATCACATTTCATGATGAACCAAGACCTCATCAGCAAAAACAGAAACAAACATACACTCCCTTAGGGGAACCCATTGAAATAGTATTGCGACAACTCATTTCTCAAAATTTGGTCACTCTACCTAAACTATCAAACTACGAGCCTCAGGTCAAACCCACATGGTGGAGAGATACTGAACACTGTGAATTCCATCAAGGAAGAGGACACAAGACAAGTAATTGTCACCGCTTGAAAGATCTTATTCAGGATCTTATTGACCAAGGAGAAATTGAAATAGAAGGACATGACCCAGAAACAACCAATAATGATCATCTGATGTTCAAAAATCCACTTCCATCACAAGATCAAAGGGGTCCTTCCACTTCCAGGTGAGGCGCTGATACCACCAATTATACACAAGTTGCGTATAATTACACTGTAAATCATCTGTATGATGCCAGTGAAAAAGTTGCAACAATAACCTTCAAAAATCCCAACTCAAATTGCAATGTTGTTACACGTCGTGGCAAGGTCACCATAAAGGCAGCTCCACAAGGCACCACCTCCATCCCAAAGCAGTACAATCTTGTGGAACAATTAGATAAAATGCCTGCGCTTATATCCATTTTAGAGCTATTGTGCCTATCGCCCTCTCATAAAACTATCTTGGATCAAGCACTCCAAGAGGCATCAGTCCCTGCAAACCTGAATACAGACCAATTTCAAGCCATGGTTGGAAGTCTAAAGTCATCACCTTGTCTCACTTTTTCTGAAAGTGACAACTCTTCCTTCCAGCAACCTCATAACGCCTCACTCCACATCGAAGGATTTATTAACCAGCATAGGATAAGGCGAGTCTTGATCGATAATGGAGCAGGACTAAATATTTGTACACTACAATTGGTCACAGCATTGGGATATGCTGTAGAATCAGTGGATCCTCGTAAGAAGATCACAATCAAAGCCTATGACGATGCAGAGCATTCATCCAAAGGAGCTGTGGTACTACCAATCTGAGTGGGCCCCATGGTAAAGCACATCATCTGTCAGGTTCTGGACCTTCCTCTGCCATATAATCTATTGTTAGGAAGACCTTGGATACATGCCATGCAAGCCGTTCCATTTACCTACCATCAATGTATCAAGTTCCCACATAACGGTGCAGAGATCACAATCCTGGGCGATGCAAATTCCTTTGCATACTGTCATAATATCAGCCATCAACCGGAGATTACTGTTCCTAATAATAGAGAAGCCATTTCCTCCACATCATAGATAAGTCCAGCCTCTCTTGCTAGTTCAAACACCACTATACTGAAGCAAGAAAAGCTTAAGATGAAACTAGCAGAAGAAGGTCCTGGGGAATACAACTTGAGTCAACTCTTTTGTGTGGGACAAATGCCCACTTCTCCTAGAACACATGGTAAACCATAGCAGTTACTCCAACAACCATTGATCATGCCAGCATGTGCTTTAACACCTTTCATCCTTGGAAAGAGTCAAGAAGAATAAACCCACGATGAGGACTTGGCAGATTGGATCTATAAAGATCCCATCACCACTGATATACCGCAAGCTACACTTCCTATGGATCAATATGGAAAAGGCCTCCTCATTATGCAAAGAATGGGGTATGATGGTCAGAGTGCTTTGGGATATTGCAAACAAGGATGACATGAACCACTGCTCCCAGAATTAAAGCCCAAAGGTAATACAGGCCTAGGCTTTGAAAAAGATATCTTTCCTAAACTCAAATTCAAAGGAAAACCCAGCAAACCATTATGTCAGCCTACTGCAAAAAGAACACCTTTCATTATTAAAGCAACATCAAGTACCATCCCAACTGCCCCACTGAGGCTCAAAACTCCAACACCACCATCTACAATGCCAATCATCCCACCAAGCGAACCAGTAATCCCATCCATAGTACCATTAGTAGCAGCAACTATATCAGAACCCGCAGCAGCATCTATAGCACCAGCAGTTCCAGAGGAAGGAATTGAGTCAATATTACCGTACTCCCTGTACCAGATTCCTTGATCCCCATCAATCTTCCTACAACACCGATCACTACAAAGGTACATCAACCAATCACACCTGCAGTATTTAACTCAAAGGACATCCCAGTATGGTATAGTAATCGGATGTTCGAAAGTGACTCAGAGACTGACTCACATGAATGGGAATTTGATTCTGTATAGCTTAGCACTTCAGATGAGGAAGATGCATCACCACCTCCACCACACAAAGACATCCCTATTTACGAAGAAGCATAGATAAAAACCACTTGGGTTCCTAAACTAGAAACATCTTCCACAGACCCTACGTCTCATCCTATGCCTGATTCTGATAGGGAGAGTACCATTAACGACCTTCACCATAACGTCTTAACCCTCACTGATACATCTAACGCACTTAACCTAATCGATGAAGTAATGCCCATTATCCACCCTGAACTCATCGAATGGAAGCAACCAAATCCCCCATGTCTTGACTTCTTCCAAAATAATGAGGCTATCATTGACTTTTTGGAATTAAGGGATAACCTACCAAGCGGGGATCACAAAGCTGGATTTTCCATTAAACTTAATAGCACAACATACTTCGGGGCGGATGCCAAACCTTTCAGCTGCAAAAATATAACAATAAAACATGGATCTTCTAGTGAAAACCACACGGTGGCATTGTGTGATCCAATAAAAGTAAAAAGAAAGAGCGTATCCAATGGTGAGAACCTCTCTGAGGCACCTAAGGATGAAGGGTTTGACATTCTCCCTGCTAATGCACAATAAGAACGATCAACGATTCTCATCGAGGAAACCAAAGAATATAATGTGGGGACTCCCGAGAATCTTCATCTCATACATCTAGCATCTCTTCTCACTCCAGAGGAACAACCTAAGTTTATAGAGTTCTTCCAGAAGCGTCAGATCAACTTTGCATGGTCATATGCAGATATGCTTGGGCTTGATCCTAATTTAGTCATGCATCACCTCACCGTCGCAGAAGGAGCCAAACCTGTCAAGCAAAAGCTTCGTAAGATGCATCCTTAGATTGCAGTGCTAGTCAAAACAGAACTCAAGAAACTCCTAGATGTTGGTTTCATTAGGCCAATTGATTATGCAGAATGGATCTCCAACATTGTACCTGTCGGCAAACCAAAAGGGGGCATCCGTATTTGTACTGACTTCAAAGATCTGAATAAGGCCTGTCCTAAGGATGACTTCCCCCTTCCCAATATTGACATCATAGTGGATCTGACTGCAGGACATGCCATGCTTTCACTCATGGATGGTTTTCAGGATACAATCAAATAAAGATCGCACCAGAAGATCAACATAAGATAGCCTTCACATGTCCATGGGGCACATATTGCTGGAATGTAATGCCTTTTGGTCTAAAGAATGCAGGAGCGACCTATCAAAGAGCAATGACCACCATCTTCCATGACATGATGCATACTATGATGGAAGATTATGTGGATGACTTACTAGCAAAATCACTCACCAGAGAAGGGCATCTCCACATCTTAGATAAAATATTTGATAGACTGGAACAATACCATGTTCGACTCAACCCAAAGAAATGTGTGTTTGGAGTAACCTCCGGGAAGCTTCTAGGATACATTGTCTGAAGCAAAGGTATTGAGGTCGACCTAGCAAAGGTTAAGGCAATCATGGACATGCCACCACCAAAGAATATTAGTCAGCTAAGGACATTACAAGGACAACTTCAATCCATCCAAAGATTCATTGCACAATTGGCCGATAAATGTCACCCATTCACACACCTGCTACATAAGAACATCCGCTTTCAGTGGGATGCCCGATGCCAGCAAGCATTTCAGATGCTTAAAGACTATCTCATGAATCCACCATTGTTGATGCCACCAGATCCAAGAAGACCGTTGTTACTCTATATCTCAACAACAAGTACAACATTGGGTGTACTACTGGCACAACATAATGCCGAAGGAAAGGAGTGTGCTGTTTACTACATTTCTTGCACACTGGTTGGCTATGAACTCAATTACACCCCTATTGAGCGAGCTTGCTTAGCAGTAATCTTAGCAGCCACTAAACTGAGGCACTATCTGTTAACACACAAAGTACAACTCATTGCAAAGATTGATCCACTCAAGTACTTACTCAGCAAAGCAGCACTGACAGGTCGCTTGGCCAAATGGGTGATGATTCTAAGTGAATTTGACATCGAGTATGTGGACCGTAAAGCTATCAAAGGTCAAGTTATTGCAGATCAGTTGGCCGATGCGCCTCTCATAGGTGATCATCCTCTCATTTCTAATTTTCCAGATGAAGAGATATTCATGATCACAATAGCACAACCATGGAAACTATACTTTGATGGTTCATACACTAGACATGGCTCGGGGGCAGGCATTCTGTTTATCACACCTCAAGGTGATAGCATCCCAAAGTCTTACAGGCTCACATTTCCATGTACCAACAACATAGCAGAATATGAAGCCTTGATCACAGGACTCAGGTTAGCCGTACAATGGAAATTACAAGAACTACAAGTATATGGTGACTCACAACTGGTCATTTGACAAGCAACCGATGAATATCAGACCAAGGATGACAAACTCATGCCATATAAGCAAATGGTGGACAATCTAAAGTCATCATTTACTACTATCACTTTTGAGTAGATACCAAGAGATCAGAATCGAACTGCTGACGCTATGGCTACCATCGCATCTCTCCTAGATCTTCCACAAAATTCAACATGCTACGAGTTCTTGGTAGAACAGCTTTGGATTCCTGCTTATGATATCCCCGAATCCGAAATGATATGTCGCCTTGTCAGTTCTGAATACCCGTGGTACGGTGAATTCTACACCTATCTCCGCGATCACACCCTTCCTCCCAACCAATCGAATAACCAACGTAAAACCTTCATTCGCCAAACTGCTCGATATACCATTATTGCTGAAACCCTATACCGACACTGTCTTGATGGTACTCTCCTTCGATGTCTGGAACAAGGTGAGATAACAAAGGCTTTGGAAGAAGTCCATGAAGGAATTTGCGAGACTCACTCAAGTGGTCCGTCACTAGCCAAGAAACTCCTACTCAATGGATACTATTGGCCATCTATGGAAAAAGATTCCTACTACTTTGTCAGAAAATGCAAGAAATGTCAAGTTCATGGCGACCTGATACATGCACCAGCCCAGGAACTACAACCAATCACAACACCATGGCCTTTTTGTCAATGGGGCCTTGACCTTGTGGGTAAAATCCATCCATCTTCATCCAATGGCCATAAATTCATTATTACCGCTACTGAATATTTCACAAAGTGGATCGAAGCTATTCCACTTACCCAAGTCACCGGTAAGTAGATCACCTCATTCATCCTCAATTACATCATCTGCCGGTATGGTGTACCCATGTCCATCATCACAGATAACGATCTTCCTTTCAAAAATCAAGATGTCCGTGAACTTTGTGAAAAATTTCATATCCAACATCGCTTTTCCACTCCCTATTACCCATAAGGCAATGGTCAGGCCGAAGCATCCAATAAAAACATGTTGAGAATCTTAAAGAAGACAGTCAATGATGCTGGCCGTGATTGGCATGTTCAACTAAATCCAGTGCTATGGGCATATCGAACTAGCATTCGGACCCCTATAGGTGGAACTCCTTATTCATTAGTCTATGGTGCAGAAGCTATCTTGCCTATTGAGGTTGAGATACCATCATTACGAGTTTCCTTGCATAATCTGATAGATGACGAAGCATATAGAGTATCCCATCTTCAAGACTTAGAGTTACTTGATGAGAAGCGACAAGCTGCGTACAATCATCTCAAAGCCTATCAACAACACATGAGTAGAAGCTATAATCACCGAGTTAGACCTCGTACATTTGAGGTAGGTGATCTTGTTCTATGAGAGAATCCTTGCAACCAACCAAACAGAGAACATCAGGGCAAGTTTGAATCAAATTGGCTGGGCCCATATGTTGTCAGTGCCGTGTTCGAGTCCGGGGCATATTAGTTGGCTACATCAGAAGGAGAATCGCTTGCCAATCCAATCAACAACATGCACCTAAAATGGTTTTATACCTAAGGTGTACAGAGCATCAGGCTCCCCTACATACCAGAAAATACCAAAAAATTCAAAAAAATGTGCTGAAGAAATACAAAAACATTCAAAAAAAAGAAAAATCATGCATCCAAATGGTGAACAACCACTCCGGTGGCACCTTGGGTAAGTACGATGGTGAAAACCTGGCAAACAGGTGCCACTCGTAAAGGTTATGGCTCCATTGTCTTTCAGACTTGTTGCGATCACATCTACTTCATACATACATCCATCCATCCAAAACCATGGCTTGTTATTCCTCTGCAATTATGATAGTACTCCATACATCTTGCATCCCGCTTTTTCATAGTCATGTCTAAAAATGGGGGCAATGCCTTTAACCTATTGATGGAAGTGGATTCTACATTGTCTTATGATTCATTAAGTTCTTCATTCGAGCAATCATCAAAAATCCAAAAACATTCAAAACTGTTTCACAAAATCCAAAAACATTCAAAACTGTTTCACAAAATCCAAAAACATTCAAAATTGTTTCACCAAAAAAAAACCAAAAACATCAGAAAACATCGAAAATCACACAAAAACATGGCAACACCTTGTACATACTCATCCATGCAGATACCAAAACAAGCATTGACAAAATACTCACACGATGACCATTTACCAATCAACCACACAATCCACATCAACACTCAAAAACTGTCTTCAACAAGGATGCATCCTTCCTTACCAAAACAAAGACAAAAGTGACGTTTTCTTTGACAAGAAAATTATGTTAAGCTATCAAATACTTGGTTGATTTGTGAGTACAATCATTCATTTATCTGTATCAGGATCTTTCAGCATTGTTTTGTATCGTTTGCGCATTATTTCTGATGAAGTTCTGGGCCATGTACTAATGGTGTCTACGTGGGAAGTTCACTAAGCTATGTGATCATAGGCAAAAATACAGTCATAGATCACTACGACTTGCTGACTACAACGTATACCTCGACCATATGAGCATGAACCATTACCAAGGATCCATATTCTTTCTTCTTTATGTATATACTATTTGTTTGCAGGTGCAATGCTCATTCTTTGGTTCCTCCTCATCCAAATTGGATAAAGGTTTTATCTCTTAGTACGGTATGCACTTGTCTCAGGATATGATCAACCTAAGATCAAGGAGGATGATCCAAGTCATGCATGAACGACAATAATCCTTGTCTATTCCGCAAGCAATACTCTGGTTGACTTGACCCTTATATCAAGTCGTTTGTATTAACTTGCTATATAAAATCCATGAAAGGAATACTCAGGTCATCTTGAATCATTATGTCAAGATGCTTGTATTCTCTTCCAACATTTTCAAAGCTCAATGATGAAAATAGAGCACTATGGATCGTCATTTCATCTCATCTGTTTATATATTGCATTCCGTTGCATATCACCCATCCATTCACTCATTCATATATAGGATTTATATGCAAAAAGTGAAAATTAAGCTGGTCTTGGATACAATCACGACTGAGTACTCTGATACATCATCAATGCATCATGCCAAGTCTTAAAAACCTTGCATTCCTCATGGTCATATCATCATCGCATTTAGGTGCATCTTGCATTAAGTACCTTCATGTCATTTTTAACTTTGCATATAGTTCATTTTGGACATTCGTTTTCATAAATCATTTGCATCATTGCATCAATCATAAATAATTAGATTCATTCGTGGGATCAAATTGTCTTTGATTGTTTTAAATCATTTACTCAGTATTTAGTATCAATTAACCATCATCATTTCATCATCCTTTATCATTTATTATTGCATACATTCATTTATAATTAAAAGGTGCATTCATTTATAACTAAATACCTTATTATGCTCATTTTAGGATTCATTCACATTGTATTCATTATCCTCTTTTTTTTAATTGCATTAAGGTGCAGTTATTAAAACCATAAGTTATAATATCATCACATTATCATTCTTACTTAACATCATATTTAAAGCATTTAGAATCATAAAACCATTCGTTTCCAAAACACATTGGTTCATACCATTTTATATGTCCATTTTACATATGCATTTGTATAAAGGCATTATCATATAAACATTTGTACTTTACAGTTTGTTTATCCATATTGCATTCATCTAAAAACATCTAGATGCATATCCATACATAACATCATTCATTCAACCATTGCATTAACATCATCACATAAATCATCTCATCATTATATCAAAATAGGAAACACCAAAATCCTGTTCATAAATTATCATAAGCATACATCATCATCATGGCATTACATACATAAAAGCATTACATCAAAAAAAAATAAAAATCATACATATATAAACCTGCATTCATATGTCAGTATCCCACATCATAAATCATCATAAAAAAATGCATATAAGAAAAATCTCATCAAATGCATACATGTACACATATCCATCTAAGCAATCACTCATCATCCTACATAAACATCCATACATAATCAACTGCATATCATCAAAATATAGGATCTCCTCATATATATCATCTCATATATCAGAGTACAATGAAGTCTACAAAATCGGCTACCAAGAGCCATCCAAGATACAGTCCAAAGAATAAAAATAATGTTACAATACATATATGCATGCAAAAATGCTCTCTCAAATGCCACTCTGGCCAGATGCTATCCCAACACCTCCACCTGCTCCACCACTGGTGCCCGCACCACCTGCTCCATCTCTCTGTGGAGGCCTCATCGAACCACCACTCCCTCCTGCATCCCCTGATCTCTCCCTCCATAGAAAACCCATCACACCCCCACTCCTCTGCACCCTCTGCGATCACTCTGATCTGGCCTGTCGCATTTGAGAATAGCTCAAAGCTCACTGACTAACTAGCACCACCTGCTCATATAAACCCCACTAGTAGTCTATCTCCGCCTATGCTCGTCACATCTCCCTCATCACCTCCCCCATAGGCCCCTATGCTCCTACTCCAACCCGCACTCTGCCAATCTCTCCACTGCACTATCCCTCTCCCACAGCACCATCGCCAGCTCTGACTCTCGTGCAAATAACTGCACATCTCTAGCTGCCACCTCTGCCTCCAAATCCTCTATCCGAGTCTGCAAGCGTACTATCATATGATCTCACAGATCTCCAGTGGCTCCCTCCCCGGTATCCATAGCTACCTCCTTTGTACCACCCTCTCCAGTAGTCCCCTCCCCTCTATCCATCGGGATCTCCCTCTCCATCCCCCTCCCACTCAGCTGAACTCCTCCCTGTATCAATGGTCCCTGTGATATCTGTAGAGGCAGTCCACCTCTCCCTCTTCGCTGACTCCGCATCCCCAACCCACCACCTCCTCCATCTCCTCCACCACCTCCTCCACCTCCTCCATCTCCTCCACCACCTCCTCCACCTCTTCCACCTCCACCTCCTCCTCCTCCATCTCCTCAACCTTCCCTCAGTCCTTGACCTCCTGCCCTCCTCCATCTCTGTCCCCTCTCATCCTCAAAAGCTGGGATCGGCTCTGCTGGATCAGATATCCGTAAGATCGGGTGCGCTGCCCGGTACTGCGTGTACTCATCTATAACACCCGCATCCACGACCTTGGGTCGTATGTCCCACGGTCTCGCCTACAGTGTCTGGAACTCTGCCAGTGCCTGATCATATGGTAGCACTAGCCCCCATGCATACCTCTCTCGAATAACCTGAGCATACTCTCTTGATCCACCGGGCAGTCCTTGCTGCCGCCCAAACTATCTCAGCACTCTCCCAGGCACCTGTCTCTCCACATGGTATGCGGTCCTCCCAATGAGGAATCGAGTCATAAAAACATAAGGCAGTGCCTCTGCATCATCATCCCATGGCTCACACTCCAAGTATGGCCGCCATATAACTGCATTCAGATCATCTAATGCCCACCGCCACCACTCTAACTTCCCCAGGTGGGGCTGACTCATCATGCCGCTATACATAAACATATACGACTGATCTATTGCCCAGAATCTCAGACTCACCGGTCGAGTCACTGGTAGGTGCTCCCAAGCCCAAATATGCAGCAGCATCACGCTCACTGCTAAGGAACCACTCCCCCGATAAACCACCTCATGGAGCTCCTGGTACATGTGTGCTAGCACGCACGACCCCCACGTAAATCGGGTCCCCTCGATCATCATCATCTCTATAACTTGTCCCCATCCGATGGCCAAACCATGTGATCGCCCGTCTGGACAAAGAAGTCCTCCCACAATACTTGACAAAACTGCTGAAAGAGGCTCATATAAAGCAACTATATCCTCCTAGGCAACGAAGCCATCATCAATGAAAACATCCTCATCAAAAATCCTCTGCACTGCAAGAGTCCCCCAAGATCTGTCGTATGTGACTAGCTCCCCCCGAATCGAAATCTGCAAGATGCGCCACACATCCTCTAGGGTCACTGTCATCTCCCCCTACGCCAGATGGAAGGTGCACGTCTCGCTGTACCACCGCCCTGCTAATGCTGTGATCAATCCATGATTCATACGAATCATGGGCATGTGCATCACTTCATATAGACCAGTTGTGACAATGCAGTCTATCTCCGCCTGTGTCAATCGATCTCGCAACCCCTGTGTCGCAGGATGTCGCTCACGTAACTGCAACACGCGCAGCTCCTCCTGCACATGGATATTCATCAATCACCATCAGTTGTTTTGTTTTCAAACTTTCTTAAGTTTAAACCTAGACTATCATCAGATACTTTGATCAAGTATCTTCGGGTCTCAACAGGTAAGCAATCATGGCCACCTAGACTTCAACAGACATTTATCCTAACAAATGACCTAAGTCTCATCAGGCTGCTATGGTTCAAAACAACTCTCACTTCATCTCGCCATCCATCAATCATTGGCATCGAGAGATTTTCTTCATCCAAACTGGGGCATCTCTTTATCCTAAGACAAAAGCGCTATTATACCAACAAAAGCGCTAGTTTCCGAACAATAGCGCTACAACCCTAACAAAAGCGCTCAATTAGCTATCCCATAGCGCTCAAACTACAAATGTGCTCAAACAACTATATAGTAGCGCTAATAAAGTTCAAAAGCGCTCAAACAAGCCCTCAATAGCGCTACAACGAACCAAAAGTGCTCAAACAATGGGGCAATAACGCCATTGCAGTGCAGTAGCACCAGTTCATGGAGCAAAAGCGCCAAAACCGTAGTTCCAGCGCTCTTGCTCCGACTTGACTTGGACTCAGCTAAAAATCTATCAAAAATGCATAAAAATTAACTTTTCGAATTTGTGTACCGTTGGTCCATAGTCATTTGGGCGCTGGAACCATCGAACTCGTTCAAATCTGTGCTCGGTAATCGGTATCGACATCTTGACTGCTACTCGCTCCTCTAAAATGTCCTTATCAGAGCTCTGATTTTCAAATGGTCACGGTCACAAATGATTCCGTTTTCATCCCTTTCACCCCATTTATACCCTTCGCCGTCACCGTAACTTCTCCTCGCTCACCGCCGTGGTCCCCGTGAACTTCTCGATCCCCCCATTTCTCCATTTTTCCCCCGATTTCTTCTCTTTTTCACCCGTATGGCTAACTTCTTCTATTCTACCTCCCCTCCACTTCTCATTCTTTTTTGAGAGATTGCCCGATTTTTTGAAATTTTTCGACCCATCTCTCGAGGGGGCATACCACCCATTAAATTAACATTTTATGGGGCATTTTCTTCACACTAGTTTTTCTTTCTTTGAAACGACACGATAAACCGCATCGTCTCAAAGAGGGGCAAATGTAGTCACACAAATCTGTCCAGTTTAATTAAATAAATATTCGCTATTTATTTGATTAAAAATCCACTAGCCATCAATTAATTAAATTAATATTTAATTAATTCATCCCCAAATATTCTTCTATTAATTAAATAAATTATTCAATTTATTTTAATTAATTCATTAAATCAAATTCCAATCAATTGAAGAAATAAAATCTATTTATTTAATTAAATCCCCCTATTCCTCTTTTAAATAAATTAAATAAAACATTTATTTAAATCTTTATCCCCCCCCACTTGTATTTTTCTACAAATGCATCTTGCACACATTTATTGAAATAAATTAATTTATTTTTAATAAAATCTTATTTTCCCTCACCCACCAAATCCACTTGCAAAATCTAATCCCCTTCTAGATTCTTCTAACCCCTTCCTAATTAGCCTAATCCATCTCCTAATTATTGTCACATTCCTAAGCGAAATGGAGTCACTTCTCAAAGACTCCAAAGTCTTTAAAAAGCATTTAATGCTTTGTGTGTTCAACAAATTAACCCCCAAAGTCTTCCAAGACCACTAATGGCTCTTACATGACCATTTATGGCTCTTACATAACCATTTATGGTTATTTCAAACTTATCTCCCCAAACATTTATTGTTTTGACCATATTCATCCATTTCACATTTGCACAAGAGTTTATCCATTGGATAAAAGCTTTATTCTTTGAATAAAGAGTTTATTCATTCAACTAACCTTGACTCTAAATCTCAAAGTCATATCAAGCATTTAATGCTTATTCCCTCCCCTCTCAACCTATCTCACATTGACACTTGTCATCCTGGGATTGGGTTGAAAGCCATCACATGGATTTGAAATCATTCAATCCTGACCCTTGTTGAGATTGCTCAATCTCAACCATTCATTGCTCCATTTTTCCTATAAATAGAGCCCATTTCTTCATAATCCAGATCCTGAAAACTTGTATGCATTTAAGCTATAGGCATTTTAAGAGAGCATTTTAGCATAATTAACTAATATCTTGTCATTTTGGATAAAATCAATCATTTTAGTATCAATAGCTTAATATTTGCTTCTTTATTTACATTTAGAGCAATATTTCAATCTCAATCCTCCATAAGCATCCATCGTGCAAAAAGCTGCTGAGAGCTACACTATTTTGGAACTTGGAGAGGAGAGGAACAAGGGAGAAGGAGCTAAGAGCATGCTAAGAGGAATTTGGAGATGCCTCATTATCTTTGTTTCATTAGTTAGAGATATTAGCATGATTTTAGTGTCTCTCTTGATATGCCTGTTTAGATTAGTTTTTGATTGACTAACACTAACGATTTCTTGTGTGTTTTGTCTTGTTTATCTTAGACTAACCTTGTCCACTTTGTAGGGCATCAATGTCTATTAGATTGTCATCAAAGTTTCCTGTTAGTGTTACTTTGTATCAACATTAACCACTTATTGTCATGGGAATCAACTAATAGACAACATAGATGTTTATTATCAATCTCCTTTTTTTTCACCAAAGGGATAAAAATTTATTAAACACAACGAGAATTACAGAGCAAGAAATTAGATACATAACCTAATCTAATTTCCATTTGCATAACCTAAGAAGGTAGATACAACTAAATAATCTTGAAAGAATTGCATATGAAGGGCGCTATTAGAAAATAACTTATGTACCATGCTAGTCTATGTAGCTACTACTAATTATTGCATAGAAATAGATACATGTGTTAGAATATGTTGAAATAGTAGCTAGCTCGAATAGGATAGACCTTATAAAAGTAACTTGTAATTTGAATATACCTTGAAGTGTGCAATATGGAAGGTTTGTATTCTTAATCTCTTGCCCATTTCTTAATTTAAAAGATGATATCGTTATTAAATATCTCCTCTATTAAATATCTTTATTAACTTTATTTCTCCTTGAATTCTTGATGAATGCTTGATTGCCTGTTCACTTGGAATCGAATTGATTTAATAATTAAAAGGTCACTTGAATTGTAGGTAAACCCCTTCAAATGATAGGGTAGGCTTCCTTTTATACCTAATATATGTCTTGAAAGTATTTTCTGATGGCTTTAAATTAAAGTACTTTCTCTTCTATCTGGTATTGGTGGAGCAGAGGTTGCATTGCATCATCCTAGGATGCATATTTCCTGAGATACAACACAAGTTAAATGTATCCTAGGTCGATGCAAAGCAACCTCTGCTCCAGAGATCACCAGAAAATAGAGAAAGAAATTTAATTTAATGCTATCATGATAAAAAGATTTCAAGACAGATAAATGGTATGCAATTGTATCTATTTGGAATGCATTACCCAAACAGTGCAATCGATCAGTCGCCTTTGAAAAGAAAGTGGTATGATGAAATATTTAGGCATAAAATAGATGAAATGCATTCCATACTACTGCTGCACAATATTTTGGTCGATGATATTTTCAAAATAGTAAAGGAAGGTGTATGGAACAACCAAATTCTTATCATTATAAACAATGAATATTTTAAGATCCTTTTATGATGTGTAAGTTGAGAATATTTTATGAAAGGTCCTTAAATGAATACACTAAATTGATTTTAGCAATGACTATCGGATGTAGACAAAATGAATGCTTTTTGGATTAGGATGGTACATAGAATCTACTATCAAAAGGGTTCTTTGGAAAGTATATAATTCAAAACTAAGGAAATGCAATTATTTACAAGTTTTAACCTTCTTAGATGCAAAATCCCTTATTTAGCCTCTCACAAACCCTTAAAAGTAGGGTTTCTCATATACCCCTCTTCCAAACACTATACCATCCAAATGATGATGGATTAACCTTTCATTTGAAATGTCTAAACACTGTCAATCATAAAATGTGCCCCTCCTTAAGGCGGATTTGCTACTACTGCTCCTTAGCAAGCAATTTCTCCACTCTTACATTCGCTTTTTTGGTGAGAACCCTAGGTTCTCCACCCAATCTGCACATCAACCTATTAGTAATTTATTGTACATGTTAGAGGAGTGCCATCCCATGAATATTATGCCTTTTACATTCATGGAATGACCATTCTCATTGTAAATCAACCAAATCAAATGCCAAATTGCACAAATTTGTTAGAATAGTCAATGCAACTAGTAGTCTGAGACAAATGGATTATCAGTGCATCTTCCCTACAAATAAGATGTTCAAGGTCTCTTCAATGCATTAGGAATTTGAATACACACTCAAGACAAAGTTACCATAAGCCAAAACACCAAAAAATTTCAAGAAAACAAAAAATTGCTGTTATTGCTTGTCTTAGTCCATACACCAACATTCTCTGCCGTACAAAGCATTACATCAACCATTTGATCAAAAACTCTTAATTAAATATTTTTGATGGTCCTAAGGTCCTTACCAGGCCCTTTAGGACAAATTATAAACTTATTACAATTTTCATCATTAAAGGCCATAATGGATCTTAAGACATCATAATTGATTGTCTCTTCACTCCTAAGACCTTCAAAAGTCTTTAATGGCTTCATTGAGTCCTTTGGTCTTCCAAATGCACCTGCACCAACTTGAATTCTCCTTCAATGCTTGATTGCTTGTTCACTTGGAATTGAATTGATTTTATAATTAAGAGATCACTTGAATTGTAGGTAGACCCCTTCAAATGGCAGGGTAGGCTTCCTTTTATACCTAATATATGTCTTGAAAGCATTTTATCCTCATGACATTAAATTAAAGTACTTTTTCTTCTATCTGGTATTGGTGGAGTAGTGGTTGCATTGCATCGACCTATGATACATATTTCTGCAGATACAACACAAGTTAAATGTATCCCAAGTCGATGCAAAGAAACCTCTTCTCTAGAGATCACCAAAAAATAGAGAAAGAACTTTAATTTAATGCCATCAGAATAAAAGGCTTTCAAGACAGATAAAATTTGAGTTTGATTGTCATCATTTACTTTGCCAAATTCTTCACACGTAACTCCTGAATCAATTTCCTACTCACAAGAATTTTTTTAAGTCTCAAATATAGGGAAGCAAAAGGCTTCAAATAAAAAACTTGTACATGCAACTAAATCCATTGACTAATCAGAAGAACAAAATTAAGAAACGGTTTGATCATCTAAGAGATGTTGTAGACTTGCAACTCACCAGCTACTTAGTTTTTGCAGGTAAGAATTTTTATTGTTTTGGTTATGGTTGTGGTGTTTGTAGGGAGACATTTACAAATTTATATCTATTTTCACTATTTAATGGTTTATTGGTTTGTAATGGTAATTTAATGTTCTTTCATATTTTTGTATATATTCTTTATAATAGCCTATTATATTGATTTGTTCTATTATGGATAATGGTGTGGGTCAGACGGCTTTGCTGTCGGTGCATGAAAGCATTGAACGAGTTATACTTTTAAAAATTACATGAAACATTTTTAATTTATTTGATTCAGTGTTATTTGCAAAAACATTTATCAATGATGTTTCCTTTCTCCAAGAATTGTCTAGGATCTTTCCATCAGATAATATGTAACATTGAATGACTAAATCTTTTCTTTACAAATGCTTATTTTATTTAATTATTATTTGAGCGTGAATTAAAATTTATATCTGTATGGAAGTAGAACATACAAGCTGAAGAGTCATGTGCAAGAAAATTTTGTAAAAGAAAGCAAGCATGCATTATCTTGAATGACATGAAAACAAGCTCATCAACTGCCTAGAAGAGAGCAATTGGAGAAAAGCAGAGGAAAGTGTTAAAGGGTGATAAATAGATAGAGAGTATGCAATACAAACAAACAATGTCTGGAGTGTGTGATGCGACGTCTCTAATTTATGTCTGGAGGGACTAACTGGTTTTGGAGTTCCTGCGAAACCTATTGGGCCATGCTTGGAGGAAATCAATGTGTTCATGTGAGGAGCACCTTTTTTCTATTATGAGAATGATGCTTTTGCACTGAAGGATATTTGGAAGTCAATATCTAAAAATTTCTATAGTGTGGAACCAGAGTTGGCGGACTCAAAGTAATTTTCAGCTTTCAGAAGACCAAGAGGTTATGTACACAATCTCCCAATAGAAAGGCAATTTCAAGCATTACCTCTCCCCCCCATAACTATTCAGGAAGCACTTCCTCAGACAAAGGACTTTTGGCCTCCATGGGATCAAAGAAAAAAATTGAAGCATAGACTCTAGACAATGTGGTGGTGTCCTTCGTGAAGAACTCTGCACTATAATTGAAAATTCACGAGGGAAACTGCAAGATAGTGAAGAGATATACATTCTTGAAAAGTGGGAAGAATGGATCTTGGTTTGGGTGGGGCCAAGTTAGGTGGCTCCTATAGAGGTTGACGAGATAGAAATTATATTAGGATTTGAAAAAGATCACACTCGTGGAACTTCGTGTGCAATTGATTGATTGTGTTGTTTGGGTAATGCATTCCAAATAGATACAGTTGCATACCATGTATTTGTCTTGATTAAAGACTTTTATCCTAATGGCATTAAATTAAAGTTCTTTCTCTTCTATCTGGTATTGGTGGAGAAGAGGTTGCTTTGCATTGACCTGACCTGCCACCTATCGACCTCTTCTCCACCAATACCAGATAGAAGAGAAAGTACTTTAATTAATGCCATTAGGATAAAAGGCTTTAATCAAGACAGATACATGGTATGCAACTGTATCTATTTGGAATGCATTACCCAAACATTGCAATCGATTAGTCGCACACGAAGTTCCACAAGTGTGATGTTTTTGAAATCCTAATATGATTTCTATGTCGTCAACCTTTAGAGGAGCCACTTGACTTGGCCCCACCCAAACCAAGATCCATTCTTCCCACTTTTTAAGAATGTATTTCTCTTCACTATTTTGTAGTTTTCCTAGTGAATTTTCAATTATAGTGCAGAGTTCTTCACAAAGGACACCACCACATCGTCTAGAGTCTATGCTTCAATTTTTTTCTTTGATCCCATGGAGGCCAATAGTCCTTTGTTTGAGGAAGTGCTTCCTGAATAGTCATGGGAGGGAGAGGTAATTCTTGAAATCACCCTTCTATTGGGAGATTGTGTACATAACCTCTTGGTCTTCTGAAAGCTGAAAATTACTTCAAGTTTGCCAACTCTAGTTCCACACTATAGAAATTTTTAGATATTGACTTCCAAATATCCTTCGATGCAAAAGCATCATTCTCATAATATAAAAAAGGTGCTCCTTGCATGAACACATTGATTTACTCCAAGCATGACCCAATAGGTTTTGCAGGAACTCCAAAAATAGTTAGTCCCTCTGGACATAAATTACAGACGTCAAATCACACACTCCAGACATTGTTTGTTTGTATTGCATACTCTCTATCTATTTATCACCCTTTAACACTTTCCTCTTCTTTTCTCCAATTGCTCTCTTCTAGGCAGCTGATGAGCTTGTTTCCATGTCATTCAAGATAATGCCTGCTTGCTTTCTTTTACGAAATTTGCTTGCACATGACTCTTCAACTTGTATGTTCTGCTTTCGTACATATATAAATTTTAATTCACACTCATATAATAATTAAATAAAATAAGCATTTGTAAAGAAAGGATTTAGTCATTCGATGTTACATATTATCTGAGGGAAAGATCCTAGACAATTCTTGGAGAAAGGAAACATCATTGATAATCATTTTTTGCAAATAACACTGAATCAAATAAATAATAAATGTTTTATGCAATTTTTAAAAGTAAAACTCGTTCAATGCTTTCATGCACTGACGGCAAAGTTGTTTGACCCACATCATCTGTCACCATTGGAATTCCGACGAAAACTAATGAAACATCCTACATGGATGCTATATATCGGATGTCACTTCCATGTCAGACAATCATCAAGGAGAAAACATAACATCCGTCATAGTTCTGATGGAAATCCGCCAAAATTTATGGCCAGGGGTACAAATATAGCCGCCGTTGGAGGAGTTCATAACATCATCGGATGACCAATGCAAATGGCATCGTCGGGAAGCCCGATGATGAGTTTTTGACAGTAAAGTTGGTCGGAAGTCCGACATTGTGTCATCGCAAATCCGACAATTAGTCGTCAGAAATTAGGCCCAAATGTACTAGTGTGAGTAACAAACTTTAATGTACAGAGGTTCAGGGAAGAACCATTATCAATCAATACCCGTTTAACCTTATGACGTTTGACAATAGCTTCAATATTTAATGGGAAGATATGCTCAAGACCGGGAACCATAGCATCAAACTGTGTAAAATAGAGGTGATATGTGTAAGACATATGTGTGACCATGGATTGGAATTGCATAGGGTCGATATTTCTAGGTACACATGACTTTTTCAACATTTGGGTAAGGATCACTTGACGAGTAGGTGAGGCCTTTAGTAAATCTAGGATGGAGATTTGTGTAGGGGTTTTCCCTAAATGTTCGAGGATATTATACTACATAGACACAAACATGGTTGGGGTAGTATTAGGTACAGGAGCCCGAGGATTGACATACGAGCTCTCCTAGTAGTTACAACACATTGAGTATCATCTCCCTTGATGTGAATCATGTTGACATGATCTTCTTCCTAAGTAATGTAACCTATCATAGGATTGTAATCAAGGGGTACATTAATTTAATAAAAGGGTGCATGTAGTACGAGCCTGACCAACGTTAGACATGCTAGCTTCTCCCAGATGCTTAAGGAGAGAATTTTTGTACATACCTAGGTTGGTATTGGGCAGCTTTACCATGGTAGGATTAACAACAATCTTACCCTAGTCAATAAGGTCCCGAACTAGGTGTTTAAGTTTCATGCACTTGTCCATATTGTGACCTTGAATGCAATGATAGGCACAATATCCATTGTCCTTATACCAATCTATTTTGGGTTTGGACTCATCAAATGGTTGTGTTTGAGGATATGCAACCATGTTATGCTTCTCCTTATGTTTGAAGGTGACATATAAAGGTTTAGTCATAGGCATAAATTGACGTTGCACACCATTGTTTTTCACTTGACATGAAGGAGCTTGAGATACAATGATTGTATTGTTCCTATTTGCTTGAGAATTTTGTATTTGCGCTTGTGGTTGTTTATGAGGTAGGGGTGATGAGTTGACGTAATAGTTGGATTAGCATATGATTACTATGGGGGATTAGCGTATGTCTATGGGGGTGGTGACTTGACAACCATAACCATTTATGCTGTTTTGGAATCAATGACCCCATCACCTAAAATGTTCTTGTTTTTTTTTCAATACCATTGTCTATCATTACCACGTTTATCAGAATACTCCTTGTAGAGTTTGATGATTCCCTCGTCAATCAAAGCCTATTCCACTGATGACCCTTTAGACATAATGTCTTTAAAGGTGCTTGCGCAATTCAGTCAAATGTGATATGTGAGCTTTGGGTGGAGATTGCTGATAAAAATTGGGACCAATTGAGTATTCAACTTCATACATGAGAGATGACCAACGAGGGCTCTCCACCTTTTAATTTAATTTAGAAGACTTTTGCCCCCTTTTTGCTAGGTTTGAGACAGGTCAAACATAGAGATATCATTCTCTATATTATGGTGGTACTAAGCCAAAAAACATTCTGAGAGATCCACAAACATGGTGATGGTGCCAAATGGGAACTTTGAAAACTACTCAAGTGAGGGTCCACTAAGAATTTTGGGGAACAACCGTAGAAGATAGTTGTCACACCATGACATCTCTTGACAAGCCATAAAGAACTCTTTGACATGATGACGTGGATCACCCATGCCCTTATATTTAACGAATTTGGGCATGTCAAGATGTTTAGGGAAGGGAATTGTTGTTATTTATTTGTCAAATGGGTAAGGACATAGTTCATTGAATTTGAAAATACGTTCGGAGTTGTTTTCTTGTAATGCTTTAAGAGCTGCATTCATTTATTCACATTCGATATTAACTAGAAAAGGGCCAGGAGATGGCATAACCAATTGATATTGTGGCACTTATACGATACCTGATAAGAATGAGGATAATTTGGTTGTTGTGGTGGGTTCTGATAGTTTTCCATGTTTTGATAGACAGGGATTTGTTGTTGGCCAATCGGTTGTTGTTGATATTGAGGTGTTTGTGAGTACATCACCATATTCTGTTTTGAAGCAATGGGTTGCTATTGGTAATGTGTGTTTGGAAACTATTGAATTTGGGGAGTTCCACCTTGGAGATAACTGCCCCTAGTATAGTTAGGATATATGTTAGATTGAACATTCTATGATGGGGCATTTTGACTAGCGCCACCTTGTAACTGATGAATATTCATGATGACGTAAGATGAAAGGGGCACTTGCAGGTAATTGAACCATAATTGTGAGACAACAGGTTGAGAGGCCACTTGCGTTTGATATAGTAGAGCACTAAAAACTTGTGTCATGGATTGCACATGTGGGGGCATAGATGATGATGAAATTGTGTAACTAATGCCCCCAATCATAGTTTGTGTGATAGATGATAGCAGATAGGTTGACATTCCCGTAGTCCAAGCTAACACTTGTGTAGAAGACACATTGATAGGTCGAGTAACTAGATTGGTGAAAGGTGTGACTTGCATCACACTAGATGTCATGTGCATTTGAGCCATAAATGGGAGCGATGTGATAAGTTGTGTGAATGACACATTGACCGACGCATTGTAGATACCTCCTCTTGAAAATGGGGGTCCTGATGATTTGGCATAGAATGGTTGATAATTCCATGTAAGACTATTTGTAGGTGGCCATATGATGGATGTCAGTGGGTTTCTCTGTGACATTGATGACATTAGTAGCTAAACTTATTGATGAATTGGGAATGACGATGAGGGTTGCTGTAAGAATGCTTGTTGTTGAAGGGGATCTTATGGACTTGCCGTCACAAGCACATTAGGTGATGTAATAGTCATGCCTTGGGAAACCATGTTCACAAAGATGAGGCTCTTACTGAAGAGGGTAAAAAAGACTAGAAGGAGAATAAGATGGTTAGATTGCAAATAAACAAGCCAAAAAGCACGAAACACAAACAATGCAATAAAACCCAATTATACCTTTCTTTCACCTTCTTCCTCAATGGAGCTTGGATGAAGTTGAAGTATGCCCAAATGCTTCCAACTTAATGTTGATTTTCTCCTATATTTCTTGATGTGGTTGGCTCTCCTTTGCTTCAACAAGATTGTTGGATCAACATTTAGATTGGACTGTGATAGATAGATGAGGATTTGGATTAGAAGAGGAATCGATAGAGGATCATGAAGACATTATGATGGCATGATAATATAAGATAGAAGAGGATAGAAGTAGAATGAGGATACTATGAAGAAGATGATCTTTTGAGGAGGAAATGATCTCCAACTTATAGGTTGGAGGAGGCCAAGGAAGGGCCAAGATTGATTTCCTTATGGAGGGTTGAGATTGATTTGAGATAGAAGGAATGGATCAAGGGTGCCTTGGGAAAATAAACAAGAATATAAAATTCCTTGAGAAGAGGGGGGAAAGGAAATTTGAATTCAAAATTCCAAAATAAGGATTCATTGAGGGATTCAAAGAAATTTGAATTTCTTTGAGAGACTCAATGTTGATGTGACATGAGTGGGAATGAAAAATTGGAGAACAATGATAAGAATTATTATGAGAGATTCTAGAAGGATTAATTAGGTTGAGTGGGCTTAGGAAAAGTGATTTGTAGGAATTACATGACTAGGTCAATTAATTAGAATTAATTAACTGAGTGGGTTAAGAGGAAGTAATTATTGGAGGGAATTTAGAAGAATAGGGGAATAATTTATTTATTTGATAAATTAATTATTGGATCATAGTGACAAGATTGATTAAATTAGATTTAATTAAAACCGGGAGGAATAAGGATAACATAATTAAATCAATTAATTATGTTGACATGCTCAAATTGATTAAATATTAATTTTAGGTGTCTACATTTATGACTTTCGATGAATTTGTCTACCATTTGAGCATTGTTAGGTTTCAAAAGGAACTAACTGGTCAACAATATTGATTTGGACATCTGTCTCATCGGGTTGATTGACCATAGTGTCATTAGAAATGATTGTATTAAGTGGGTCATAAGTGGTAGGAACATTCCTATTATCCTCGATTTTTATTTTTCAAAAATCTAAGGGTACCGCACAAATTTTGTGATCGTTTGTGTTTTTGATGCTCATTGCATGTTTTGCGAGACATTATTGTTTTCGTTAGCACATTTTCCCCCCTTGATTTTCCTTTTTTCACTTAGATACAATTTAGTTGCAAATCAGGTTTGTAAACCTGATTTACACCAAGTGTGTCATTTAGGTGCAAATCGGGTTTACAAACCCAATTTACACCTCTTTTTTCATGTTTTGCCCATCCAGTAAATAACTTAATTTTATTAAATACGTTCAAATCGGGTTTACAAACTCGATTTACACCTTGTAGGTGCAAATTGAGTTTATAAACCCGATTTGCATGTATTTAATAAACTTAATTTATTAATTAATCAATTGAGTAATTTGAATAGGAGTCTTTTTACTTGATTTATTCATCTCCCTATAGCATTTTATTCTTCATCCATTTTATTTTAATCTTGTTTGAGGCTGGCGTTTGCCTTGCCAATTAGAACAATAACTAGACTTAAAGTCTTAACTGAAGGATTGGTCATCCATTCTGAGTAGCTATCATTTCCATGACCGAGGTTCATTTACTTGTCAACCCAGGGACATATTACTTGAAATGGGCCTGCATTGTATATGCACTAAGTTCTGGTAAGAGTCATTCTGCACTATTGCAACAACTAAGTTTATCTAAAATAAACAAGCAAAAATGTGACAACTGAATGGCTACAAGAAATCTTAACATTAACAGAAGATTCTAATTAAATAACTATTAATTAAGTTCAAAGTTAACAAACATGAATTACTCTGTCTGATTTGGTTACAGGAACAGTCAGTTGCTAGAACATCTACTGCAGCAAAAGAAAACTTAATCTAACAATCACACATGATTACTCACCAAGTGGGCCCCCTTGGATGAGTGTATCTAGACTTCAAAACGATTCTATATGCTCAGAATAACATAGCCTTTATTCATTATTTCCAAAAGTTGATATAATGCATAAAATAAAAGAAATGCTTCTAATTCTAGAAAATGCTCTCTAACCTTTGTGAAGAGGTGCATGTCTTTATTTATAAGAAAGTTATAAAAAAATTTCAACTACTTAGATCATGCCCATGAAACTAGGCAGAAACATTTATTACAAGAAGGAGAAGAAGTCAATCCACAGAGAACGTGGGACTTTACTAAAACACAACCAAGAATATAGCATGGTGGTTTTTACTAGATCGATGTTTGCTGGAGAAAACCATAAATGAGTCTGGTATTGCCTTGCTATTCCTTTTCTACTTCACTCAAACACCATCTTCTCCATTGTTTTAAATGCTCAACTGCCCCAAAATGTCTCCAACTATTTTCATGGCATGATTCTCCATCTGGCTTAACACAACCGCTTCTACATCAACTTATTTACTCCTGCATTAAAGGTTAGACCATACAAGCATATATATATATATATCCATTTCCATTAATCACAACATTTATACACCCATGCATGATATTACCATAATAATCCACATAGCTATAGGAATATTAAGTCAAAATAATATAGGGTTCAACGGGTTTGGTTATCATTCAAAATGCACATAATCAAAACTTTGATACATCGCAAGACTTTAACTTTGTCCCAATATGAAACTTAAAACATAGGAAAAACTTATCAATCATAGAAATAAAAGAGCTATTATTTTAGTTTATCATTTTCACCCCAGCTTAATGTCTTGCTAGTCCTCCAACAGGAGGAAAATTCCTTACTCTGGCACTGACTCAAAAATCACCTACAATACGCTGTCCCGTGCCTCCTATAGCCATGTTCCAATAAAATCCTTTCTTCTTCTCCAACCTAGCTCACCTAGCTTCCTTCACGGCCTCATCATACTGTTTATTTGTAGCTCTTCATCCCATTAATGGCCACATAAGAATAAGTGTGCTAGAATATCAAAGGTAGCCAATTATTGCCTTTTGTCCTACCCAAGCGGATATAATTGGGAGCTCTGTGTATGGCTGCATGATAGTTGGGCAATGAATGGGGTTCACCCTGCTTTAGATCCTCTAGAAGGCTATTCCAACACTGAGTCAGACTTTCAACTATAGTTGGATTCTTAGTTCCAACCAAATTTTCATACTCCTAAAATACTTCTCCCCTCAATGATAAAACTTGGTTTCTAACATTAGATCTATTCAACAGTTTTTGCCAGTCATAATACATCTGTCATGGGTTTTTAGCCTCATCTCTTAGTGGTAGTGGACAATCAAGTTCCAAGTTCCTGTGTATTCTATATTGTACCCCCATACTAATTTTATTATGTATCCAAGACATCAATGCCTTTAACTGAATATCACCAATATACAACAGGGGATTCCATTCATTGTCAAAAGAGACAACATAATTATACAAATATAACTCACATAGAAAATTTTTAATGGCTATAGGAGAGCTTTGGTAAGAAAAATAAAACTCTTGCGAATTCTCCAAAGAAGGGCTGAGATCCCTAACAATGCGGTTAAGTTTAAAACATAGATATTGTTCCTTCAGATACAAAGCTTAAACCCTCGATGGAGCTCTGCATTGCATTAACTCAGGAATCATGTTTGCTACAGTATCTACTTTAGTTTGTAACTCAACAATTTGTTTGTCCCTCTTTTCAATTTCTTTTTGTTGGTTGTTAATTATCCCCTGTAGCCTACCTTTTTATATTTTCTATTGTCTATAAAATGTGAGTGCAACAGATAAGCTAGTGAGACATGAAGGGTGCCTATGAGCAGTTAATTGAGGGCTCAAGATCTTATCACCTGGTTCTTCAAACTGCTCTGCTATTTGGGCTAAATTTGTCAATCATTCGACTTCATGTCCTTCCTGTGGCTTACTCTTTTTCTAACTGTTGTGCCCTAATTATGATGTTTCCATAGAAATAGCCTCACTCAGACCTCTTGTTGCCTGAGTTCATTTCTTATCCCGATGACTTCTTCTTAATGGAAATTCTTGTGTGGTTGTAGGAGGTTGTGCTACAGGAAAATCCTCCTTCATTTTTTGCTTTTTAGCTGCAGGAGGAACCTGCACTTCTTGAGGCCGTTCCATGGTTTCTTCCCTGACATCGCCTTTTTCTTTACCTTTCCTTTCATAAAATGCAGCCCCGCTTTGAGTTTGAGTGTAGGGCTTCTCAACACTTGACTTAATTACTATTCCTTCCATGCCAGACAAAGCTTCCTTGGCAATAGGAGGTTCGACTGCCACAGAAACCCTAGGAGACAAGGCTTCTCTGATATTTTCTTCTTGAACTGCAATTTCTTCTGCAACAGGAACATCTCCTTCTCCAAATTGCTTGATATCCTCAAAATCTCCCCATGACATCTATGAGATATCTCTAAGAGACCGTTCTACCAATAATTTGATTAATCAATGATGACTCATAGAATGGGTACTACCCTTCTAAGTCTCCTTTACACTAATAAACATAATATAATATAAGACATTTGGAATATTCATCCTTCGACCATGCCTTAAATGACTCAATAATTTGAAATGAATAGAATAAAGATTGGAGTACTTACCATTACATGTTAAATACTTCATTACATGAAATGCAACCTACGACCATTCTCCTAGAAGATATATCCTCTTAGTTCCTTGCTTGTCCACGCTAAGAGGTCCATCAGCTAGGTGAGTGCACTCTGCCCTTGCACTTCTTGCATCTTTTACCTAAGGAAATAGTTCTCCATCCTGTGACAAACCGACGACTTTGACTATTCTCTGCTCTGTAGCTATAACCCGTAACCCTTTGACACAAGCCTCCCCTTCACTGAATGTGCACATAAACTCCTGCGCAATCTCCTCATTAAAATCTCTTAATTTCAAAATATAATCGATGCACTCATAGGTTCAAAAATAGTGTTCACATTGGTTATCCTACAGAAAAGCGTCATGAGTCACAGGCTCATGAAGAATACGAGCACCTCCCATGGCTAACTTGACAGTTAAAAATTTCACCACAACAAAATGAATTTCACCACAACAAACTGAATTTCACCACAACAAAATGTAAAACTGAAATATCCTATGAGATTTGAAAATTCATGCCCTGTAACCTTTTATTTATTTTTTAGTACCTTTCATAAACTATGGCAGTAGGACATGTATACTCACTCGTGCTACATTCTTTCACATCAGTACTAACTCATTCAAAAATAATGTCAAGTAAATTAAAATACATCATGGACAAGGACACATCATTATGCTTTCGTAAATAGAACCATAAAACACCCCCCAACTTAAGATGACACGTGTCCACACATGCAAAAAAGGAAAAAGGGAATGGAATGCAAATTATGTGAATCATATAAGGTAAACATCACAATGAAAGTATAAATACATAATTAAAGAAAAATAAATAATATGCATACTTGCAGTTGTGCTAATTAATGCTACGATCAAACTATTATTTATTCATAATATGAGATGAGGTGATGTGAAGTGGTTGATGTGGTAGAAATAGAGATGAAATCAGATAAGCTGGATGAGAAAAATAATTAGCAGAGAACGATATTTCCATAAAATATAGAAATGTTTATTATGAATGCATGCAAAAGGAATTTTAAGACTCTGGGCCGAGAAGGCCCCCTGAAGAAGCTGCAGGAACTGTGGTATGCACTTGGTTGTCAAATTGCTACAGGGAGTCTTCTTTTGTAGCATGCTTATGATAAAGATGTAGTCGATGACCATTGACCAAAAGTTTAAATCTGACTGGGTCTATTGTTGCCAACCGAACTGCTCCATTTTGAAAAAAATCAACAATCTCATATGGGCCCATACAACATGTCTGCAACTTCCCCATTGTATCCTTATATCTGGAATCATATAACAATACCCAATCTCCAGATTTAAATTTTCTCTCCTTAATATATTTATCATGCCATTCAGCACATTAATGATGAATAATTTATGTATGCTGGACAACCATCTTTCTCAATTCATCTAGAGCATTCAATTGCATGATGTGGTATTTTTGTGCTTCTAATAGAGTCATATTCAATTGTAGAGTTGTCCTAAGAGTTTTATGCTCAAACTCAATGGCCATCATGGCTGTTTTTCCATACACCATTTCAAAAGGTGTAAAACCAGTTGTTGTCTTCCATGTTGTTCTGTATGCCCAAATAGCTTTAGGAAGTCTATTTGACCAATCTTTCTTATGAAGAGCTACTATCTTGGTGAGAATAGCTTCTAAATCCCTATTTGTAACCTCTACTTGACCATTTTCCTAAGGATGGTATGGACTAGACTTCCTATGTCGGATATTATATTCATTAACCAATGCTGCAATTAATGTGAAAGTAAATTATGGTCCTTGATCTGAAACAATCTCTCTCGGTACTCCATATCTTGTAAATATTTCCTCATAGAGAAATTTAGCTACCTTATTATCTCTTGCATGTGCCATTGCTCTTGCTTCCACCCTTTTTGTAACATAATCAGTGCATACTAGAATATAGGATTTCCCATTAGAAGGAGGATCAATTGGTCCTACAAAATCCAATCCCCATTTGTCAAATGACGCAACCAATATTTGAGGATACAATGGCATTTCATCAGATCTGGTGGGCCTACCCATTCATTGACATCTATCACATTTTCTAGTATATTGAACTGCATCTTAATGCAAAGTTGGCCAATAATACCCAGTGTTAAGGATTTTAAGTGTTGTTATTTTAGTAGTAAAATATCCTCCACATGGCTCATTATGACATGCATGAAGAATATCATATGTTTCATCCAGTCAGACACACCTTCTTAAGACTTGGTTAGGTCCAAATTAAAATAGGCAATCAACAATCCAAGAGAAATTTAAGCTTTTCTTAGCTAGCAACCTTCTTTCTTTAGGAGAA
Source organism: Cryptomeria japonica (assembly GCF_030272615.1). Taxonomy (NCBI): domain Eukaryota; kingdom Viridiplantae; phylum Streptophyta; class Pinopsida; order Cupressales; family Cupressaceae; genus Cryptomeria; species Cryptomeria japonica. Next base: position 171,993,127 of record NC_081405.1, read on the forward strand.
AAATGAGAAGACTCTTATTAATAGCTAAATAATTTGCAATATCAGCACACCAGGGAATGTGAGCTTTTATCAAGAACAAATGTTCATATTGGAAAGAATCATTATTGCTTCAAGATTTTCCTGCAATTGAATTCTAGAAAGATAATCTGCAACTACATTAGCTTTACCTAGCTTATCAACAAATGTAATATCAAATTCTAGGAAGGGTCCTGCCCCAAAATAGGGTAGGGATGCCCCTATCCTAGGAGGACA